>NW_028327180.1:94648998-94952028 GCF_987537825.1 Furipterus horrens
CAATTTGTACATCAAATCCAATGTAACTCTAATGAGAACTCATTTTGAACTACAGATGTATATATAGTTGGTATACCCACACCCTCTTATTGTAATTGGCATGTGTTCATGCATGGGGTACATGGGGCTTTTTTTTTTCCTCATTGTTTCTAACAGATTGTGAGTGCTGGAGGGTCTTTGTCTTCTCATACAGTTGGTTCTCAGCTGGAAGAGTATATCAGAATCGTGGGAGGGGACTTCCGGCCAAGATGGAGGCTTAGACGGACACGCTAGGTCTTCCTCTACAACTATAGAGGAATACAACTACTTCAAAACAAAGGATAACTAGAAATTCCAGAAAATAAAACTACACGGAAGCCCAACATATGAAGTTATAAACCAGCGGTGCCATTTGGGCAGGTAAGAGTTAAAGAAGGCAAAGCTGTTTGCGGAGCGGCGGCGGGGCGGCGAAAAATCCCGGAGGCAATCAAGCCCCTGGCGTGCGCGACTCCAATCAAGCCCCTGGCGTGGGCGACTCCGGCGCTGGGGAAAGCAGCCGCAGCATCACCTTGAACAGTGAGGCCCAGGGGGGCGGGAGGACGGATCCCGGTCTCCTAGCCGAATAACTGTGTGAATCCATCTTGGAACCCCGCCCCCACAGAAAGCACCACAGGGCTGCGAAATAGGTCGCGGACAGGCAGGCGCCGGCCGGTCGCTGATTTGTGACGCGTACACAGGCACTGCCCCCGACAGCCAGCCCAGGAAAACAAAACGCATCTGTCAAAATGTGGCAGACAAATATAGAGATCCCGGTGGCACAACTCACCAGACAGCAGATAGAGAACCTGACAGATGAACAGATAAGAAACCTGTCAGAGGCTCAGTTCTGGGCCATTGTTATCAGGTGGCTTACAGAATTCACAAAAGAGCAGGAAAAAGATATGAAAGAAGCGAAAAACTTTCATAACGAAAGGAACAAAACCACATACGAGACAGATGGTGAGGAATCCAGAGTTTATTTCAACAAACTGGAATATGGAGAAGGAACAAGCAGTCAACCAATGCAGTGAGAGGAAATAGGAAGCAACAATGAGAGGATCAGAAACCTCTGGGACAGCTATAAAAGGCCCAACATAAGAATCATTGGTTTGCCAGAGAATGAGGAAGACGAACTAGAACTTGAAAAATTGAGTGAAAATATAATAAAGGAGAACTTCCCAGACTTGGGGAAGGGAATAGACATGCAGGTCCAGGAAGCAAGGAGAGTTCCCAAGAGACTGGACCCAGGGAGAACCACTCCAAGACACATTATAATCAAAATGTCAAAAATTAAGGATAAAGAGAGAATCTTAAAAGCAGCAAGAGAGAAGAAAAGAATCATGTACAAAGGGGTCCCAATTAGACTATCAGCTGACTTCTCAAGGGAAACACTACAGGCAAGAAGGGACTGGCAAGAAATATTCAAAGTAATGAAAATCCAAAACCTACAACCACGAATACTCTATCCAGCGAAATTGTCATTCAGAATAGAAGGACAGAGAAAGTGTTTCCAGGACAAAATAAAACTGAAAGAGTTCATTAGATCCAAACCACTGTTATATGAGATGTTAAAGGGACTGGTTTAAAAAACAGAAGCTAGGGAGATGAAACAAAGGCAAACGAAACAGGCAACGAGAGTGGAAAAGGAACTGTGGGTAAGGGAAGCATAGTGGGGGGAGGTCAACAGGGAGGGGGAGTGGGGAGAGGGAGGGAGATGATATAGGAATTGGGGATCATGGTAGGAGGGAATGGAATAGACGGAGAGAGATTGGGAGGAACTGTATGCACAACTAATGGACATAATCTAAAAGGGGGGGACAAATGGAGGGAGGGGGGCCACCGGGTGGAGGGGAGCAGAGGGAAGGGAAATTGGCACAAATGTAATATTTTAATCAATAAAACACATTAAATCTGAAAAAAAAAAAAAAAAAAAGAATCGTGGGAGGAACTTTTTCAAAATGTGTATGTTTGGTTGCCACCCAAGAGATCAGAATCTGTAATCCCAAATTAGGGGTAACACCAAGGGAAATGTGTAGTGTTAAAAGCTCCCCCTGGGGATTTTCATATGTTGACCCACTTAGAATACCACTCATTCTAATCAGATATCCCGTATAACAACCCGAGACCTAGATTGCTAGATCCAGGACCAGAAGTCCAACCCCCTGAGGCCTAGCCCAGGGCAATTCCTGGGTCTATTCAGCCTGCCCTGGACCTTGAGTCAACACATCTGTGTTTGCATGGCTTTCATCTGGAAGGTGGTGGCAGCAAGAATTTTCAATCTAAGTGTATGGGTCAGCTAGTGCTGCTATAACAAAATACCACAGAGTGGGTGGTTTAAACAAGAGGCATTTATTTCTCATAGTTCCAGAGGCTGGAAGTCTGAGACCAGAGGGTCATCATGGTGGGTTCTTGGTGAGGGCCTTCTTCCTTGGCTTGCAGACTGCTACCACCTTGCTTTGTCCTCACATGGTGATGAGAGGGCAAAGGGAGACAGAAAGGGAGAGGAAGCACTTGGCTTTCTTGGTATGAGGGCACCAATCCCATGAGGAGGACCATACTTGCATGACCTCATCTAACCCTGTTACCTCTCCAAAGCTGCACCTCCTCCTGAGTTAGGGCTTTAGCATATGAATTTTGGATGAGCACAAACACTGAGTCCACAAGACTGAAAGGCTGGATCTCAGCCCTGGCTGCATGTTAGAATCATGTAAGGACCTTTAAGAAAGGTCTCAGCCTGTGAGATTCAGATTTAATATGTTGGTCAGGCCTATTGGTGACGCAGCTTGAAGCCTTGGTGTCGTCATCTGAAAAATGGGAATGGTATTACTAGCTACGCTGAAGATTACCTGAGATGATAGTGATCAGAGGATTGGGTATTTCTAAAATGTTATAAAAATAGAACTTGCAGTCTTAATTAACTGTCATTCTTTGATGAGCTGCTTCAGATAAAACTGGTATCTTGAATTGTTGACCTGCAATTTCATACAAAAGCTACCTCATATCCACTGGCTGTCTTTTCGTAATTGAATATGAAAATGAAACAATCTTAACAAACTTCAATATACTTTATATGACTCTCAGTTTTAAGAATTATATAAGCTAATGCAAGTGCAAACGTGAGTTAACTCATTACCGGTCACCAATGTTTAGGCTTGAAGACACGAGTGTTTTCGTGACCAGTCAACAGTGCGTCAAGGGTTGTAGATCAAATCTTTCAACGAGCAGTGATCTGGTTGCCCCGGATTGGAGCCACTGGTGCTGAGTCTGTCAGGAAGGCAAACCCACCAGAAGGCATAGCTCTGGTGCCACCAGTTCCTGTACCCACTGGGAGGACACATCGTGTTAATGAGGGAAGAGGGAGCGAGCGGCTGTGAGAAAAATCCCTCAGGGTTCTGAGCCACTTTGGGTGGAGACATCGTAGCGAGAAATGCCTTCCTACTTACTATTAGAAAAGCAGTAGGGCCAACATGGTGACAAATGGCAGGTGGCATTAGACCCTCGGGACTTGCAGAGCTAGAGGGTGAATGTCATCTAAAGGGGCCAGCTGTTTGTACTCAGCTCAGGGTTGTCAGATCATCCACAGGGAGTCCAAAGTGCAAGCTTTTAACGAAAAGCTCCCAGTATTTAAATGTTAGTAACTAATTTAAACACACACACACACACACAGATGAAGCAATTCACAGGCTAACATTGCCTGGTGTAAACAACATATTTGTAGTCCGAATTTCACCTGAGTGCCCCATTTGGCCCGCACGTTGCCCGGTGCTGACCATCCCTTTGGGTCTCATACTTCGTCTCCTCCACCCACAAAGCCATTGCTTTTTGTTCATCCACAAACAAAAGGCATTGCTGTGCTGGCACCCGGTTGGCAATCCCTGGCACAGATCCTTGGTTCCTTTCACTCAGGATTTCTGGCATTTGTTTCTATGGCTTATAGTCATTCATGCTCTCAATATTTACTGAGCAGATACTGCACTAGATGCTAGTGATGCAAAATTCAATAAGTCATAGTCCCTGTTCTATGTTGCTTCTAGTCTAGACTAGGGGATGTGTGCCCAGTTCAGTGATGGAGGCCAGAGGAATAGGACTGGACAGGCAACAAAGACATGTAGCCCAACCTCCTCTAGAAAGTCTGTTGCTTCTGGGTTTTTTTTTTTTTTATTAATAACAGAAAATGCCCTCCCTTTTCTTTGCCTACCTTCTCCCCCCTCCTCTATTTTTATAGCGATTGGGGAAGGCATTGTGTGACCACCACATCTAACCTGGTTCTTTTGTTGCTTAGGAGCTCTTTGGTGCTCAGAAGGTCATGGTATAAAACTGGAAGTCATACCACCCAATGCAGTGCTAATAACAAATACCCTAATACTGCCCACATTTTAGATGACAGGAAATTGTGAAAGTTGTATTCAGCAAGGAACAAAGACACCTGGATCAATTTGGTTCACATGGGCTCCCGGCTTTTGTGTTCGTCACCCGCATTTTGGCACTCGGTGTTGCCAAGTGGCTTGGCCTGGGGACTGGGCCTTGTAACAGGCGTCTCTCCAGGGGAGTGTCTCCCAACGCTGAGATGGTTATCTGTTCATAGAAGGAAAAACAAGTTGTGAAAGTAGGCCATGTGCATCACCGATAAACATGAAAATTTCATTGGCGAGAGCCCTCCTCTCCCTGCCAAAGTGACCTTGGTTGGCGCAACGATGACAGAGTGCTTCCCTTCCCGGGTCTGACAGCATTGCTATCACAGCACGTTTGACAAATCGTTCACATTAAATCGGGGGGCACTTTCGGCAGCGCCGATGTCCCCTCTCCATCACTCCTGATTACCACACAAACGTCAACCGTGGCACCAAGCACATTTGTCAGAGGGAGTAAAAAGCAGTTGTTAGTAAGAACGCTACCTGTCATACTAATGGACTGGCGCTTGTTGCTTTGTGTCTCTCAGGAGCCTACAGATTTGCAAAAAAGCAAAACACAATGTTTTTTGGAGGGTTGTCCTGTGTTTTTTGAAAATACTTTTGTGCTTTGGTAAAGAGCAGTATTGAAAGCTGGTCAGATGGGACACCCAAATGACTTCTCTTGGAAGGAGGAACAGATTCAAATTTGTTGAGTGGCTTTGCTGGTTAGTGACTGCTGTCATGTATTTGTGGTCAAAGAGGCAATTGCAAGGTTTTCGGATGAGCTAATCCATACCCTATAAACTTTAAATTTGTAAAAAGAAAAAAATAAGTAAGTGGACAAGTCTTTGTTACTCATGAGGGGACATCCTACCCTTGACTTTACTTACTTCTTCCTTTCTTTTCTTCTTTTATTGAATTTATTGGGATGACATTGATTGATACAATTGTGTAGGTTTCAGGTGTACAGTTCTATAATCCCTCATCTGTTTATTGTATTGTGTGTTCACCATCCCAAGTCAAGTCTCCTTCCATCACCATTTATGCCCCCATTTCCCTCTTCTATCTGCCCTCTGGTAGTCATACCGTTTTCCATGCTTATGAGGTTTTCTTTCCCTTAATTCCTTCATCTTTTTTCTCCCAGCCCCCATCCCTCCTTCCCTATCGGTCTGTTCACTGTGTCTATGAGTCCATCTCTATTTTGTGTTTTAGTTTATGTTGTTCATTAGGTTCCACATATAAGTGACATCATATGGTATTTGTCTTTCTCTGATGGGCTTTTTGCACTTAGCGTAATGTTCTCCAGGTCCATCCATGCTGTTGCAAAAGGTAAGATCCCCTTCTCTTTTAGAGCCGACTAGTATTTCATTGTGTAGATGTACGCCAGCTTTTTTATCTGCTCATCTACTGATTGGTACTTGGGCTGCTTTCAAATCCTGGCTACTTTAAATAATGTTGCGATGAACCTAAGGGTGCATAAGGAAACCGTGTGAAGGAAGTGGACTAGGAATGTTTCTTTCCATCATCTCATCCTTCACGGGTGCCATGCTTTGCATATAGTCTCATGTGTTATTCATATACTTTGCTTTCTAGCCCAACCAGAATGACCCTTTGAGGCAGGCTGGCCTTGCACTATTACTTCCATTTTAGAGATGACAACACTGAGAAGCAGAAAGGTCATTGCCCGGGATGATACAGTAGAGTCACATTTCTAGTCCACGCCTATGGATCAGGTCCTCAGTGTCATCACTACTTAGATGCTCCGATACAGTATATGCTGCTTGCTCAGCAACTCTCTGTTGGCTGCACACGGCAGCCTCATAACTTTATTTCCAAGTCATTTTCCCCTTCTCCCAGTTTGACTTCACCCTTTCTTCTTTGTTCACAGATGAAAAAAAAAAAAACCTTTATTTATATATATTATTTAGATAATTGGCGAAACAAAAGAAAAGGAACAGACTGGGTAGGAAACTTTGACCTGACTGTACTTACACAATAGCATGAACTACTGAAATAATGGTTTGAGAGAGCGAACTTCCGGCACTACAGAGCAGTGGGTTTGCAATGGGGACGCTGAGAACCTTGCTGTGCTCTGCTCTTCTCTCTGTGATAGGCCCCTGAGAGGCCCCCCTGGGCTTCTAGTGAATTCACTCCTCCCCGTGATGGAACAGGCAGGTGTGATGAGGTTGAGACGGGTGAAGTGAAACAAAGCAGCACTCGTTATGAGTTTGATTTCTTTCTTATTTTATTCCGAAAGTCTTAGATTAATGTTTCTGGGTTTTTGGTGTCGGTTCATTTCTTTTGACTGTTTTAGTTACTATTGGCATCCTTTTTCATAGGAAAATAGGTGATCTATAATTAGCTCTTCTTTGCAACCTACTCAGATCCCTGAACCAGTAAACTTCAGCGTATTAATCCCTCTCAAATTCATAAAAAGACAATCCCGCATAAATTCATGCATTCGTCAGATTTTATCATATTATATACACCTGCTATGGGCCCAGACCAGGACTAATCCTTAAGAATACCAAGGGGAATCTGGGCCTCCCACAAGTTTAATATAGATTATTTTATAAGGAAATAAAAAGGTCTTCTGCACTGCACATGCCCACCAATAACTGTAGGCCTTCCCAAAACATCGACCTTCACAGTAACTATTCCCCAGAGCTTTGCATTTGCTGGATCCCATTCACTCTCTCAGTCTTATTCTCTGTAACTACTATTTATCCTGTAACTCTTTCTAGACCTCCGAGGCATTGAACATATCAATATCAGTCTTTCTAATCTTTGATTTCTTTAGTAGCAGATTCTTTTCACACTGGAATATATAAAGCCAGTCAAAGAGGAGCATTCATGGTTGAAATAAGGGTGTGGGGTCCCTACTTGGTCTGTCCCCTGGGATACATTCCTAGAGTGGACAGTCCTGCTGGGAGAAGATGGGGAAAGAAAGCCCTGGGCTAGGGTTGCATGCAGGGGGTGCCAGAGAAGAAGGCTGCCTCTGCGTCAGAGACCCTCCCCCTCACTGCAGCACTGTCGCCGTGGGACGCCCATGCTGGGAGCAAGGAGGAGCTGTGTTGAGAAAGTCTAGATGAGTGGGTCATTGGAGGCTATTTGCCATGTCGATTGAATAATAACAATGTACATTTTGTACCATGTTCCAGATACTCTGAAGTCATTTCATACACGGTTGACTCACTTGAGCAATATTTACCCCCATGAGTGTGTCCCAGAGTTTAATTTATTTTACGAGTGAAAAATGAAGTCATGATGCCCTGTCCAGAGGCATAATGAGGGAGTTGTTACCGGGACCAGGACTGAAACCCAGGTTCTCCGAGTCCAGCTCTGCTCCCTTCTCTTGCGTTGCTCACTCATGATGCCTTCCTAGCCAGAGCCTCCTCCGTCCCACTGGCTCCCAGCTCCTGCTTCCTCCACCATGAAGCTGACGCAGGCCCCTGTCTGCCTGGATCAGTTTCCGCTGAGACACACATTTCCATGGAAATGAACACCTGCCTCCAAAAAGAGATAGGTAGAAGGTGGCGTGTATTTCATTTTCATAAGACACCTTGCCTTATTTCCTTTACGTGCAGACATACGGCACGATTTTCTTTTAAAGCTAGAGAATGTGGCCCTGTGTTAATTTCCATCGCGGCACATCCAATCATCCATCAGGGCCTCGGTGGCATATGATATATTCAATACATTTTAAACACTGCTACTTTTAAAAATAACTTTAAAAGGTTGTAAATGTCAAATTGAGATTTGAAATATGTCAGATAACTGTCATTTTTACACCCTTCATTAATTTCAATTGGACTCGGTGAATTGTATTTGACAAACTGTTATCCTACAATGACGACAAGCATGCTACATTTGGGTAGCACAGCCCTGACGTGCGGAATGTTTTGAGGGGAACTTTAATATATGACTTGTCTTTGACCTCGTAGATGACATGAGACCATCAAATGACAAATGTGGCAGCATTCAACTCTAAGGTTTTCCAAATGGTGGCATTTGGAAAATCTTCAAGAGGCTTATTCAGAAATGGAAATATCTACTGGATCTATTTGTACTTGTTGTAAAATTCCAAAATTTGGACTCCAGTTAAGGCAACAAGGTCATGAATAAAGATTTCCCTTTGGCAGATAGGAGCAGGAAGAGTCGGGTCTGGTTATAAAAATGATTTCATTGTTAAAATTAATAGCAACTATCAAATTTTAAGTGCTCTACAGAGATCATGATCCAAAGATCATAATGTTTAAAACCCCAGGCTCTCATGTCAGGCTGTGCAAGTTCAAATGCTGGCTCCACCCCTTGCTCTGTGGCTTTGGGCAAGTCACCTGACATCAAGGTACCTCAATTTTGTAGCTTATAAAGTCAGACTAATGATATCACTGACTTCCTAGAGTTACTATGAGTACAGTGAATGTTAGCTATTATTATTGTAAAGCAGGACTCTGCAAGGTCCTCTGCACATACGGTAGTACCTCTCTATATCGCGGTTCAATTATCGTGGCCTCATTGTATCATAAGATTTTTAAAAATATTATATTTAATTACTTATCGCGGATTTTTCACTATATCGCAGGATTTTGTGGTACTGTGTATGTATGTTGTTAAAGTTGCGTAGGTTTAAGAGTATAGAATATGTTTAAGAACATAAGTAGTGTTTATAAAAGTGTGGAAAAGGTTAATAATGGAGTGGGAAATGTTAATAAGGGACTGGGAACAGTTTATAAGTGTGTGGGAAGTGTTTATAAAGCCTTAAAATATATATAAATACTAAAATAAATGTAAGGTTCCTATTTCGCAGATTCTCACCTATCGCGGCAGGAGGGGGGATGGTCTAGAACGCAATACCCAGGATAAGTGAGGGAATCCCATATTCATTTAATTCCCCAACTGCCTGTGAGTTGGATGTTACTAACATTGCTAATTTACAAATTTTGAAAATGGAAACTTTAAGGGATGCTTACTTTGTCCAGAGTTGCCTACAGAGGCGGGGCAGGGAGAGGGAGTCAGGTAACAGACACTAACCTTTTAAGCCAGCTTGTTCCTCTGTAGAAGGTGGTAATTGAACTTCAAGGTCCCACCTCTATCAGCCATTATTGCATACAGCGATACCAGAGCCAGCCCACCGACAAAAATGAGCTTCATGAACCCAAGCCCCAGGACACAGAAGCCAGGTTTACGCCGTGCCAGGACCATGCCAGCTGGTTTAAAAACATATACATCCTCATTTTTGCTCCCTTTTCCCTTGTAAGAAGAAAATTAGCCAAACTTCGTGTGTGTATATAAGAGTTAGTGTCATCTTTTTAACACAGCTTTAAAGCAGTATCAATAAGTAAATAGCCTAAGTATATTTTTAGGACACAGCTGTGGAAAGAATTTTATTTAGAAATTATTGCTCTGAATAAAGAAAATTGTTAATTTTTTTAAAAAATAATTTATTTGTTTGCTTATTTATTTTTGGAGAGAGGGCAAAGGAGAAAGAGAGGGAGAGAAACATCACTATGTGGTTGCCTCTCACTCGCGCCCCCAACTGGGGACCTGACGTGCAACCTAGTCATGTGCCCTGACTGGGAATCGAACCAGCGACACTTGGCTAGAAGGCTGATGCTCAATCCACTGAGCCACAGCAGCCAGGGTAGAAAATTATTAATTTTTATTGTTTGTTTTCTTCTTCTTCACCTTGGCTTCAGCATAAAAAAATTGAAAAATCAATCAATAATAAATTAGATTTTTACAATTTTTGGAATCCTTAGAGACTGTTGAGTTCAGTATTTTCAGAGGCCCAGTTTATCCGGATGTACTTGATCGTGTCTGAATATAAATGACATGACCAAAGTGAACAGGGGAACATGTAGATGCTACATGTCGATGCTGCTCAGGTCTGACTGATATGACGAAGGATATCCCAGCTTTAAAAAAAAGAAAAAGAAAAAAGGAAAACAAAAGCCCTGACTGGTGTAGCTCAGCTGGTTGGGCATTGTACCTGCAAAGTGAAAGGTCACCAGTTCGCTGATTCGATTCTCAGTCAGGGCACATGTGTGGGTTGCAGGTTTCGTCCCAGATCGATGCTCTTCTCTCACATAGATGTTTCTCTTCCTCTCCTTCTCCCTCCTTTCCCCTCTCTCTCGCAAACAAAAATAGACACCACCACCAAGAACATAATATCTGACTTTTATGAGAAAGTTCATAGTGATTAAATATCACTAATCAATTTTTAAAAGTGTATAAACACTGTTATGAGATGTACGATACTTGTCTGCAGGCCATTTTTTGGCCTGCAGTGGGTCGTTTTGTTATTTGCTATTTAATCTGATCCCTACATTTTGCATACGTGCAAACCTTCACGCAGAGAGAAGGTCAGGGTCCCCTTTTGAGTTCCTCAAGATCAGGCAGTGAGGTGGTAGTGATACAAGGGAGTCATTGCTCTGTGCCTTGGTGAGTTTCTCTACATTATTCTGTCACTTGTACTTGTTATAAGACGACGGTAAAGTTGTGGACCTGATTACGCACGTATTTAGTGTTTATATTTGGAAAACCGAGAACACTTTTCAGGTTGGAGCCATAGGATGGGGTTTAAGGGTAGTGGCGGAAAGAAATTCCCAGCCTATCGTTTTCCAATGGCATGAGAAAGAAACACATCCAAATCAACAAGGCTATGATGTCCACCCTAAGGGCTGAGATCTGTGTGAATGAACAAGGAGCATGGGCATTCTGGGCGAACTGAGCAAGTCACGTCCAGGTTCATACATACCCGACCCATAGAGCTCAGTTCTTTAAAGCTTAATGGCCCCTCATCCCCTTTTCTCCTTCATTTTCCCACAGAAAAAGCACACAGACCTCATCGAGCATGGGAGAGGGTGATCCCTCCCATGTATCTGTGCACTTTATAGTCATCGATGACTCCTGCTGGAAGCAAATGCTGCCTTACCTCTCTGTGGGGATTTAGCATCCTTCATATTAGTTATTTTATGTAAATGAGGGATCTAAGAGTGAAATTATAATTTATGAGCGATGCATGGAGCCTCTGACAATGCTCATAAACATTCTGAACGACTTTATCTTGTTTCAGAACAAAACATACATTTTGCCTCCTAATAAGGATTTTTATTATAGCAATATTTCTGTCCTGGACTGCTCTGTTACTGTGAATAATGTGGGGTGGGGTGATTTTTTTCTGTTCTATACGTTTAGATATCTGTCATTCTTTCTTAAGGATTAGTGGCCGTAACTATTATCACACCCTCATGGTCTCATCAATTGGAAAATTGACTTCTGGTGTCTTTTGGAATCCAGATGTTACTCTTGGTTGGTTGTTTTGCTTGTTGGTTTTTAACAAAGTAATTAACAAGTTGTAGGTCCTTGGTCTTAAGACGGAGGCATCATGGCTCATGTGGTCTCTATGGTCACCCATTGTAATTTTCCCTCTGCAAAAGCAGACACCAGGTGACAGTGCTTTAGTTGCCTCATGATTTCAGAAGATGACAGATCTCCCAGTTGGCATTCCCTGGATTCAGGCAGCGGAGGGAGGGGGACGTCATACTTATGACATGGCAGGTTGTTTTTAATGTTTCATGTCACCGTTGGATAAACAATCACCATCTTAATTATAATGAGGAAAACAGCAAAGAGTCCATTTTCCCCCAAAGTTGCTCATCACTTTAGATCAAAAACAAAGGCAAGCAAAACACTCCAATTAGACTGACCCTTCATCCCTTTAATATTTCTTATTCCGGTGGTAAGAATAGAGACCAAAACCATTCTTTGCTTTTTCTCCAGTACTCCATTTCTACTTTGATTTTTTTTAATACACCTTTTTTTTTTTTTTCACTAGGAAATAATTGAACAAATGATCATTAGCTAGAATCTTAGCTTCCAGATTTAAATGTTCATCTAAGGATAGCCAATGTAATCAGCTGAGCTTGCAAAGAATACACAATCATAAAAATCATTTAATTAAATTACATCAATGCTGTTTGTTTTGGTGCCTGTTTGGGTATTAATAACACTGTTACTATTTGCACTGCCAAAGGTTTACTACTTAATTATTATATTTGCCTATTGGAGATGTTAGCATCAATTTGTAGGGTTCCATAATCACACCCTGGGTGTTGCTTCACCAGACATGACACGCTTCCCAGAACTAGAAGTCCCACAGCCTGTGCTTGATCTGAAGAAGAAGCTGTGGAAATCAAATGAAAACATTTGTTAACTTGTAAAAATGAAACAAAATAAGAACAGTTATTCAGGCTGTGCATAAATTTGATGGGGTGTGAACTGATCACTCTATTAGACTCTGTTTATGGCATCCTTGCCATTTTCTGAGATGGCATCCCTATGCTTTTCAATGTCTTAATTAGATTAAGAATGGGTTTAGAGGAGCGAAATCTATTATTAAAAAAGAAATTCTGCTGTGTTCCTGAAAACCCCCTTTTGGTTTTTAATTTAAATTCCACTGATGCACATAGCAAATGCCTTACTTGTAATTATAAGCATGTATACTTTCATTTAAAAGACTATACAAGTATAGGAAAATCAGATCTTTAACATTTTTTCAATATTATTCCTGAAGAAATAAGGAAAGGAAAGAAGGAGGAAACAGAGGGAGAGCAGGCACGGAGGGCTGCCTTTCTTTTTGCTATTGTTTAAAAAAAATATGTAGCCACCGTTTAATTGTCTCCTGTTTCTTTTGGGTTACTCGGACGTAAAAAGGCCAGTGCATGCGCATATGACCTGATAAGCGCTCCAAGCCCATTGGATTTTTGTTTTTTCGTTTACTTCCACACCTGCAGTATTTGAGCATGTAGGTTTCTCATCCCTCTTACTTGGGTTGAGCGTTCATTCCGTGGGAAGCCGTGCAGAATGGTTATCTGATTTTCTGCTTTGCATATCTATCTACCTCTCCTGGGCCTGTACAAATGCAACTTCCAGTTTAAAACTTTGTTATATAATCAGCTATAAATATTACGCAAGTATGGCTTTGAATTTCAGTTGGAGCCAAGCTGCTGTATCGGAAATGATAGAGTTTTGTTTTTTCCCAATAGGTGCCCTGTTGGGTTCCCTACCCTCTTCAACTGTGTGGCCTTGAGAGGCTATTTCTTACACATTTTCTCTGCATTTTAAAATTCCCGTATAGTCATAATGAAATTTCATAATAACACGCATGCACACGCACACACGCGTGCATGTAAAAACTAATGAAAGTTGAATAAGGTCTGTGGTTTACTTAATCATATTAGACTCCTGACTTTGATAATGCACTATGGTTATGTAAGATATCATTGGAGGAAGCTGGGGAAGGCTACATAAGAACCCTCTGTTCTATTTTTGCAACTCTGTGGGTCTTAAATTATTTCAAATTAATATGCGTTAAAAATGTATGTCTAATTTTAGTCCATTAACTCCTAGACGGCTACTGGCAGATATCGATCCCTCCTTGATCTGTATCAAGTTAATTTTGTTTTCATAACCAACACTCAGCCATCACCAGCCTTTTGAGCGCTCATAATGCTCTCCTACCTCTGAGCACATTGCATCCGTTGTCTGTTCATTCAGTTCTGGTATCTCAGCAAAAGGCTCATCACTGAGTGGCCTTTTCAGTCCCGAAGCCTACCACTGCTCTGGATAGCGTGTATCTTGGGTGTTTGATTATTGGCTATTCCAGTGAGAATTGAGATCAGATGGGATGGGTAAGTGGATAAAGAACTGGTAAGCTACCACAGCGCCGGCCACACCATGCGCACTCTGCGTGATTCCGAATGAGGGAGTTAGTTAATTCATTAATTTTGCTCACATGTGAATCTTGTAGCTTAGCAAGACAGGGCCCGAGTTCCTGCTGAGCCATCTGTTCTTCTGGGTACTTGGTGACGGACTTGGAATCGGAGATCGCTCATTAACTGTCATTGCTTCACTGAGGCGCTGTGTTTGGGATTGGAGGTCTTGAAGTGATACCTAATTTAGGGAGACGGTGACAAAATTTATTACTAATCACCTGTCTCTCAAATGGGAATCAATGCCATCAGCAGCATACGATGGTGATAATGTTGTCATTTATCAAATGATTAGTATTCTAAGCACTTTATATGTATTCTCTCACTTTAATTTTACTCTATTACTAGCTTAGAGTTTAGTGAAATAATGGGTCCAGGGTCACACATAATTGGCTCGTGAGTGGCAGAGCTGGGACTTGAACCCAGGAAGCCTGAGTGCCAGGGACCTTATATGGTCTCCCTTTCATACTATGCCCTGTGCCCTTATATAGTGAGTGTTTATCAACCCTTGAGATTCATTAGAATCCCCTGAGGACCTCTCCCTGGACCCGGTCCCAGATACACTTATTTCATTTATCTGAGTAGGCATTTTGTTGAACTTTCAAAAGGGTTCCCACCCATTTGCCATAGTGAGCATCTTAGCTGCACATGAGAACTCGCTCTCTGTGAAAAGTGGAAGCTACTTATTCTACTTATAAGTTCATTAAGTCTAGGCATAACTGTAGCACAACAGAGCAGCTATCCCCACCACCTACCTTAGGAGAAATGAAGGTGGGAGTCTATCTTTACTGCAATGAATTCCCCACCTTTTCGTATTCTCAACTAGAGGCTTTCCACCTCCACCCTCACCGTCTGTCACTGATGTTCATTTTAATAGCATTTTAGCCCTGGCTGGTGTGACTCAGTGGACTGAGTGCCAGCCTCCAAACCAAAAGGTCGCCAGTTCGATTCCCAGTCAGGGCACATGCCTGGGCTGTGGGCCAGATCCCTGGTTGGGGGAGTACAAGAGGCAATGATTGATGTCTCTCTCATACATTGATGTTTCTCTCCCTTTCTCCCTCCCTTTTCCTTTCTCTAAGAATAAATAAATAATTTTTTTTTAAATAGCACTTTACCTGTATAAAGGTGTCTATTGGCCAAAGGGAAAAAAAAAAAAAAAAAGAAAGAAAGTTCAATAGCACAAAACCTGAAAATGCACCTGTTCAAAGGAGTCAGGTGCATCAGGTAAATGTATAAAGAAGACAGGTCTTTGAGTGGTGAGTGGTTATCCGTGGGGAAAACTGAGACGATGTGTTTCATTTCTAGGGATACCCCCTCCTTGAATTTCACAAGTAGCCACACAGAAATCCTGCCCACTCCTTCTGCATCTTCCACATTTTCAGGAGACTCCAGAAATCTAATTTTTTATTTATTTTGTTTTTCTGTTGCAAAATCACGTGACAGCAAGGTCTATTTTTTTCCCCAACCCTGCACACATCAATATTGTGTCACCAGGGACCAAAGGACTTGTGTGCGCTCAAAGCAAGTACATACCTGCTTTATCCGGCTACCTCTTTGCATTTTAAAAATAAATAATTTATCTTCCTTCACTCACCACCAAGGGCACGGAGCTCTCAACTTTTCCAGAAATGGACGTTCTGTCTTTAGACAAGGTGCCAAGTTTTGTGGACCCTGTTTCCTCATCTGTGACATTAAACCCAGACAAGGGAATTAGGGAAATGAAGCAAGGCCGCTGTAGGTGGGATTCTCTCGCTTTTACTTAGCAGCTCCATGATCGTAACTGAGTTGTTCGGCGTTCAGAGCCTATGATTTTCATCAGGAAAATGGATATATAAGATATTGACTTGCACGGTGATCCTGAGGATTAGATTAAGTTATATGTATAATGCGCTTAGCAGGAAAACACTGGCCATGGTGGTAATAAAAGATATGCTTAATGAGTGTCATGTTTTTAATAGACTAAAATCAGCCAAACCATTGCCAGGGCTTGGTCTCATTGTGTCATTGGCCTCAAAGCGTTGGGCAAAGCTGCTTGCTCCTCCTTCCATTGGCACGTCAAAGTTCTCCCCTATTCTTCTTATTGTTCAGAAATTAGTGGGACTCCAGCTTCATGATGATGGACAGAAATCCCAGTCACATAGCTCTTTCCTTTCCCTCTAATGTGGACCCTACTGGGGTTACGCCTGGAGAACCGGGGGAAATCTGTTGGGGATGATTAGGAGCAAAGGGTGATTAATAATGAATATATGTCTGTATTTTAAGAGGAGGGTTACGTTCAATGTGAAGAACCAATAAATGCCTGTTAACCTTCTCGGAGGTCACCAGTAGGCCGGACGGCAGGTTGTGCAAGGCGGCCTGGGCAGTGCAGCCTATTTCAGGCCTGCTCTCAGATCTGATGGTATCACGAGCAATTAAGGAAGCGAATCTGTAAAAACCATCATCAGTTTAGACCAGGGAGACAGGGCGCAGCGCGGTGAGGAGCACTTGGCGCGAGAAATCAGGATCATGAGTAAATTCCTAAGAAGAAAGCCTCAAGTCTCTGGTAGCTTGCAATTCCCTCTCGGTCGTAATTCACTGAAAAATATTTTTAAAATAAGTGCACTCCTTTTGGGCCAAAGATAGTTCACAGACCTTCGTTTTCAACTTTTTGTGAACAGGTCGGGATTATGCATCTTTTTTATTAATAATGCTATGGTGGATTTACCACCGTATTTGGCATAGAGTTTGTGTTTTGGCTTTTTTACGTTTTTTTCTCAAGAACTGAGCTCAAACAGCGCTATCACAACGCTATGCCTTTTGAGGACATACATCAGTTCAGTTTTGCCACATTTGAAAGGCTCCTGTTTGTAAATGAGAGAGCTGCCACTCTAGACTTCAGTCCTCTCTTTTCATTTCTTAAACAATCTTGAGAGAAGAAATGTTTTGACTCCTCATTGACATGGAAAGAAATTTGGAGCTCTAGTCTACCTCAATGCCCCACGCGATTTTTTGTCTTCCCCGCCTCCACTTTCCCTGACCCTTAAGATAACAGAAAAGAGTTTCTTGGCTTTTTTCCATTAAAAAAAAAATGTCTCAATTCACAACTGGCTATGAGTAATTAATAATAATAATGGTGTGAGAATATTTTGCATTTATGACTGCTTTCAAATTTTTTCTCTGATTCTCATATCAATATTAAAAAGTAAGATGAGGAAGAAAAAGACTGGGAGCATTCATTCAGTCTTTCATTTGCTCATCCTTTTGGAAAATATTTAATAAGTCAAATGGAAGATATGGTGTGCTAGATACTGTTCTAGGAGCAGTCAACAGTGTAAAAAAGAAAGACAAGTTCTCAATGCATTTTATTGGGAGGGCCAGGCAATAATTACCTAAATAAATGAATGAGATCATTTCTGATAGTGAAACGGGATGATGCTTTTGATCGGGCTGTCAGAGAAAGTTATGCAGGGGTGGTGACCTTTAAGCTCAGACCTCAATGACAAAGATAGCAGGGTGAGGTCTGGGGAAGACCCGTGAAGGGGAGAGAATGGCAGGAGATGTGGGGAAAGGTCAGCGGAGGCCAGGGCATTGTGGGCCTTCTATGCCATGAGAAGCATATTAATTCAGAACCATTGCTTCACTGTCTGTGGTATGTCTAAGGGGATAAGAGCCTCCCCAGTGCCCTTTCTCCCGACTGGGAGTAGAATTGAAACAAGCTCATACAAGCGCAAAGAGACTCATGCCATTGGCACCACTGCACTGGGAACCTGTCGGGGTGAAGGCTCTGCCTCATTCATTTCCTGCCTCCCTGGATGCCCAGCCCAGGACCTGGCATGTCATGAGCAAGTACGTTTAATAAACTGAGCTGCAGTGTTGTCCAAGGGTGGTCATGTCCCACCAGCATCCAGGTCATGGGGGGGGGGGGGTCTTATTTCAAATGAGGATTCCAGGACCTTCCTCCAGGCTAATGAATTCAGACTTTCTGGGAGTGGAACTTTTGTTCTGCTTTTCCAACCAGCTCCTCGAGCAATTCTTATGCATAGGAAATTGGAGAACTGACCTCCTTTCCATTTCTCCCAAGAAGTTGCTACTGTATTATAAAAATCTCAAAGGCAAAAACAGTTAGGATAATACGTTGTATATTCATGAGAGAGTCCTGCTGGCAGCTGCGTGTGTGTACGCTGTTTTCTGTACTGGATTTTTTTTAATAAGATGACAACGGGTATCCATTTTTAATGGATTTACAATGTAGCTGTATTAATTCAAGCAAAATGAGTGGAATTGGAAAGTTCATTCTATTTCTACGTTCGTTCTATTACATTTACTCGATATTATTGTCAAAAAGTAAGCTGGAGCTTGGCTGAGGAAGATGTGACAGGGACCAGTGTCTTTGTGCAGCCCGTGACCATAAACCCTTGTCATCCAAGAGCTCAGGACTGAAAACCGCACAGAAGCAGAAGGATGCAAAGTCGCCACGCATTAACAGGATGGATTCCTTAATGAACGATGTTTAAAGGGAAAAGAATTGGCTAAGACAGTGAGGTGAGGTTCAGGATAAACTTCCACCTTTGGCAAGTGCTATCCAAATATTGGTGAAGGCTTAGGTTTTTCTTTACTCTCCCCGTTTCAGTTATTAGAAAGATATGGGAGGGAAAGCTTGAGCGTTAAGATGAAGCCATACCACAGAGTTCATGTGCGAGCATTGTTCCTGCTCCACGCACAATGTGTTTTTGGAAATCCCTCCAACACTGTAGATGTGGCAGCCACTTAAGGGAGAGTTGCCAAGGATGAAAATGACAGCCCCTCAGTCCAGGGAGGGACGTGGCTTCCGGCTATTTTTGCTGCCTGTATCTTTCAATCCAAAAGCCAGAGAGGAGGTCAGGGGCATGGAAATCCCTTCGTTTCACCTTTAGGGGTTTTGTTTTGTTGGCTCTTTTGCGACATCCCGCTCCTTCGCTGGCTTGTCAAAGCTGCCTGGGTTCTCCTCCACTTCGCCCTGCAGCTCTGTGTTTCCTAACAAAATACAGCATTGCGTGTCTCCGTGGCAGGGAAAACCAAACAGGCAGGCCTTTGCAAAACAAAGTTCTCTTCCCATATTGTCCAATAAACAATGATATTAAATAAAAGGACACTCTAAGATGCTGCGTGAGGTGACAGAGGGTGAGATTTGATTTGGGGATCCCTGCCCGAGAAATAGGCCTGCCATCACTTGTTCAGAGCCGACTGTTTTGAACGTGGATCATTTAATCAGGTCCCCAAACCCTCCCCTGATAAAAAAAAAAAAAAAAAGGACTGTATTTGCTTCACTTGTTCACACCGAGTTCTACCTCTTATTATTTCTGTTGTCCTGTTTTATTCAATGACATGATTTCTCTAGAAAGCTACCAGGCATAACGGAATCCCCTTTTCCCAACTTATCTGGTTTCTCTGTGTCATTTCAAACAACACATGAGAATTTCACTTTCTGACCTTTCTTCGGCTTCATTTCCAGCACCTCTAGTCAGCTTAGCCAGCGCAGGTTTCATTTCCTCCTCACCCCTGCGTTCGCCAGCAAACGTGACTGGGTTACTGTCGGGCAGTCTGCAGGTGACTCACGGCCAGCAGGACTTGGTTAGCCAGCATGGTGACGTTTTAAACTTGAGTTTGAATGTCTTTATATGAGTCTGCTCCCCACTAGCCAACATTACCTCACACCTGCCTGTTTTACCCACTGGCCTCTGGAGGAATCCTGGCAATACCAACGCTGCTTTTTTCTGCTTGTGCAGCTGATAAGTTTTGGGGCGTGAGTTTCGGGGTGTTTGTGTGTGCATGAGTTAGGTAGGGGAGTTGTAAGTCAGTTGTGCATACTTTAGTTGTATGTGTTAGCTGTGTGTGTGTGTGTGTGTGTGTGTGTGTGTGTGTGGTGGTGGTTTCCTGGTGGTGGAGTTGGGGATGTTAGAGAAACAGCTAATTGAGTTTTTTTCCTTTCTTTTTTCCCCCCAATTATAGCCAGATAAAGTCTGTCTCCTTTTGGAGATTTCAACAATTATTTAAACTTTTAGGTGTTTTTGATGTTTCATTTTGCCAATATTTACCACATTATTTACCTGTTACTTCTTATCCTCCCCAAAGACAAAAGCCCTGATAGAGCAAGTTACTTGTCCAGTTAAAAAGAGTGTTCTGGGCTTCATCTGTTCAACTCTGTCCATTAAGACTTAAGTGTTCAAGAACTCCCCTTTAACAGATGATGGTATTTTTTTTTTTAACTTAGGACTTCATAAGCAGAAAATACGTTGGGAATGACCGAATATATTTTACAACCTCGTTACCAAGCACTTAGCGGAAGTGTTTATCTGCAGATACATAACATAGTTCTAGCAAGCTATAGACAAGGTGCTTCTTGCATTAACACCCGTCCTGTTTTACTAAGGAACGGCAGACCCTCTTCACTATTGGCTGATTTGCAGTGGTCCATTCCTTGCGGCATCACGGAGCCCATCGCTCCCTGAATCATGGCTGTTTACCCACAAACGGAGAGCTCTCACGTCACCTTTTGCCCAGTGCGGGGTCAGATGGCCAGCTCCCATTCTCGCCACCTGCGTGCTGGTCGTAGTCACTGTCCTTCCTATCTGCTCTTTGAAAACAGTTTGCAAAGCTAGGACTCCAAATGGCTTTTCACCCTGTCTGCTGCAGCTGCCTATTACAACCAGTAATACTAATTCCTTTGCTGTGATGTGGTGTTGTAACATGCGGGAACCATTTCCTGATTAACGTCTCCTGCACTATTCAGGTTTATCTTTTAGTCCACATCTACCTTAGCTGATCTATCATCATGTAGCACCTCACTGAAGCCACCCAACGTTTTATCAGTTAACCATTACTTATTTAGTTTTTTAGGGGCTACATTTACAACAATGTTTATGAATTTTGAAACATTCACTGATGTGTGGGCGGGTAATAATTTTTGTGTCTCTATGTATCTCAGATAAGAAAGTAAATAAAAGTAGCGGTAAGACAAAGATGAGTTAGATAAAGCAAGTTTTCTTGGATGTATCAGTTACTTATCGCCATGCCCATGGCCCCCAAATTTAGGGATGTAAAGCAATAATAAACATTTGATAATGCTCCCAGATTTTGTGGGTCATAAATCTGAGAATGGATTGGCTGGGCGCTTCTGGCTCAAGACTTCCTGTGAGGCTGCAGGCAAGACGTGTGCCTTACCTGTGGCATCTGAAGGCTTCCTGGGGACACAGGGTCAGTTTCTCAGGGAGCTGACTCACGTCGCTGTCAAGGGGTGCTGGCTGTCCGTGGTAGGCTCAAATCTCCTCCCCCTTCCCCCAGTGGTGTTCTTACATGAGTTACTTGAATGTCCTCATGGCGGTTTGCTTCCCCTAAAGCAGGAGATTCAAAAGAGAGGAAGGAGGAATCTCTCTTCTGACCCAGCCTTGGAATCCCCTGTTATTTCTGCCACGTACTGTTCATTGGATGGGAGTCATTGAGTTCAGCAGAGATTCAAGGGATGAGGGATTAGGCTCTGCCTTTGGAAGCATCAGAGAATTTGTAAACATTTTAAAACTACCACATCACATTCCTATAACTTTTGACCTGTATAATATCCCTATCGGCCACAGATTGTCAGGATTTTTCTTTTCTTCATCAGTCTAGAAATGGGATCAGAAAACCACTGTTGTGGGCAGCATTCTCCCAGGCACACAGAATGGCCTCGGGCTGGGTAGCGTTATGTGGTTTTCATGCTGTGTGTTTCGGTCCTGGCTCCCCAGCTTGGCTGATCTGTTTAATAAAATTGAAACCATTCGTTGGTGCTGTATGTAGAACAACTCCAGTCTTCCCTACTCATCTGGCTAAGTGGCTGTTTTTTAATGGAAAACAGAAGCATGACTAGGCCAGTGGTTTATAAACCACAGGTTTGACATATGACTCACCTGAAGTTTTTTAAAAATAAAGATCTCTGGCCGGCATCCCAGATCTACTCCATTGTAAGTTCTAGGGAACAGAGCTCTGAGAATTGTTATAGTTTTTAAATCTCTAGGTGGTGCTGACAGTAGGACAGTGTTTGGGAACCATGGCCCTACTTAACCAAATCTATTCACCCACTCAAATCACTTGCAAAGAAACAAGGAAATCATTGCCACTCTTGTGAAATCAACCTCATTTTGCTTTCAGAGAAGTCTCGAACTGGGTTTCCAGGCACTTTCCCCAAACCCGGCCCTGACTGACAGTGACTACAGGTTCTGTCACTGCATCCCCTGAGGCAGTAACAGAGGGGCCACCACTGTGGTAAGGGCACCAGCCCAGAAACGCACTCATTGTTCCTGCTTCCTGAAGACAATGACTCTCTTTCCGATTAGAGTTGTCCTCCTTTTACCCAGAGGCTTTCCATGCAACCAAGGGAGCATAACAATGACATGAGGTTCTGGGAGGGAAATGTCTTCATTGACTTTTATTTCGTGGATTGAAGCCTCCATACAAATGGCACAGGCTTGGTGAACAGTGCCGATTCGTGGAACTAAGGGGAGGGTGGGGAATACCGTCCAATTTTCCCAAAGTTTTAACCACTCTAATGAATTAATCCATAGATAATGGATTGAATTCAGGGCAATTACGCTAGTAAAGAGGGCTTGTTAGAAAGAGATAAGGCAACACACTAAAGAAAACAGTGATTTCAGCTATTAACTGAATTTCATCTGGGCTCTGATAATTTAGTGTATGTTTTCTTTGATTGTGGGGTCTCATTGTTAATGTAGAGAACAGAGGCTGGAGCTCACCTGTTGACATTACACTGGGGAAAACTCTGACAGCCGTTTTCCCAGCCCCCTCAGGATTCCCAGGATGTATATTTGATATACCCCAGTAAGTCTCTATAAATATAAGGCTTGATTCCTCAGGACAGGAAGTTCATCCTTGCTTCACCACTCCCAGCTTACCAATTATTACCTTAAATTACCCTAGTCCCATTGAGACATCTGTACTGTTTTTAATAAACTGATAAAGAGAAAGTATCTATGGATATTACACAAAATGAGGGTGGTCACAAGAATGCCTTATTTTTCTAAAGAACTTTGCAGTCATAAAACAGTGTTATAGAGACCCCTCTCTCCATGTCAGATTTTCATGCTCAGGCATGAGACGTTTAATACACAACACAAGCCTTCATAAGGCTGCCCCGTACGATTTGGAACCTGATTTTTAGTAGCTCATCTGCATTTATCTTTCAATTCTTACTCGTACCACTGTGTTCAGGTCTTCATTTCTCATTTTTCTTTCCTTCAGAAAGCTCCTGAGTGATTTCTCCTTCTCAATCTTGTATGTTCCTGCCATAGGGATTGTTTCCAAAAACATTGTTATCATCTTCTTACTGCCCTACTCAAAAATCTCTGCAGTTTCCGTGACTCACGGTGTGATCCAAAAGAGGCAGTTTAACATGTCAGGCCTGGTCTGGTTTCATTTTCCTTAGATCTCTAATAGCGGATTCCATTCTCTTTCCTCCTGGTGCTATGCTTTGTATGTTCTTTTTTCTTTTCTCATGATCTGGAATTTCTCCTACTACAATGGTGTTCTACCTCCTGAAAATAT
Organism: Furipterus horrens; assembly: GCF_987537825.1. NCBI lineage: Eukaryota > Metazoa > Chordata > Mammalia > Chiroptera > Furipteridae > Furipterus > Furipterus horrens. The sequence goes on from NW_028327180.1 coordinate 94,672,736, forward strand.
GCTATAGGTCCCAGTCAACAGCTTCTCCTTTCTAAAACATTCTTCGCCTCCTCGTACATGTGGATTCTGCTCTACCTTTTAATTTTTAATGGCAGTGGGAGGCAGTCTGACAGAGTGTGAAGTGTTATAGAGAACGCAGATTTCTTTTAAGTGAGCTGACCTGGACTTAAATTCTAATTATACGACCTTAAGCAAATAACCTCTCTGGCCTGAGTTTCACTGGTAAGCGAAATGTAATAATACCTACCTTTTAGGAACATGGTGGGAGTTAAGAAAGGATAGTGTTATTGTTGCTAATATTCTTCAGTTGACGATCTATTCTCTTGCTCTTGACTTACTGACTTTTTAGCTATGAATTGCTTGTGCTGTGTTTCCGATACACTGGCAACCATCTAAAAGAAGCTTGTGCCATTGAATCTTTCCAGTTGAATCTGGCATAGAACTTTCCATAAATGGATAATTATCATAATTTATTAAGCACTTACTATAAGTCAAGTCTCTGCTATAGTAACACTCAAAACAATGAAGGAAGTAAACCCTATATTCATTAGAATCATAAGTCCTATCTTCTGCATTGGAAAAGGTGGTCTACGAGTTCCCAAGTCACAGAGCATAAAAATGATAGAACAAGAGGTTGAAAATTTCACTTCTAGGAAAATGAAAAGAAGAGAGAAGGAAAGAGAGACCTAGGTATAAATCCTGATGACCACTTTCTAGATGAATACCCTTGGGTGAATTTCCTAATATCTATAAGCTTCGGTCTCTTCATCTATAAGTGAGGATATTAATAATATTTACCTTGTAGGGTTCTTGTGAGAATTAAGTGAGATAACCCATATTAAGTACCTGGCAAGTACTAAAAGCTCTATAAATGTTAACTATTAATATTTAATCATTTTGCCCATACAATCTGTGCACTTAAATCTTATACTCATTTTTCGATTAGTTGGTATCACATCACATTCTCTGTGGACCAAAATAGATGAAATAAATCATAGAAAATCCATGACTGAGCAGGTGCATGAATTGGCTTTATATTAGAATATAAACCAGGATGGTGTTTTCCAGACTCTAAATACTTTCAAGGCCTACTAATGGGGTGATAATATCACTCCATGCTCACCTTTGTAGTGTCCAATGAATACACATGTCTAGTTTTCTCATTGTCATATAGAAAGTCAACTACATTAAGACAATAAAACTCTCTGGGATTTGGGGAAATTATTGCACTTCTTGTGCCTTATGATACCACCCAGAGTGTGTTATAATTACCCGGAAATGCACTGCTTGTTATATCTTGTTGTGATTCAGTCTCTATGTAAAAATAAAAAAGAAGAAGAAATGGGACAGTAATGTGGGAAATTCAAGTTTTCTCCTTTGGGTGACTTAGAAAGTCCAGGCAGTATTTGGTGATTTCAGTGATCATTCAATCTCAAAAAAAAGAAAAAAAAACAATCTCAGATTTAAACCCTCACCCTTCCCAAAATGTCAAATATTTAACATATAATCACCATTTCTAGCATATCTAAAGGCAAATTGGAACAGTATTCTAGGAATGTACTAAGAGCATCACTACTCAGCAGGGAAGTTAGCAAGCCAGAAGAAATACCCAGACCTCTGTCCCTGAGTAGATGTTCTTTACTGGGGAAACTCCAGAGTGGGAAATCATCTCCTCGGGCAAAATGATAAAAGAAGACGGATTTTTTTTGCAATCCACCTGGGAAAGAGCTCCCTGGTGTCCTCATATAACCCCAACAGGGTTTTGGATCACTGGCAGAGGTAGCTCCTCTTTCACTGTTCTACTTGGGGTTGTTATTCATTCAGTTACTCACTCAACAGCTGCTCACTGAGTGCCTGCCACTACTACTGTAGCGATCTAGGATACAAAATCAATGAGACCTCTACCCTCTTGATGCCTGCATTGTAGTTGCGAAAGACCGTATGTTTGGAAGGAAATAAACATAATAACTTCAGCTAGTCATCTGGACTGTGAAGAAAATACAGTGAAACAGTGGAATGAAGGATGACAAGAAACGGGACTGTTTTGTAGAGGATGGTCAGGTCAGGCTTCATTCAGAGTGTGACATCTGAGCTGAGGCCTGAACAGGTATCACCTATGGAAATACCTGGAGGCTTGCAGGCAGAGGAAACAGCAATAGCAAAGGACCTAAAATAGGACCCAGCCGGGTATGGGCAGACATTGAAAGGAGCTGGACATAGCTGAAGTGTAGGGAGAGAAGAGGAAGGGACATAGCAGATGATGTAGTGACCTGCAATTCCCTATGGTTTTCTAAGCCCTCACAGGGAGCGTGACAGCATTTGTTATGGGCCCTCCAGGGGGCAGTCTTTGAAGGCAGAAATGAGCTAACTTTTATTGAGCATTTACTATATTTGTCCTACTATTCCAGACACTTTACACCATTTATTTTACTCTAACCACTAACCTGGGAAGCATGGATTATAATACCCATTTTACAGATGGGACCCGTACAATTCAGAGGTGAAATGATTGTCTGTGGCTAGTAATTAAGACCTAGAAATTGAACCCGAGTCTGTCTAACTCTTTAGCCCATATATTTTCACCATGTAGACTTAGCTGACTACAAAATCAATGCTACGTATATTCATTCCAAAGAAGTGGAGACCAACGAGGTTACAAACTCATGAGTATTTGCGTTTTAAAACAGGAAAAAAGCCAGTGTTGAGGGCAAAGAGATAAATGACTCATAGCAAAGTGTAAAATAAAGATGAGGAGAACTTTTTTCTTCTTATTCGACAAGCAGCCAAGTGGCTTCTCTCTCATTCCCATGCCCCAACCCCCCATCCAGTTCTGATCAGTTGACCTTCTGAATACCTGTCCCCTCTACTCTCTCTGTTCACAGCCGCTACACCATCCAAGGTTCCATCAGCGGTCATCTCCCCATAGCCCTGCCAATCACTTCTGTGCCCTGCAGCCAGACCCATCATTCTAAAGGAGAAGTGGGATCACCGTACCTGTGCTGTGCCTTTCTAAATCACTCAGGAGGGGCTTGCATTGTCATCAGAATAGAGACCGAATTGCTTAATGCGGTCTAGAAGGTCTGGCCCCTCACTTCCCAAAAGACTCACCTTGGTCTCTGAGTACCTACCCAGGGACCTTCTTTCTCGTCTCCAGGGTGTCTTTGCTGCTTCCCACTTTAGGCTCATGTCACCTTCCTAAGAACTCTCTCCCTGCCTCCACCCCTCTCTGCCTTTGCCCATTGGCTTCTACTCCTCCCTTAGATTTGGCTTCAAACTCTGCTTCCTCAGAAAGGCCATCCCTGACCCCTCCATTCTCCACCACCCCAGACTAGGTCAGAATTCCTATCACACATGCTCATAAACACTTTGGCCTTCTTTTTCATAACCCAGATTTTGTATTGCTATTATGATGTATTTTTTTTTATCTGGTTGGTTACCTGCTCCTTTTTCTTGATTATGAGTCAGGAAATAGGTCAGTTTGGCTCACATTGGACGCTCAGCACCTACCATGAGTCCTGCTATATAGAACATGTTCAGCAAATACTTCCTCGTCCTGGTACTACGTTCACTGTGAGAGAAATGACTATGAATGCATCCAATTCTGCCATGTCTCATGCGCAGTGATGAAGTGAGGATTTTAAACAGCACTTAGGAGGTCGGTTTCCCCAGCCTTTCAGCCCCCTCAAAAGAGCTCTAGAAACTCCCTGTTCAGGAGTGTGAAGCGGAGAGTTTTGCCCAACACCCAATACTAGTCCTACTGATCCTGACAGCATCTGAGGGGCAGAGCATCCTGACCCCAATATACCAGGTAACCCCACAGGGAAGGGGAAGCTCTTAGAGAAATCGTTCCATGATCTTGCCGAATAAATCGGCCCGTTACGAAATACGTGAACACATATCAACGTAATAAAATGCCAGAGTGACGCTGGAGGAGAGAATCAATAAATCTACTCAGCACTACATGTTGAATCGGCTTTGTAACGCATATTTGTCAGGCAGCCACCCACCAGAGCCATATTTAAATCTACTCAGTGGAGAGAAATAAATCAATGATGGGCCCTGAAGTGATTAAACTTTCCCCTTTGACTTTGTTTGGACCCAGTACAAGTGACTGGTATGTGCTGGCACACATACACACACATACACCCACACAGGTATGTGTGGAAAGTATAGTACCCAGCACAAAAGAGGCACTATACAAATCTGGCTGCTTTTATTCAACAAATATTTTTTAAAATACTCCCTGAAGGGAAATGCTCTACTCTTGATCATATTGACAAAAGAACAAACAGAAGTTGATACGGCTCGACAAACATTTCATTGCTTTGAAGTGTGATTTCTCAGCCATTATCCTGTAGCATTTTCTGAGGTAAAATTGACAGAGTTTAAACATTACAAATAGGGAGCTAGTAGAGGGAGAAATTGAGGATCCTTCAAAGGCTTCTAGGTTGTATAATAAAGAAGTCAGTGAAAGAGCAAGTCTAGGAGGAAGTAGAAGTTTCACTTTGGATTATTGAGTTTGTGGCGTTGGTGATAAACATGTGAAGACATCTGAAAGGCAATAGTTCAAGTTAGAAGTTCGGGCAGGAGTGAAATATTTGGAGTCCAGCAGCATTTAGTAAATACTCAGAAATAGAAATAGAAAGAGAAAATATGAGAATGTGGAACCTGAGTAGGCTCTCTAAGTAATCTGGGTGCATAGATTCATCAGACATGGCCTCTCCACTCAAAGCGTTTACATTGCTGTCAGGTTGACAAGACATACTTGGCAACACTTACAACAAAAAGTTTTGAGAAGAAATACTTAGGGTTAGAATTCTTAGGAAAAGGTTTCATTTTTTAAAAAGTTAAGACTTGAATTGGCGCTTGAAATATGAGTGGAATTTGGAGAGGAAACCTTTAGAAGACATTCATGGATCACTGGAACAAATCAGTCAAAATATTCTTGAAAACACATAGCAAATGCTGGATTTTATCCAAGCAGATTTTCTTCATAACATCAGGTAGAGTTTCGGTTGAAGCTCTCCAGGTATAAGCTTACAGGATCATTTCTACAAAAATGAATTGGTGGTGCCAATTAACCTAACCATTAGGGTGGTTTAGCTTGTGTGGAGAGCAGGACCAATAGAATGGCACAGGTCCAGTTAAGATAGCATAAAGGATATAAAACAAAATGGAGTTACTCATGTCAACCAAGATGGCTGTCAGACAGCCATGACACTTTGGCTCAAGAAGAAAGCTACCTAAGTCACACTAGACATATCTGATGAGGAGACACACCCAAGATATCTGCACACGTGGTCAAAACAGCCATGTCTGCAGAGTGGGACAACCCACAGATAGGCTCCTGAGAAAATTCCCCACTTGGCATCAGGGGTGCCAAGACATTTATCAAAAGATCCCTTCTTTCAAGGTATAACTGAGGTAAGTTCCAGACCACTGCCGAGACAGCCAAGCTCCACACACCAGAGTGCTGCTCCATGCCATGTTAATCTCCCTTGGCATTGACCACTGAAAGCTCTGCCCTTTTAGACAGAAGACCTCACCTGCCCTGTTGCCCACCTGACTCTGGAGATCCTTCCTTACAAGATGCTAGCAACTCCCTTGCCCATCATGCTATCTCCCAGACCTGCAGACTGAGACTTTGTGACTCAGGTTCATTATCCTCCATTGATTGCTGTGTGTGTATGTATGTGTATGTTATAATTCTCTTAGATTGTTAAAGTGTGAGTAGGATATTAATGCATGTTGACGTTCTACTCTGAGTGAACCTACATGCAATAAAAGCTGAGCGAATAGCGTAGTTACTGTGTGTGATTCTTGTCTATTCCTTGGTGACGGGCTGCTCAGCAGGCAGCTTGAGCAATTGCCCAGCTGACTTATAGGAAAGACTATATCATAAACATACGCTCATGACAGCTTGGCTCCTGGAAATGTTATTTTAGCAAATTAATTATACCCTTCTGTCCATTCCTCCTCTATTCTTTCTTTTCTTCCATCCTTACACAAATATTAATTAATAACCTTGTATGGTTTAGGTACTATACCTTCCCTTAGGTTCAGTCCTTCAAAAGAGACTTCATGTGTCAATAGAAAGTCCTGCCTGGAAAGATATCTCAGGGGACATAATAGATCATTTTGTAGTCCTGATGTGAAAGGCATTATGTTTTATTACCAACAGCGGTTTTGCTTTGGTTCATTGGTCCAGTCCTGAGAAATTTCCTCCGTGTTGTGTAAGGAAGAGCTGGGCTTTTTCTCACTAACTGGTCCGTTTCCGTATTGTGGACACCATGGGTGTTGTAACTGCATGCACTTCCTCTTCAAGTTGTTTGCTAGAAAACTCGGGCCTCGGAAACAGCATTGTGGCTCCGATGTATGGGTCGTAAGTACCAAGGCTGTGCCATGGGGTTCAGAAGGGCTCAACAAAGTGAGTGTGATGATCCAAAAACTCTGAAAACCTGGGCTTTTGTTTCTGTTTGTAAGACACTTACAGCTTATAATAACTGTTTGGCCGATGATTGCATGCCCATCCAGCCCAAGAAAGCATATCCAGGTTACTGCTACAAGCAAGGATACAGCAAGACTTTCCAAATAACTTAAATGTTAAAATCCTGCCAAGTTGGAGAAACTCTAGAAAGTTAGAAATTCTCTTTTTGGAGTCCTATCGGTGCTTAAAAGTATTAGAGTTCATGTGATCGGTTCTTATTATACCAACCACCTAGAAGGGGCCCTATAAATATATGGGAGTTTGGTTAAAGTTTTTTTTTTTTTTTTTTTTTTTTTTTTTTTAAGAGCGGCACAGACAATTGAAATGACTTGATCAAGGTCATCCAACGATTTGGTTGTAGAATCACCTCTCACGCTAGCACCCACATCTTTTGATTAATTGTCCCATGTTCTCTCTGTAGTCCCAGCTTCATAAAGAAAATTGATGGCTCTGTAAATAAAGTTCTTTTAACATGTACTTAAGTTTAAGCAATCCCACCTGAATCCCCTAAATTCTCCAACTTACTCAGCCAGGGAGGAGCTATTAAACTAATCTTCAGTGCATCAAAAGCCTCCCCAAAGCATTCATTTGTCCTTGAAAAAAAAAATTTCTTTTTACTACAAAGAGGGGAGCACCAAAAGGGATTTTTTTAATGAAATAAACTAAAATATGTAAGCCTTGATTTTAGTTGATGGGTCCAATTTTTTTTTTTTTTGAGAAATCAGTATGTTACAGGATACTGACATGTTGAAGTTCCAACTGGAAAACCCCATATTTTAGAGTATTGCCATTGCCATTGTCTAGAGCAATGTTTCTCCAGTGTGATGTAGGAATGGGCTACTGAAATTCCTTTCACTGACTTTGTCAAATGGTTGTTAATGTGTACCTTTAGTAACGTGTAATATAGCAGATGTAGTACAACAGTATATGATCTACAAATAGGTCTCATCTACTGTGGATCTGTGCCTTTAAAAAAAAAACTGATAAAAACACCTGAGTAAGAATAGATTTCAGACCCCTGACAAGAGTTCAGAAAATTAGTTCTTTCATTGTTTCTACCCAAGGACACTGAGAAAAACAAGCCACCATGTCTTCTTTCCCCTCTCTCCCTCCTTCTTTTTTCCTTTGTTTCTTCCTTCCTGCCTTTTCTATTTTTTTTTTTCTGAGAATGCTCTCTAAATGCTTCTCTGTGTTCTCAGTAGACCAGATTTAAAGAAGCAGCCTTTTGGAAGCTGAACCAACCACCAGTATGCGGATGATAAAAGAATTTTAGCCATTCTCCAAACGCAATAGTTCTATCGGCAGCTTATCTCCAAATATTCTGTAAAACATCAGAGAACTATTCTAACATAAGAATTCTGACTGTTATTGACTTGTTGATACAACCTTTTTTTTTTTGAATCATACACTCAACCTTAAATATTTGGCAAGAAATATATGTGGAAGGGTTTATCTTTTTAAATAATTAACCAGTTATTTTAATGTATGTCTCAGCCTACTATTTTAAAAAAAGAAAGCCTAATTAATTATTTTAAATGTTTAATTCATCTTCTCACAAGAGAATTTCCTCATATTTTAAAGATTTTTTTTCTTTAAATAAATAAATAAATCTTTGAGCTGACTATGGAAAATTCTAAGTATACAATAATTAGATTTGAGAGGATTCTCTTGGAGATGCAATTTAAAAATTCTAAATGCATGATACACACTTCTGTGAAAAGCATAATAATCACCTATACAATTAGCTAAATGATTCTCTTGAGTTCAAGAATATAAATTGGTGAGTGGCTATCTGCATTAATCAGATAATTTCCATGTTTTACTTCAGGATGTAGACTTTTAAAAATATTGCTCTGTGGGTTTTATTTTAACTCAAAACTCATTGAAATGGAAGGGGAAAGTTGACTTAATCCATGCTTCAGTTGCTTAATATTTGTCTGATTTTTGAGGGGTTTAGCACCATGCCTCAGGGAAGCATGGAGGAGAGGGAAGAGCCCATCCAGAAGTTTCTTGGATTAGTTTGTTCATTCATTTCATTCACTCATTCTCTTCCTCAGTGTTTATTGAATGCCTTCCTGCACCCCAGCTGCACATGAGTTGTGGGCTCATGCATAGAGTTCTAATTGCTGATGTATAAATCATCATCCTAAAATGATAGGTTGATATTGGTCATAAAAAAGAACAATAAACGTATCAGATTTATTCATTATGAAAACTTACTTTCATAATTATTTTATTTTATATAACTCTAAGATAACCATCAATTATGTTAAATTATATTTGAGATGCTATGGCAGGCATTTTAGATGTCTTTCAATGCTTACAACTCCCCTGCAAGGTTGGTATTGTCACACAGCATAGGAGTAAGAGGCTGGACTTGGAAGCCACATTGGCTGCGTCCAAAATCTGGCCCATGCTTCTTAATTCCTGAGTGCTCTGGAAGGGCTTGTTTGCTCTCTCATTGCCTCTGTTGCTCATGTGCAAAAGGAGAAAAATGAAATCACCTATGCCATAAAGCAATTGTAGGGATTCAATGAGATAATAATAAACCAAGAACTTTAAATGGTGAACTTAGAAAAAAGGATTTACAACAATGTGTGTTCGCTATCATCACTCCAGTTGTTGCTGTTGCTCTTTAATCGATGAGAAATAAAATGTTAGTGTTAAAAGCAATGTTAATTTACATATTGGTTTTGCTGGGGATAGAGTGAGGTGAGCCTTTGTATCAGGAGAGATGTTGATTTGGTCCTTGAAGGTTGGTGGGGTTTCAACGCAAGTAAGGAAGGGAATTCCAGGAAGAAGGAATGAAAAGGATGTAGGCATGGATGTATGATACTCCAACATAAGCTGAAAAAGTTAGTAATTTGGTATTCTGAAATGCAAGGTATATGGCAACAGGAATAAAAAGGCCAGATCATAAAATATCTTTAATGCCATGATTTGGTATAGATCAGCAGTGTGTGTGTGTGTGTGTGTGCGCGCGCGCACACGCACTGAAATATTCATTGACTGTGATAATACTTGGCTCTTAAGTTATTATTTTCTTTTTTAAATTGTCCTCATTAGATAATCTTAGCATTCATCCAAAGGTGATCTGAAAGGGAGCCTTAGAAACAAAGGAAATCACTTAGGTACAAATGATCACTTCATTTACTCTCAATAGCACTATAAGTCAGGGTAGCAGCCATCAGTAAAATAGACCAAAAATTAGACCGAGATAAAAATTGCTAGCTCGGGCACAGTATTAATTTTCTGATTGATGATGAGGAAGAAGAAGCTATAGGGCATAACCTCAGCTGTATTTCAGGGACCCTGTATGTTTCATCTAATTTATAAAACATAATAAATGAATTGCCAAGAAAGAAGAATTAGTTGTCAGCTGTTAAGACAGAATGTGAAGGATAAAGCACTCCTGTCTTCTCCTGATGTCAGTTGATCTATTAAATTAACAAGCGTATAGATAGATTATTTAAAGATCAATTTAACCAAGAATTGCTTTCAAATGAGTACATCAGGCATCAAGCCTGTTTTCTCAGATGGTTTTGTAATTGGAATACATATTACATGCAACTTCTCATCACAAGGCTCAAGCAGTTTCAATCAGAAGGCTTTGCTCTTTCTGCAAAGTGTGTGAAAACCAAAAATGAGCAAGTCCACTTCATTATGTATAATGAGGAGATCTCTAGTTACTCTGGAAGTAATCGCTGAAAAGGATTACTAGAAAAATTCACCCTGCGTACATTACTGGCACTGGACGAACGCTCCTCTCTTTAGAAATCTTTTCAGCATGAAAGTTTTGGAATTAAGTTTCTAATAAACTTTGAAAGTCCAACAGCTGTGAGTAATTATGATACAAGCATATCAATCCATGTGCAAACAGATTTTTCCCGAAAGCTCCAATCCTCTTGCTAACCCTTCGCTGCAATAATTAAACACACTCTAATGAGTTTGTTAGCAATTTCCATATGATATCTTCCTAATTATTATTTGAGTTGCCCATGTTTATAATACTTAGTAATATCCTTAAAGTATCAATGGTGAAGGCACAATTTTGACTGGTGAATTAATTTGTATGTCCTCATTCATATGTTAAATAAACTAGGGGAAAACATGTATTTAATAGTCAATATTTTTGAAATTGGCTTTTACATGTGTATATGCTCACTTTTATATACTTATAAAATGCCCATAGAACCAGTGAGTGATCTTAGCCTGCATCGGGTTATGCCTTTCTCTGCTTAAAGACCTCTAGCTCTCTTTCTTTCTTTTTTTCTTTCTTTCTTTCTTAAGATTTTATTTATTTCTTTTTAGAGAGAGGGGAAGGGAGGGAGAAAGAGAAGGAGAGAAACACCAATTGGTTGCCACCCGTTTACATGACCAGGGACTGAGGCCACAACTGCCTGGGAATCAAACCGGCGACCTTTCGCTTTGTGGGACAGCACCCATCCAACTGAACCACATGGGTCAGGGCAAGGCCTTGAGTTTATTTATTTTTAGACAGAGGGGAAAGGAGAAAGGGAGGGAGAGAAACGTCACTGTGTGGTTGCCTCTTACTCGCACCCCCAACTGGGGACCTGACGTGCAACCTAGTCATGTGCCCTGACTGGGAATCGAACCAGCGACACTTGGCTTGCAGGCCGACACTTAATCCACTGAGCCACAGCAGCCAGGGCAAGACTTTGAGTTCTTAACATGCCCTTTAAGACTAAGGATCTGGCTCTGCCTACTGTTCTGAACTTTGTGTCATCATTTGCTGACTCACCCAGCTCCAAAATACTGACGTCCTTCCGATTTCTCACAAAAGTTCAGCTGCTTTTCACCTCAGAATCTGTGCATTTAGTACCGCTGGCCTTGTGTATGCTTTCCCCGTCACTGAGACGGCTGCTCCCTTTTGTGATCCAAGGGACCAGGAGGTTATCGCTTCTTCAGGGAGAGCCTTAACGCTGCTGCAGTAGGGCTTTAGCCAGTCATCCTCTGTCATCTTACCCTATTTTATTCTATTTTTAAATATCATCACTATCATAAATGCACTAGTTTGTTAATTTAATCATCTATCTTGCACTTAAATGTAAGCTTCATGACATATGTGAATGTCATGTCAGGTATCTCGCTATCTCTTTGCCTTCATAGGGCCTCCAACAGAGCCTAGTAAGTCCTTAATGAACACTCTGTCAGAGAACAATTAGGTGAACGAATACAACGGAGCATGAAGACATATCACCGATGGGGTCTGCACCTCATTTTATAGATGACTGAACTGAAGTCTATTTACATCCAGTATTTGTCACCAAAGGATAGAGCCTATTAGAGCAGACTGTGGAAATGAGGCCCCGAGCTGCCTAATTTCTGGCCCAGTGCCCTGTCATTATGGTATTTGCTTTCATTTGCATCTGCCTGGTTGTTCCCATAGAAACCTGTATTTACACAAATGGTGTGCATACTGGTAAAACGTAAAGTTTGAGATACGGCATGAGAGTCACACCAGCTTCAGTCCTTTCTAGCTTTATGGACAAGTCACTTAACTGCCCTGAGCTTTGGCGATCTCACCTGTAATATAGGAATAGTAGTGATATACTAGCCATGGCTAATCATTCAAGCGGCTGTGAAAATCGGTAACATTTGCAAAAATACTTGCTAATCAGGAGAAATATAGTTTGAAATTATAATCATGAAGATCTAGATGCCCCTTAGTAATGGTAGTTTAAAGCAAAATTGAATCCTTGGTATGTCTACTTTTCAATGGGTTCAGATAATGAAGTTTCATGGAAATGGTAAAATATATTCTTACCTATAGAAGAAATATATACATACATGCACATATATCTATTCTAGTTATATGGAATATCTAGACATATGTTTCTTCTTTCAAGTTACTAGTTCTCAAAAACTGGACCTCTAAATCAGCATGTCAGCATCATTTGAAAACTTATTTGAAAGACAAAGTCTTTGGTAGACAGACCTCAGACCTTCTGCAGGGGATACCAGGGAAGTCAGCCAACAATGTCTTGTCAAGCCCCCCTGGAAATTCCGATGCACACTCAAGTTTGAGAACTTTTGCTTTAAATGACTTAATAAGGTAAACGTGATGATAACCCTCAGAATTACGAGGCCTCACTGTGTTAGGACATCCGCTCATTGAACCTCATTGTAAAACCTACAAGCCACATTTGCATTAAAGGTTGTCACTTATTTCCATAAGAGCAAGCTCACAGAATGACCCCAACCTTGGAGAGTAGTTACCCACAATGACATAGGAGACTGGTAATTTATCACCTACGTATCATGGCTGATTGCAGAAGGAGGTCATTATACTTGGCAAGACACCCCTTCCAATTATGCAGTTCATTGAAGAAGTAAGAGATTTGTCAGAGTGGTTCAGACAACAAACAAACAGTCAAGCATCTGGTTTCCTTAGGAAGATGGTTACTCTCTTTTCCTTGTAGCATTCCCACTGTTTCAGTTCTCAGACAATCCTTTTGGAGTTGACAAGGCTGCAGAGCGCACAGCTGTAACGGCTGGCTAACCTTACATTACTGGGCGTCAGTCTCAGCTTTAGTCAGGAAGCAAATAGGTTGCAGAGTCAAATCTGTCTGCTTCACTTACTAGCTTGGTGCACCTGGACTAGTTAGTTAACTTTCTCGAAGCTTCCTCAACCGTGAAAAGGGGATGACAAAATCTGCTTCAGAGCATTGTCGCAAGGATTCAACACTATAGGGCGAGAACCCACCGGCGTCTTGCCTGGCATCAAAATGACGCTACTTCCCTGGTGGCATCCTCTGGCCCTGGACCCTTAGGTGAAAAGCCGTCCATCAGTCTTCCCAGGATCCACACCTTTCCCTCTCTGGCCACACCTCCAGATTTGTAAAATACCAGGTATTGAGGAAATGAGACAATGAACAGGAGAAGAGAAACATAATCTCAAAATACTGCAGCTTGTCACATAGATGATATTTATAAAGGGAGCTCTTTCAGTTGAGATGAGTGCACACAGTTTACAGAAGGACTCAAGGAGCTATCCCAGAGAAGGAGTAGACACGCAAGCAGGTTCTCCTCTCACTTCCGCTCCCCCTGTTGTCTACACAACACTGTTTCAATATATGTTTCTGTGCGCACACTCATTCTTACACACTGAACTGTGTCTATCGTAAGCTTGTATTACCTCTGTGATATAAAGATACTGTCTATTATCATTGCCATGAACTACACGGTATGAGTGTCCCAGTAGGGTTTAAAATCAAAAGATGTAAGACACAAAGGAAAAAGGATGCTGGAACCATGAAAAGGTGGACACACAGCATTGTTGGGTGGAGGAAAGGCTGTGATTTGGCTCGATGTCATTTGTTTGCACGTGGAGTTGGTAGGTGCTAAGCCCTCCACAGGATGTACCATTGGGGTGTATATAGTGGGAGGGACAGTCTCCTGTGCAGAGGCTTGGAAACTGCTCTAAAAGGAAATCACGTGGCCTTGCATGTGCCTGGGAGAGGCCATGGTTCCCAAAGGGCACGCATAGGCCATCAGGTGATATTCCCATGCACCACTCCACAGTGGGATGTGGCTTTGGGATGACACCAGGGCACAAAATTCCTCTTTCAAACAGCCTGCCCCGCAATTAGTTTTAAGCCCTCTATGTGTTAATAACAGCTTCCAGGGTGGTTTCTTCAATAGCTTTATTGAGGTCTGTGTTATGTATCCTAAAATTGTTTCGTATGAGTATATAATTCGATGATTTTTAGCTTTATTGAGCTATCAACACCATAAATAAGCTTTAGAACACCACTGTCCCCCAAATAAGATCCTTTGCATTCATTTACAGTGACTCCCCACCCCCAAGTGACCTGGATCTGCTTTCTGTCTTTACAAATCTGTCTTTTCTGGACATTTCCTGTCATGCAATCATACAACACATGGTCTGTTGTGTCTGACTGGCTTCACTTGGCATAATCTTTCTGAAGTTCATCCATGATGTATCCTGTGTCAGTCGCATATTCCTTTTTATTGCTGAACACTATCCCAACAGGTTCTATTAAACATTTTTGAGAACCTTTATTTATTTACTCATATGTATACAAAAACCCATTTCCAAGGAAGAGCAAGACAGATCCATTTCAGAAGTTTTATTTTCTATATCTCGGGTAACACAACTAATTATACCCTCTTATTTGTTCCTCTTGTAAAGGAAACACCATGTCAACTGTTGGCTGTCCTGGTGCTCTTTTAAAAAATAGTTGTACAATAGACTATTCAAACCCAGAGTGGTGAAAATGTAAAAGCAATTTCTGGCAAACTGTGCTTGAGAAAAAGTGCTAGGCATTCGTTTAGAGAGTGCGGTGAGGCAAATATGTGTTAAGAAATATAATGGAGTTAAAAATTATCACAGTATTAACATGAGTCATAGGAATCTGAAAATAAGTAGAAGATTCATTGCTTTTAATATTTGAAAGTAAATTAATTCAGTGTCTCATAGTTTTGTTGATTTCATTTTCTTTCATATTCTAATACCATGTCAGAGAGATTGCTGCAATATTTACATATTGCCTTTGCTGCCTGCAATATACTTACCCTCTCAAATTACCCACCTGGATCCATTTAATTTCATAATGGGTTTCTTTGGAAGTTGATTGTAGAACATCATCAATGTTGAGGGAGAGCTTGCCACCTCGGACTCAGAAATTACATGAAAGAGCTTCCAGGACATGTGCTAAATAAAATCGGGTCATATAAAGTTTATTAACTAAACAAATTAAACCAGCTTACTAATAGGGGTTTCACACAAAATTCCTGGAGCCGTGTAAATGTCCCTTGCAGCAACCCAAGGCTCCAGCTCATGTTTTTCACATAACAGTTGCCTTTTTCTGTTTTCCCGGTTTGTCTTCTAAGCAGGGCACACACTGTCTTGCTTTCCTTGAGGTAGAAGAGGTTCTTCCAAGTAGAGGGTGGGTTTCAAGCCTCCGGCAATTGCAGGGGCCTGTGAAAAAAGAGTCAGCAGGTGGCCATGTGGTGAACCATGACAGGAAGGGCAGAATGATGCGCTCAACAAGTGGAAGCTGCTGTTACGTATCAGACCCCGTGTTGTCGCTGTCGGGAGTGTCTGGGGAGATAAATGTCTTGCGATGTAGTTTCTATTACTGTTTCATTAGGCATACGAAGAGACTAGACTCAAAAGAGTCCAGTGACTTCTCCAAAATCACTGAGCGAGTACCCATCAGAGCCAGAACTTGACTCTAAACTCTGTCCAATCTTAAAGCCCGTGTTCTTAACAATTATGCTAACCTGTCTCTCCAAAGAGGGAGCCGGAGACCTGCCCCCACTCCCCACCCCACCCCACGCCCCGCTGGCTGCAGGACTAACTGCATCAACAAATCACCTCTTAGGTCTCAGTTTATTAACCTATAGGATGAAAAGTTGGTTGTCCACCCGGCGCCTTTTCTTGAACGGAGTCTATTTTTCACTTTCCTAACCTCTTAGAACAACTGATTCACGGCTGGGAGGAGGGAAGAATCGGTGGAAATTGGTTGTCGGGATGGAGGGAGATGCTAGCGGTGAGGACCAAGCAGTGTGTAAGCATGGCCATGGCGGAGATGCGCGGGGAGAAGGAAGGCGGTCTGAACGCCGACACCCAGGCTGGACGGGCGCAGTGGCCACAGGAATCATAACAAGCACCGAACAAGTCAAGCCTGACAATCAGCCACACAGTCCCGCTCCGTCTCTGAGGCTTTTCTGATGCTCTACAAGAAAAAAAAAAAAAAAAACTTATGTGTTCTTTTCATTTTGTCAGGGACATGTAATTGAGAGAGCAAAGTAGTTGTTTTTATGCAAACGTGCAGGATGAAAAGGAACTAGATACTGGAGCTTTTGAAGAATGCTTTCATAACCCGTTCAATGGTTGTTCTCCAGTAAATAAGGTCTCACAGTATGTTATCAATGTTAGTTTAGAGAAAGAAAGGTCAAAAAGTTAAACTTGGATATCTTTATCTTCCCACAAAGGTTATCCCTGAAGGAGCTATATGTAAAAAGAAAGACAAAGACCTAGAAGAATATGGATTACAGCAACAATAGAAAATCTTTTCCTGTATCCATTCCAAGTAATGGGTTTCACCTTGTCCTCGTTCTTTTCTGCAGAAGGGTATTATTTTCTGATGCTATCAGCGTGGCGGGTCATTATTGAAGAGCTGGCTTATTTCTGGAAGGTATTAGTAAATGTTGTGGAGGTATGGTTATTTCCATGAAAATGCCAAAAAAAAAAAAAATTAAAAAGTAGCAATGTAAAAACGAAAGAGGCGGACCCGAGGAAGCCATGCTGAACTGTGGAAAATGAAACAATTTGGTGCTAAGACTGAGTTGTGGCGAACCTTTTAGAAGCTAGCCTCTTCCGCTTCAGTGGAGGTAGCTGTCCCACTACACAAAGGCTACAGGGCAAGAGACACGCTCAGCTGTGTCCTGAAGCCAAGCAAGTGATATAAATGAGTGAACGGGGCCAACTGGTCATAGAGACACGGGAGCAGAAAGTACATTCCACGTTCCCCCTCACCCTGTGGTATGAAAAATAATAGCACGAGAGCAAAGTGAAAAAGTAATGGGCATCCAACTCCAGTGTCAGATGTATCATCGGGAGTACAAAGGCTCTGGCGAGCCAGATGGCTCATGCAAAGGACGCAGCTGTAATGCAACTCAAGCCAACTGCTCCTCCATCTTTCTGAAGTCTCAGTCACAATCCAGAGGCAGGTAAAGGTTGCATGTCGCTGAAGGGAGTGAACGCAGCCGTTGGGAAACCTGTTAATACCTGGAGAGGATTTGAGGCTACTGGCTAATGTCCATATTGATCTCCTGTAGGCCATGTAGAACTGTTCAGGAGTTCCAAGGCTTCGGGTTGGTGGTAGGAAAATCCGATGTTTGCAAATTAATCTGTCAGTGCTATGTTCGGCGGTTTCAAATAAGAAAAGCAGTCCTGAGGCACTACAGTCTAGAGAAGAGTCATGAAGACAAGAATTAGCCAAGGAGCATAGGAAACTCCCACACAGATGAGAAGTTAGTGGAGTTCATGGGCTCAGGATGGGAGTAAAGACCCAAGAAGGTTCACTGTTGACAGAGACGCTCAAGAAAGATGTTAGTTAGCTCCACCGACAACATTGGGCCATAAGAAAGGGAGCAGGTTTCCAAGGGAAGATGCTGAGTTTATTCAGTATATAATGAATTATTTCACATGGCCAGACATTCCCAAGGTCAGGACCAGGGAAATGAGGAATGAACACCTGCCCAGGAGACGCCCAATGGTCTGAGCCCCTCCTGTAGAAGGTACTTGTAGGTTCGATTTTAGATCTCTTTAGCTCAACATGCTGGCAGAACCTTCCCCACTTTCGAAACTTGAGCTCTATTCTGACTTTTCTTCCCATTTGCCTCCTGTATTCAAGCCTTAGGTACATTGTGACAAGTCACCCTGAAGTTTTGTTTCAAGGAATTCTGTAAAGGCTTTGGCTAGCGATTTTCTCTCACTGAAAGGCAATCCCCAGGCTCTGCTTGGGTGCATCTCTATGTGCATATACCTTTGTGAAAAACCACAGAAACTAACCAGTGCTGTGAGGAAAATCAAAGGAACCAGACCAATCAAGTACATTTCAGAATGGCCTTATAAAAATGCCTCAATAAGTGTATTATTAGTGAAAACAGCCGTTTCTGCAGAGACTTGTACCCAGGATTAGCCAGCAATACTCTTTCCTTTTATGTTAGCAAAATACACACACATATACACAAACATCAAATAATTAAACAATACAATAATGAGCTCTTCTACTATTTGGTGATATGCAAAAGAAAGGAATTAACATTTGCTTATTGTATATTGTGTGCTCGGATCCGCCCAGTGCTTCTTTGCCATGGTGACCCTGTTTGGGGGATTTGCCCCAGTGATGGGGACAACAGAACTGAATATTATAAACCTAGACCATCCTAGGAAATCCGGACCATATGGTAACGTATCTCTACCTTCCTCATTTTCTTGTAACAGAGCTTGAAAACTCCAGCAAGTTATTTGGAAGTCTGTTTGATGCTGGTCTCTGGTGAGAAGAGATGTGATGGTTCACTAGCTGCAATCTGATGGATGTCTGTCTGGGAAGGAGGGCGGGGGAGTCAGGGGGTGCATGGGGACCCCTCACCACATTCTTTGATCTGCCTTGACTCCTCTTGGAATATCTCACCTTTTGATGTTGGGAATCAGTTAATTATTAGTCAAAATTGGTTTGAGGGACTCGGAAACATTTGAAGGCTCTGTTCTCAAACTGCCTGTGCTTTGATCTGAGGGACTTCAGGGCAATTTTCCAGGGCATCTTGGGTGTGTGAGAAAGGCTTAGGCTATGACCCCTCCCTAGAAGTAGCCCTGATTTTGATCCTCTCGTTCTAATCATGATATCACACCAATTTAGCACGCTTCTCCTCCTTCAAAGCCTTTGTGGTTTCATCAATAGTAAATGACAACTTTTCGAATCAGATTGTTCAGTAGCTTTCCCACTGCAGAGAGCCAACAACTTGATCATTTCCCTCCTCGGATCCTAATTTGAAACTCCCATCCCTCTTTTGTGTGTAGCCCCTAGTGAAACCTACCTGAGTATATCCTGTAACACAATCTCGATTTGTAAGGCTGTATATTACATTCAGGGCTTCAGAATCAAATCTCCTGCGCTTTGCTTTGTTGATGCAAGTTAACATCCTCAAGTTGACCTGAAAGGCTGAGGAATGCTGAGTGGTTTCATGGGCGGGTGGTGCAGGAGAACTCAGCTCTCCTCCCTCTTCCAAGCCAGGCAACACAACCTGGCATCTTCCCTAGTTATCAAATTCTCCTAATGAACACGTTTCCCAAGTCTGAGGCCCTTGCATTGTGACCGTGCCACACGGCTGACAAAGAGATAATTTTCAATGCTCAGAAAAACACACACACACACAGAAATCTTCTGAGAGTGTGTTTTGTTCTCATGTCCTGATCCATTACAGCATTTTCATTTTAATTGTATGTGAAACCCATTTAAAGAGGTGGTTTAAAATGACTGTTCCCTTTAAAAAACACAGACAGGAACGCTGTGGATGTGGTTCAGAGGGGCCATTACTTACCCTGGCTGTCATCATAGTGCCTTAAGTATGCTAACACCGAATTAAGTATCTAAGCAAATGGACTATATTTGATCCTCTTGTCTATGGATCCCTTGTCTTCATAGAAGTGGTAGATTCATATCAAAGTATCTCAGGCAACAGAGTGCTGTTAGTATTGCAAAAATAAAATATGCATTCCTACTCATGGGCTTTTTCTAGGTTTTCCGATGGAAATTAAGCCATGGAGATAAAGCATGCATACATTGAGACTCTGGAATTACTCTTTTAAAAGATGGTTTATAAGGATTTTTGTTTGTTTGTTTCTTTATTCTCACCTCCACCATGAGAGGTAGCATTGTTTTCAAAGTGTTTTAAGACTTTCTGACCTTCTCTAAGTAATAGTGAAAATCCCCCAGGCCGGTTAGGGAAGCCATGGGGCCTTTCTCCATAAAACAGTGTCTCCTGGGTCTCAATATCTTTACCTGCCTTAGGAAGCAGGTTTCCCAACTGAAAGAATTTCCACTTTGCTTTGACTTTCCCCTGCTGTGGTCCCTTCCCATTTAGCAGACTTCATTCTATATGCATAATTGGAAATTAATTTTCTAATTAGGTTCTTCACATTTATGAAGTTGTTTGATGGGGTGTCTGTTCTTATAACATGCCCTCCAGGCTAAAGTAGAGGTAATAATTCCTTTTTCTGGCTTTGCCCCTGATTTGGCTAAGGATCCTAGGAAATATATTTAACTTTCATGTGGTCCCGGTAATACATCTTTAATGCTGATCTATCTTTGAAAGGTTGTTAGGGCCGTGCTAACTAAGGCTGTAAGGCTTATTACAGTACACTTGGTTTTATTTATAATAGTTGCTCAAACAAAATAAAACCATTTCTTTTGCAGCGTGAAGGGTACTTAGAAAAACAAGAGCAGCAACAATTGCAGAAAGTAAAACTAGACGGTGCTAGGAGGCAAAATAACATCGAATTGACACTTAAGAAACGGAGGTGACACGGAAGATTAATGACTGATATTTGTACTGTGAATGTATAAGTAGGGCTTGGAACTTGGTCAGGTAAGGGTCTGTCAACTGGGTTCTCTGTGACTGCCCACAGTGAAGCCACGGGTAGCGAAATGGACTGTCTAATCCATGAAGGCAAGCGAGAATCAACAAAGCCACCTAAATTGTCTTTTTTTTGCTAATCGTTAGACTTGGAAGTAAAGACGAAATCTTAGTGTCACAGTTATTTTCATATAGTGAGGGTCATGTTAATTATTATCATGGGTACAAAATTGTATTTGAGGCCAAGGGCTCTCGACATTGTACATTGACAAAAGAATGTCCTTAGCCCATAGGAAATCAATGTCATTAATCCTATTCGAAATTTGGCTTTAAAAAATACATTTCAGCAGACTTTAAATAAGAGCCGCCGCTCACAGTAATTTCCTTTGCACCTCAATATCTTCATTTGAGTTTGCACATTCACATATGTGAGAATCAGGCAAAAACTACAAAAACAAAGTATATGGCTGGATACATGACGCTTAATGATAAGTCATAGTCAGCCTCGAAAACCTATTTTTCTTCCCCCTGACTTGTTTTACTCTTTTATGATGAACTTACCTTCTCGGTTACTGCAGCTTCTGAATCCGTGACCTCCTACTATAAAAAGAGGCCCCAATTGATAGCCACAACCTGTAACTCTCAAGATCTAGTTACCGTATTAGCAGAGAAAGAAGCCACGTGACAGAAAGGGAACATCAGTCTACCCCGTGGGACTCAGCAAGAAAGCTGGGTCACGGCCTATGTGATATTGGACAAATTATGTGAGCTCTTTGTTCCAACATAGGTCGAAGAAGCCCTTCTGTTTTCAATGCACGTAGCTTCCAAATTTTTACCCGCTACATGCATTACCCAAAGAAATGCTGGTCGTTCATATCTTGAAAAATGAGCCCGAGTCTACTAGAAGCGTGCATAGCGCAGTGGTCCAGAGCACAGCGTGTGGGCATGGCCTTTGATGCCCTCCCCACTCTCTCCCTGGCTACTTAATTATCCCAGCCTCTATTCGGCCCCTGTAATGGGGACTCAAGAGCCTATTCCACTAATCCTTTTCTCTGTCCCTGCTGTCTCCTCCTCCTGTCAGTTCTTAATGGCGGAGTTTTGTTCCGTTTTGTTTAAAGGTTTAGAAAGAGGACTTTGATCGACTAGCCTAGGTTTAGAGTGAGAAATCAAGGATTATGGCTCTATCTCTGGGACTGGCAATTACACTTTAATTTCACTATATCCATAGTTACCTTTTTAAAATGTAAATAAAATCCTATCGTTCCTTTAGAAACTACCTATGGCTTCTCATTGTTACTGTATTTAAAATAAAATTCAAACTCTTCAGCGTACTTAACATCGATTTTTAACTTAGATCTCCTTCTGTCTATGTTCTCCCTCCTCTTCCACAAATTCAGCCTCCTTCTTCTCCTCATCCTCCTCCTTCGGGAGGAGAGGTCTCTAGCCCCAAAGTAGTTCTCAGTCCCTACTTGCATTTCTAACAGCTAGTGGAACGTTTTCCCCTTGAATTCCAGCCAGCACGTCCAAGTCATAATATATCATATTCTTCCTTAAATCACTGATACTGGACTAAAGAGGTCCGTTTGCGTACATGCATCAAAGCACAAGGAAACGTGAACAGGAGTTTGCAGCTAAGAAAGTAAGAGTTTATTCATTGAGGAAATGGTGCCAAGCCCAGTCACGGGTAAGCAAGCACTCGAAGACTTGGCCCCCCAGGGGCTTCCAGGGGAAGGGTTATGTAGAGGAAAATATCATCAATCATGGAGGCTAAAGGAGTTGGGGTCGTGGGCTCTACTGATTGGTTAGGACCAGAGCAGGGAGTAGGTGGTCATTGTATCAGGTCTTGATGTCAGCCATGGCATCGTTCTGTCTGGTTTTGTGGGAATACAGTGCATAGGATCATTCCGCTTTCATGGGCCTGGGGCTGAAACACAACTGAAGTCAAGATGCTATCTTTGGCTTGACTGAAACTCTGTTTCTGGGGACAACAGATCTGAGGTTTTGTTCTTAAGACAGTCTGATGCTGACCAGAATATGATGTTCTAAGGGCTGACTGATTAAAGAAGGGAGTGGACAGAGAGAAGGGCTGTGTGAAAGAAATGGAGTTTCTGCAAATGGAATTTCAGCAAGCATCGTGGCTTCTGACCTCTGTTAATGTCACCTCTGTCATCACAGGCGACCTGATTCACACTCGTTCCTTTTGACTCCTCCCCTTTCCTTTCTCCCTTTAAATGCCTACCCAAACTTCTGTTTAGACCTTTATATGTACTTTCCCTGTCACTCAAATCAGGTCCTCAAATGACCTCTCAGTGGCCACCCAACTTCTCCCTCATTTCTCTCTCTTTCGTTGTAAGATCTATTTATTTCTGGAGTTCTAATCATTTAATGTTCATGTATGAACTACATAATAAAGTCTGAATTCTTTAGCCCATCTTTCAAAGGCCTTTAGAATATGACCCTTACTACTTGTTTAGGCTAGTTTTCTACTTTTCATTTATTCGTCTATTCAGTAGCCATCCTTTTTTTTTTTTTTTTTTTTTAACAAGTTCGGATTGAGAACCAGCAACATGCAAGACCCCAAAGTCATAAATGGACAATACAAATGTGGAACTTTCAGTCTAATGGAGAGAAAGGACACACACACAGAATAATAGAAACAAATAATATGATGGGAAATAGAATAACAGAGAAGCAACTCTATGTATTTAAATAACATGTAAATACATCTTCCATTTAACCTAAGTTGGATAACTTACTAATTCAGAATGCTGCCTAATACTTTCTGCCTTTTCTTTTTTTCTTTTTCTTTTTTTGCTTTGTATTTCCTCTTCTCAGAATGTCTTTGTCTCTATTAGTCAATATCTAATCCATATTTAAAGGCACACTTATTGAACCTTTATTTTTTGCCTTCTCAGTGTCTACGCCTCCTCTTTCAAGATCTCAAACCTGTCCTTGTGCCTGGGTGGGTCATATGACCTAGGGCTGAGCCAATCAGCGCTCCACATTTCCCTGCTCTAAGAGATTGGTTCTAGGATGTCATGCGACAAGCCAAACCAGCTATTGTGAGGAATTTAGGAAAAAAACCACTGGAAAGCAGTCTTTCTTTATTCCTATGGAGTTTGAACTTGAGATGATGGAAAGTCTGGAGTTACCATAATCACCTTATCTGTTGGAGAATAGAGCCTACCCAGAAGAAGATAGGGGAAAAGAAACCAATTCTTGGTAAAAATTATGTGAGATCCCCAAATCAAGTCACACTGTACCCCTAGAATTTTTAATTCTATAAACCAATAATTTTTCTTTTTGCTTAAGTCCGTTGAAGTTGGATTTTCTAAAAGAGAAAAAACAATACTCACCTAATTTCAGATGTTACTGCTTTCACTAAAGCTTTATTAATGTTAGCAAGTTCAATGCAGTTTCATTCTACCATCAACCGTTTTGCATGTTATGACACATGTGTTCCTCGGCCTTATTTTAGAGTTCTTTGTGACATGTCTTGTCCCCTGCCAAATAAGATTGGATGAGTATTCCTCTTCCGAGCTCTTGATTGGCCTGGCAAATAGACCTGGACTAAGGTATGGCCTGTGACGTGGGGGGTCTAGGATGCAACATTTAAGGAAGCCCTCATTCTCAGGTGCCAACTCTGGACTCGCATGACTTGAGGAGTTAGGGCCTCCTTAAACCTTGCTCTCCATGAAGCTCACTCATCTCTCATTCTGCTGGCAAATAAATGTTTGGTACATTCAAGAGAATGCCACACTTTCTAGGAGAGAGGGGATGACCCAGCACTGCATTTTCTTTAGCATTATATTCATCCTACATGCATCGTCTACTTTTATTTTTTAACATTTACCTCTTCATCTTGAAGGGATCCATCAATATATAATGTTTACAGGGAGGGTTTGCTGATGATATGACTGCAAAAACCCTGCTAAGCAATGCGTTCAGAAATAACATAGAATAGGGAGTAGAGGACTGAATGTTCCCTCATTTACTTATATTTTCATGGTTCAGTATCTGTTGTGGAGCCAGAATTATACATCTCATTATCTAGGTCAGCCTGGTGAGCCGTCTTTTCAGCACAGATGTGCTACTTGTGCACGAGAATTCTCAGTGGTAACGTCGCTTCCAAACTGGCACCTATTATTAATAAAAGTTTTAAGTAAATAAACTAGAGAAACAATTAAATCATCAAAACCTACACAATAAGCACAATGGGCTATATACACGGTATCTTCATTTTATATGAAATTTTGTTGGTTATTTAAAATTATGGGAGATCAGACGCCACTTTGTGTTTATGATGGTGTTGGTCCATCGATGGTAAGCAATACATAAGAAACTGAATCCAAATAAAATGTTTTAGAAAGAAACAGCAGAGCAAATGGATAGTTTCAAAAGGAAAACACTGGAACAGGCTGGAAGCGAGACAGCTCTGAAGAACTGGATAATGAGAACATGATTCTGCACATATAAAATGAACCTCTACCAGCATTTTCCTCACAGCGTTCCGTCCAAGTTTTTTGCTTTATTCTACTCAAAACTAATTCCTAGGACAGTAGGTTCATTTCCCTGTTGTGATCATCTATCTTGACCAAGAGAAAGCAAGACATTCTCTTAAGAAGTCCTACCAACTGCACGCAAACAACAGATGTCCATTACTCTGGTGCGGTTAGAATCGGAAAGCCTTCCCTGTCCTACTTTACCCGTGTTCTGGGCCGATTGCCAGCTGGGATTGAACAGGAGCAAAATCACTCTATCATGATGCTTTGCTGTAGCAGTCACATCCCATTTCCTCAAATTTTGGAAGCACAAATCTGGGTCTCTTGGCATGTGGATGAATTTGGGAGGAAAAAATAAAAAGATTTGATATTGCTGTATTTTAGTTTTAACTATTTGGCTACTTGAAGCATATGGTGCCATCTATTAGGAATCAGACTAATCTATCTGAGAGTTGTGCTGAAGTGGTTTCACCAATAGATGTGGGAAGTGAGAATGACTTAAGATACACATTTTGAACCCCAACTTCTATCGTAGACTAGTCCTCTTCCCCCTGGAGGACCCTTGGAAAACATGTGCACAACCTAGACAAGCTGGGCACAGGGACATTTTAATATTAACTTGGGCATTGACCCCAGTTACTGATGTAGACTCCCAACTAAGTGGGCTGGGGCATATAGAAGATGATTTTGTTTGGTTTTGTTAGGGCTACATAGTCTGGAATGAATGCATGCTCCAAGTGCTATTTTTCTACTTTTCTGCAGTTATAATCCTGATCTTACTCTCAAACTCCAGGTAAGTCAAATGCAGGCTCTCTCCTTCACCTTCAGAGGAAGGCAAAGCAAAAAGAGTGTGAAATTTGGCCTCGTTGCCTAGAGGTTAGCTGCCTGATGTAGGCCTTTGCAGTGATTCAGAACTGCTCCCAAGAGAGCTGCACCTCAGCCCCTCTTAAAGACCCACCTGTAAAGAGAGGCACCAGAGCCAGCTTCATAGCTCAGTTACCCTGTGCTCAGAAGGGCCTCACACTTAGTTTAACATACCACTGCCCTTTCTAGAAGTTGTTAATAACTTCGACAAAAGGCCCCTGTTTTTATTTTGGACCGAGTGTTGCATATTACGTAGCCAATCCTGAGGAAGTAAGAAACAAAGGAAACCAGGACAGTTTGCAAGTGGGGCCACCTAGACCACAAGGTGCTGGTGCCAGCTGTACTCAATGCCCTTTCTTCTTAGGGAGGGCAGCAAAGGTAGGGGACAGGCAAAAATGATGGAGAAACACCACAAAATCCCACCAGCAGAATTCAGTGCTCAGCTCACAGTTTTTATGACTAGAACTCAGACATGTCGGCTTATCCAAGGCAAATCATTTTTCTGAAACATATGATATATTTGAAATTGGTGAGTATTAATTAACTCCTTGGAGCATTTGGCTTTCTTACTTGTATTAAATAAGTTTCGTTCTTAATTTATTCAATCATTGGTGGCAGGAGGCCTGCACAGCACTTTACTAGGCTCGAGAAAAAAATATCAGTCATTGAAGATTGTATTGGAATATGGATAAGAACAGAATGCTGAACCTTATAGTAAACCAGTGCCCTGTCGATGCCAGATTATTAGAACTATTCATCTGTTAAAATCCTTCAATAGATTGCCACTTGAGAAAGTTGAATAAAAATAAAATAAAATTTCTGCATAGCTCCTACTTATATTCAGATGTTGGTATAAATGTCACTTGCTAAGGGCAGCCTTCCTTGTCTTTCCAAACCAAATCTTCTGTCTAACATTATAACATTTTTGTGACTTTTATAATAGATTTTTCTGTATTTATATTTGATGTTTCTCTCCTGTGTTAGATGGTAAGTGTCTCAAGGGAAGAAACCAAATTTCTCTTACTCTCCAGTGTATTCCAAGTACTTACTGTTGTTCCCAAGCATATAGTAAATGCGCCATAATTATACACTGAATTAAAAAATAAGGAAGCATGAGCATGTATATTTTCAAAGTGGCAACAAATATGGAATATTTGAGGATTTGTATGCCTGTGACAGAGTGAGCAAAGGTTCAGAAGAAAGAAGAAAGAAATGAGATTTGTGAGGGATCCAGGAGCCACGTCAAGGAGAGACCTTGTATGCCAGGATAAGAAATTAAGTCTTAGAAAACCACCGGGAGGTTTTAAGTTCCTGAGGGATATATTGAGAATGATATCCATATTATAACACTGTAATATTTTGCTACATTATTTGGTCTGAAGTGTATAAAACTTAATACAATTGCATTTAGAGCAGAAAGGGGGGCAATCATTTTTGGAAAGCGCCAGGTAGTAAATATTATCAGATTTGTAGACTATATGGCCTCTATCACAACTACTCACCTCTCTCCTTGTAGTACAAAAGTAGCATAAGAACAATTCTTAAATAGATGTCACTGTGTTCCAACAAACCTTTGTATAGAATAACAGGCAGCCGGCAAGACTTGGCCCATCAGCCTTCGTCTGCCAGTCCCTGATCCAGTGGAACATGGGGCCATGTGAACCACAGGGGACACAGATTGAAAGTGCAGATTCCTTTGCCTCCTCCAGGAACACTGAACAGAAATCTCTGGGTTTAGTGTCTGTCAGTCTCTGTTTAACTTGCCCTGGAGAAGTTTGTATGCAAGAAGGCCAAGAACCACTGGTCTAGAAACCCAGTCCATTCCCCTTGGGTCATTTCTAAAATACTGAAAAATATAGCTGATTGGTGTAGGGTAGCCCACGGAGTAGAAGGCCTTTGGGATGGTCTGTATAGAGTTAAGGGCACGAGACAAGTCGTAAGAGCTGGCCAATAAATTGGAATTGATTACGGTAGCAAGGGAGAAAGCTCAGCTCAGATAAGGCTGAGATCGGCCCTCCCTTTGAGTTCCCTGGTTTTAATTATTGAATGCTAAAAATGCGCTTCTCTTAATTGTTTGGTGAAAATACATTAAATAAAGAATAAAACTGTTTCATACATGCCCAGGCAAACATTACACTCTTTTCACATAAACACTGGGATGATTCCTCAGAGTGTTCCTTTTCAAATGTGGTTGCAAAAAACACCCACCGAATGTATTTCCAGCCACAAAATACTGTGACAGCAAGCAGACAGCACGAGGGAGCCTGTTATGCTTTATAGATTGCAGTGATTATATTGCGGGAGCCGTTGATGCATTTGTTGGTGTTCGTTCTAGTTCACATTTGCATTTCAATTCCTGGGGAACAGAGATAAGATAAAGAGGGAAACAGATGATGCTTTTTGTTTTTGTATTGAACTCCTATTATAAGTATCTCTTTAAAAGAGGTGAAGCTTTGCAAGGAAGCATTCCACGTGTTCTTTAGAAAAACATCAAATACACATTCAATCACCAACTAGAAACATAGAAAAACGTATCCCTAGGGCTTTAATAAAATCATAAATCAATAAGGAATAACCCAAAATGTGATAGACTACAAGGGCGCAAATGGAATACTCAGTACACTCTTTGACACGTTTATCCCAGTTTTGTTGATACCTAAGAAATGTAGAACTGCTTCTGAGTTTTGAAACACTATCTTTTATATTTTAGGCATTTTTCAAAGCTAGTCCCCATTCTTCTTTCAAATAATCTGTGCATCCACAGCATGATCCTTTGATGAATTTATGCAGATCGGTTCTACATCCTAGGTAATTCTTTCTGCTCCTCTAAACCCTCTATTCTTGTTGGGATCCAAGGAAACATTATTTTGGTAAAATTCAGTTGTCTATCCCAGAAAGTGGACGTTGGATTCTTCTGTCTACACAAGAAACACACCCATCTCCCCATGTGATGTGTTTGCTGCCATGAAACCCAGAAGGAAGAGACAACACCTCCTCTCTCTTCCAAGTTACTGAGCGGCCCCTCAGTGCGCTGATTATTTAAACCATTATCGTAAACATCACACTCATTTCTGTACGCCTGAAAGATTAAACATCAATAATCCAATAATAGCGGTTAATTATATGATGTATCTGAACTCATAAAATTTTCTTTGACTTTGCTTTGCTTTACAGTGCGTTTTTCAAAGGAAACAAAATTAGTTGAGCCTTTTTCTGAATGTTGGCTGTGAGAGTCAGCGAGTGGTCCTCAACAGTGGGGTCTGAAGATGGCTCTTAAGAATAGTCCTCAAAAATTAAATGTGGTTTTCACATTAGAACAATTATGTCTAAGAGATTCACTTTTCTTCCTTCTTGGATATTTAAAGGTGTACTAGCATAGTAAGTGTCTGAGAAGTCCTTCAGGAGAGATATGTATGAAGCTTTGTTTTTCTAAATGTTTGCTCAAAGCGATGTTTTTTTTAATTTAAATCTAATACCTGGTGTTCCAAAACCCTGGTCTAAGGTAGTAATCAGTAACTACCTTACATTCTCCTGTCTTTGTTATACTTTTTATATCTCCTAATACTTGTTTTAATATATTTTTAGACCTATTGATTCATATGTCGA
Source organism: Furipterus horrens (assembly GCF_987537825.1). NCBI lineage: Eukaryota > Metazoa > Chordata > Mammalia > Chiroptera > Furipteridae > Furipterus > Furipterus horrens. The sequence goes on from NW_028327180.1 coordinate 94,702,328, forward strand.
TCATTTAGGAAATATTTGAGGGTCTTCTCTGTCCCAGGGACTGTGGGGTGCTGGGCCACATTACCTCAATCATATATTTCAATTTTGTTTTCAAAATATATAACTTAGTTGCTAATGTAAGTAACCCATCATATTTCAAAGTCTAAGTATTGAAATACATCAATTGCAGACTATTTTATAATCTGATGTAAGGTGTTTAGAAAAAATGCAAAATAATGGATATTTTTCACTATATGTTATCTGGGTACTTTGAACTGAGCAGGTACCTTATTTATTGCTGTGACTTTCCCAGGAATACTGACAATGATGCATTTAAGTAACTACAGTTATGAGTTTTTCAATCAGAAACAAAGAAATTCAAAACATTAATTCTACCCACTTGCTTTGGCCAAATATCCATGATCTAAACCAGTTCCTTCAATTGTTCTGAAAAGCAGTCATGAACAAAATTGTATAAGCTGAGTGTAAATTTAGAATTGCACACACCTGGCCCATTTTTCCAATTCTAAAGTGTGTTGGTTTAGGAAAATCTATTTTTTGAAGCAGTAGGCATTTAAAAAGTTCACAGCAGATTTTGAGCCATAGGTTTGAATAAGAGCATATGGCGGTGGGGGAGGGGAGGAAGCAGTCATTCTAATTCTCATTCTTATGTAGTTGGTGCACTATGGTGTTGCCGCTAACGCTGGAAGAGTCTGCCATGTTAATCTGGTCAGTGGGTTTTCACAAACCATACATTTTATTAATTATTTCTGCTGGTCGGGACACCCAGTTCATAGCGACTTAAGTAAATAAGAGTAACAACAGTAATAAAATTAAAAAGTGAGTCACGAAAAAATGGTTTAAGAGATATTGCCTCGCTTCATGTGTATGATTTGCCTTCGACTAGTACTAAAACCATGTCATTAGGACCCCGCGTGTGTCTTTCTCTCTCTCTCTGGGTTGGCATGGGTCTCAGGCACACCCCTCCACCTGTTGGTTCCCAGCACCTGCAGGCTCACAACCAGGAAATCCAACTGGAGGAGTGCTCTCTTTCCCAATGAGTCTCTAGCTTGATTCTCATTGAATATCTTGGTTCATATACATATGCTGCAGCCAATCACAGTGGCCAAGAGAATAGAATGGCTTTATTAGCCAGGCTTGGGAGATGTTTCTGCTCCTGGAGTTGGCATAGACTGATGGTGAATGATAGGGCGTGTGGGAGGTGTAGTTTCCCCAAAAGGAAATTGAGGCACGGCTACCAAAGGAAGGGGGCAGGCAAAATCAACAGGTGCCCATTATAGTTTTTCAAGTGAATATTTTCATGGAACTGTGATGTATTACATAAACAAAAAGAGCAAGTTTCTCATTAGATGGGTCTAGCGATGGTAGGAGGGGAAGGGCCCAGAGATCAGCTCATTCAATGACCCATCAGTTCTGGAGGGAAGCTGACCAACTCTCCTGATTTTCCTGCGATGATTCTGGTAAGCATCCATGGTCCAGGATAATCATTAATAGCAATGCTTTTACTCTCAAAAGTATTCTGGTTTGCTTCATAAAGCTTTTGGGAAATCTCTGAGATCTATTATTATGCTTCAAAAATGATTGTAAAACCTTTGGCCTACACCAAGGGTTTTCATTTTAATATGTAACTCTGTTTCACCTAAATAATAAAGATCTTAGAACAGTGTAACTAATCATTTTCTCTCATTTTTACTTGTTTCCCATACAATATGAAGCTTTATTATTATTTTATACAATTAATATTTGTGTAGAGTTATCCACATTTAACAAATTTTGTATTCCTCATTGCTTCTTCATTTCCCTGAGATGTTTTCATATTTTTGAACTTTTCCTTGGAACTTTGCTGCTTGGAGTGTGCTCATTCCATGACCAACATTATCAGCATTACCTGAGAGATTATTAGAAATGCAGAATCTGGGGTCCACTAAGAATATATTTTAATATAAATCTATATATCTATTATATATATATATATATATATATATATACATACATACATACACACACACACACACACACACACACACACAGATATCTAAATATGGAAATACATAAACACCAGGGTCCTTCCTCAGACCAACTAAATTAGAACCTCTGGGCATGGAAACACTACTCTAGGAGTTCCTTTAATCAGGATCAATTGGTGACAAATTCTTACATTTTTGTTTGTTTTAAAAATATTTACTATTGAATAATAGTTTAGCCAGTTATAAAATTCTAGCTTGACATTTATTTTCCCCTCAGTCACTTAAAGATTTAAAATATTTTTAGTCTTTTCTGTCTTTGGTTGTGGTAGCCTGGAAATCTGTTGAGAATAATTTTTTTCTTTTGTAGATAATCTGAGTTTTCAGTTGCTGGTTTCTATTAGGATCTTTTCATTGTCTTTGAATTGGGAAGTTTCACTCCATTGTGGCTAGATATATATTTCTTACTTATTATTACATTTAGGATTTGTTATATTTTCTTAATTTGAAGATTTGGATTCTTCATCACCTTTGAAAACTTCTTAACTATATTATTTCCCACATTCTATTCATTCTTTATTTTTTCTTGGAAAGTAACTTAGACTTACATGGGGCATTTTTATCTTATCTTATCTGTTTCTCTTATTCTCTCATATTTTAATTTTCTTTTCTGTCTTTTCAGCATTCAGGATAAATTCTATCTTCTAATTCTAATATGCTACTGAATATGTACATTGAATTTTTATCTCAGGGATTTTATTTTTCACTTCTTGAATTTCTATTTAGAATAATTCATTTCTATAAGTTCTTTTTATAAATCTGACCAGTATTTCTTCAATAGCATATTACTCCTTGCTCATTATTTCAACTTTTTAAAACCATATACTTAAACATAGTTATGTTACCATCTAAATCTTGTATTTTTATTATCTAAAGCTTTTCCCTGTTGTTTCTGCTGATGACTGCTCATGGATACTTGCTTTCTTGGTTTTTTTGTTTGTTTGTTTGTTTGTTTGCAATTTTGGAGACCCAGGTTGTGTTATGTGAAATTAATCTGTGAATATTTTGTGAAGCCTTAATTGAGGGTGCATTCCAGCCTTGTAAAGGAATTTGGGTTGGCTTCTGCCAGGTTCTATAAAACATAACCAAGTCAGTACCACTTTGATTTCTTGTCTTGGAGTTTCCTGATGTATGCTGGTTATGTGGATTTTGAGTCCCGAATTTGCTGGAGGGCAGGCCGACGGTGATAAATTTTTAAGAAGTTCCTTTTTTTCTATCTAGAATTCAGCATTAGATAAACAAATTGCCTTGGCTGTCTCTTTGCTGACTGGTGAATTTGTGTGTGTGTGTGCTTTAATTCCACCATTTCCCTCAGGGGAAGTGCCCCAGCTCCAAGTTGTTCATGCTGTTAATGAGTAAAATGGGGCTCCAAGTTTGACTTGCTCAGGGTCTCACAGCACCTGGGAGGCAGAGATGACAAAAGGATCCAGATCTTCTCATAGACCAATTATTTCCTCTTCAACAAAACAAGCTGCAAAAATAGTAATGCTTTCTTCTAAGAAGAATGGCTTCACCTTTGCCTTCGGTTGGACAAGTAACAGCAAGATTCAGTTATTCCTTATGGTTAAGTTCGATGAATTGTAGAAATAGGTTACTTAGCTATATTTTAAGAATCATAAGAGCATAAAAAAGAAATGCGGGGTAAGACTTATAGCTCACACTATTCAGTATTTTGTCTTTTATAGTAGCATCAAGGGACAATGCTGTGACATGATGATAGCTGCCCTTCGTGATATTGTCCTCAAAGGGGCATCCCTAACTGGGAAAGATCTATCATCCAAGAATTTCTCTAAACCCTTCTTGAACTCTCATTATATTTTTGGTCTGTACACCTTAGGGCATGGCTTTATGTGAAACTGAGCTTATACTAGTCAGGACGGGGGCTAAATAACCCTGAGGTCCTTTTAAAATATGATTTTAAGTATCATAAATCTTATTGCATCAGTAGTCTCTGCAAGCAGAAGGCATATGTTAGAGTAAGGTAAAGCGTGGACTCTGAACTAAAACAGGATGTGTTCAAATACACCTGTGACCTTGGGCAAAGTCTTTTACTCTTCTGACCTCTGTTGTCTCTCCTAGAAATGGGCTATGATTTTCAAGGTTATCATGAATAAAATAATGCATATAAAATCACATAGCACAAGGCTTAAACAATCAAACTATGTATTCAACTATTCTGTATAGTACCATTATTGATGTTTTTATTACTGTTATTGGGTGAGTATCTTCATCATCACAAAAAAGTGCACATACTTCATGTCATAGTTTTTTTTTATCCCCACCCCAAGACATACCCATTGATTTTTAGACAGAGGGGAAGGGATGAAGAGAGAGAGAGAGAGAGATGATGTGAGGGAGAAACATCGATTGGTTGCCTTCTCTTACATGCTCCAGCCTGGACTGAACCCATGACCCAGGCATGTGCCCTGACCAGAAATCGAACCCACGACCCTTTGGTTTATAGAACAATGCTCCAACCAACCAAGCCACACCTGCCAGGGCCATGTCATGGTTTTTAAAACATCTGGATGGAGAGGGGCCGAACAGGATATGAAAGGGATGAAGTTAACACTTAAGATCTTTAAACTATTTAGATTTTTATGGTACCAGAGTGACCAAATCAATAACCAATGCTTCAGGAAACAACCACTAAAATATCTTCGGCTATGCCGTCGTGGGAGTCCTGCATTTTGAAAAAGAGATATAAATTGACTGAGCAAATGAAGTCACTTGGGGTTCCATCCTGGATTTTACCCTTATATAAATTGACTCTGATATTTGGTCATTGGGTTTTTTCAATTATTTTATTTTTGCAAAAAGAAAAAAATAATAAAAGCATGTGCCGTGGAATAGCTCTAATGTTAATAAAATTGAATGTTTTTCCCTGGAAAATGGCCTCTCTACTCTCTCTTAAATGTCTCAGTCTGCCCCGACATTTACTTTGCACTGGTAACAACACTCAATTTTCATTGACATTATCTTCCAAATACAATCAGATCCAAAATCGTCAACCTCATTCTTATTCCTCCCCTGCATGCAGATAATACGGGACAGGGCCTCGCTGATACCTTCTGCCTCAGTAACCTCTGACTCCACTGCTTGAAACGCTCCATGTGGTTTCCTATTGGACCAGGGTCAGAGGGCTTTTCATGTAAACTAGGTGATTCCCATCAGCAAAGGTACAAGAGGTGGCATCTGCCTTTAACTGGACTGCCCTCCCGATGTGTGTGGAGACTGTGAATTGGTGGGTCCCTGAGGGTGACATGTACCAACTGGAGCCTGCATCATCGTCCCAAGTACATGGTTTTCATTTGCCACAGGAGCTTGTGCTGAAATCTGTAGATCGGAAGGAATGAACGTGAAACTTCTAAGAAATGGTAGTGAGCATTTAGGATGTTCTAACTCACTTCCACGTAAGTTTTGTGACGCTTTCAACTCCAGACTAAATCTACGTAGATTTGCTGACAACTATCAGGATTTGTTCTTCAAACACTTACCATATGAATGACCATCAGCAAATATAGCTCAAGTTCTCTAAGCCTCAGTTGTCTTGTCTGCAAAATGGGAATACATGTGAAACTTGTTTTAGGATTACCTGTACGAGGTGTTTTTCACAAGTGGTCTGAGATCTCCGTTCCTTAACTTATATCTGGAAAGCAAAGTGGGCAAGTGAAGACATTACTTTAAATGCAGTCCAGATTTTACTTGTGCTTGAGATATCCAGATACTTACGGGGAAAAAGAACATGCAATTTCTGGATAATTTCTCCATATGGGGGCAGAATAAAATCCACATGTTGGATGGTCTTTGGCACATTTAGGGTGCCCAACCACGCAGGTTTGCCTGAGACCGAAGGAGTTTCTGGTATGTACATTTTTACTGCAAAAACGAGGAGAGTCCCAGCAAACTGGATGAGTTAGTCACCTCCCATGGGCAGCTGCAAATAAATACTGTAAGGCACCCAGACCTGATGCACTTCTGAGCTATACATAGGTCTTGTGTAAACTTTAAAAATCCCCCAGTGAAGAAAGTGTTGAGGGAGGGGAAGAGGAAGGAGAAATCTGTCCTAACTGCCTTCAGCTTCAAAAATAACTCATTACCACCCTATACCCGGATTAAAGTGAAAGGCCTTTCAGTCTGGAGGGAGCTGGTGTCTGGGCTGGTTCAGCAGCTCAGCAGTGTGTTTGAGGACTGGGGGTCTCTGTGTGTTCGTGTTGGCCATGGTTCCCCTTGGACCACAAGCATCTTCTCCTGAAGCATCTCCCTCTCTCAGGACCGCATCCAAACCAGTAAGGGCGCGCATGGGCACCTCAAGCATCTCTTTTTTCATCAGGGCGTAAAATCATTTCCAGACTCTAACCCACCTGTTTGCCCTTATGTGTCCTTGGATGCCTCTGCCCACCTATCAATCAATCAATCAATCAATCAATCAAACAAGTGCAAGGAATCACTAGGTAATCAGGCAAAACATAGGTCCATCCTCTGGGCTAAGGGAGGGGCCCGCCTTCTAGCATGAACAAAAATGGGATTTGGTCAGAAAGGAGGGATATTGGAAAAATAACTGATGGCTATTGAGTAGGGCAACAACATTATCTGCCCTGGGCAAGGAAGAGGGGCCAGTCCTTCTCTGATGCCCACTTTTGTCAGACATTTACCTCACTGATGTGAGTACCTCTTGCCCTTGGTTTCCCAGATACCTGAGTATATAGAACTATGACAGACGCACTGCCATAAGGCCCAGGGAATTCATATGAAACTTTCCATGTCTCTGTTTCTCTGTCACTTAAGATATGGCCAGCAGCCTTCTATAGGGAAAGCGAATCGTCAGGAAAACACAATAAACAATTCTCCATTCTGAAGTTTATTTTTTACCTTCAAATCAAATTAGGTATTGATCTTTCAACTCAGGAGAAAGTCTTTTATTGGAACCTCAATGTCCCAATAATTATAACAAAGTCCCCAACAAAGAAATTATGATCTGACTGTCTCACCTTTGAAAATCTTCTTCATCTTCCCGAGCCACTGCCTGAATGTTTGCACTCCTTTCTCCTTCCTGGGCTGCTTTGTTTATTTAAGGATGAGAGTTCAAGGTCACGGAGGCACATCTTTCTCAGCTCCACAAAGACCGTCTGGTGAAAAATACAGCTCTTGTGTAAAGGATCAGATTCTTGTTTATCAGAGACTTGCCTTGTGCTGTCAGGCTTATTGTCTCATTTTTTATCCCTTATGTCTCTTATGAGGGTGTTAGGAGGTTTCATTAACTAATGATTATGCTGTTTAATACCCTTAGGAATGTTCCACACATGTTAAGTGCTGTTCCTCGTTGGGTCACTCCTCATTTGCATTAACACAACTTCTAGAATGCTCCCTGCACTCTAATGGGGGTTGGGGGGCGGGGGGGAGGTCCCTGGAGCCTTTCCTGCCTTCTTAGAAAGAAAAAGATGCCTCTGCAGTGTCCAGTGTCATTTTTCTTTCTGCTTTTAGATGATTGTGAAAACCTTTTTGAGAGACCTTGAGCGAGAATGATCTGGAAAACAGTGACTTCTGATAATAAAGGCCTAATGTATTAAAATATTTGATCAGGAGTTAAAGAATAAATTAGCCCTCATATGGTCCTGCATTTTCAACAAGCATGCATTTAACATAGCTGTAGGCTGTTCTCTCCGATTGGAAGTTCCAAACAGAACTTAAAAAATAAATGAAGGAATAGTGGGAGTATTTCCAAGGAAACCAGATGATTTGGGTGAGAGTCTACCTGCCGTGGTTCTCAATGTTTTCCTGAATAGTATGGTATATTTCTCTCTGTATTTCTATGGCTCTTTGTGGCTTCTATCTGTGTTCAAATACACAGTGAATGATTTGTTTAGATACGGGAAAACAAGTTCTCTGGTTTAGAAGTATACTGTCTGTAGGTTGTGGAGAAAGGTCTTTAATAAGAAGCTAGAAAATCTTCAGTTTAATTGGTTTGGTGAATATAGCTTTCAGTCAAAAGAAATATGGGAACATCTCTTGCCCAAGAAGAACACATAAAGCAGCAATGCATCAGACTCATTTGTTCCATCCCATGCAGACAGCGACAGGGAGGAAGCATTCAGGAAGTAAAAGACAAATTCACAGTAGATGGCTCGAAGGATTGCTTTAGACCAGCAGTTCTCAACCTGTAGGTCATGACCCCTTTGGGGGTCGAACGACCCTTTCATTGGGGTCGCCTAAGACCATCGGAAAACACATATATAATTACATACTGTTTTTGTGATTAATCACTATGCTTTAATTATGTTCAATTTGTAACAACGAAAATACATCCTGCATATCAGGTATTTACATTACGATTCATAACAGTAGCAAAATTACAGTTATGAAGTAGCAACGAAAATAATGTTATGGTTGGGGGTCACCACAACACGAGGAACTATATTAAAGGGTCGTGGCATGAGGAAGGTTGAGAACCACTGGTCTAGACAAAGCTTGGAGCGTCCTACTCACAGATAGTCTAGGGTGTGCTGGTTCTTTTTTTCTGACATGCCATCCTCTGCTGCTGCATGTCACTTCTTGAAACTGCAATCACGCATCACACCTGCTGCGTCTTTCACCCCGAGTCCAAATTGGAGGGAAGGCATCTTCCTACTGGAGGTACTTTGCTGGGGGTAGAAGGCAGGGGGCCCGACGGGGGAGTGAGTGCCTGTAATTAAGCACAATGATTTAAAATGTAACTTTCAAGAGAGGCACATTCGTCGTCAAACCCGTGGTTGTAGGTCATAGGCCCCGCTTTCCTTGCTAATAATTGCAAAATCCATTGCTGTCCCCTTTGAGTTTTTTTTTTAATAAAAGACTATTAAAACTGAATAAAAGCTTAATAAGTAGATTAGTTAGAACAATAGTCCTCATGAGAATGTTTTGATTCTGAGTATAGCTGCTAAAGATAACCCTAAATGCAATCAGGTTTAGCTCCCTGCCTCTGTGAAAGGGAGGTAATACCCTCAGAGATTTTGCCAACAGATGACATTATTTTTTTAAGTGTCTCTTTCTACATTTAAATTAGTCTTTCCTCTGGGTGCCAGCAACAAAACCTTTGTGAAGAGTCACCAGAGGATCAGAGCTATGAATAAATGCTCGGTGGAAAATTATTTTTGAGAATCTGGTTTTAGATGTTTCACATCAAAAAGATGGATAGCAGTGCATCCAAGAGGGAGTGCTTTGTGATCCTCCCCTGTCCTCTTTGTAATTTTAAAGATCAAAACTCCCAAGGTGGCCAGAGATAAGGACAAAGGGAGCGGCGCAATTTTACTAAACATATAGACGTTATAAAGGCAATGTGATCCAATGTCAAGGATGCCAGGTGCACAGTCTCGCTTGGTTTTATTTTACTAATTTCGTTCCCTTTGGCCAGATATACTCTACACTCATTCATATTCTCTCTCTCTCTCTGTTTCCTTCTATTTCTCTACTTCTTCATACCCCAACCTTTCCTGTATATTAAAAGACCTGTATGACACTCAGGAAAAACTCATTTGTAGACTTGATCATTGATATTACATGGCTGTTACTGCTCAGGCAAGTTCTTCAGACGAGATAATACAGTCAGCACTGACCCTCTTTATTCCCTCCTATGATGTGCTGCCTTCCAGTTTCCATCCCCACCCTCCCATGTCTTCCTGAAAGATATCTCATTTCATGGCATCCTTTGTCAGTCACCTCTAGGGTATACATGCTGTTCTCAGCAGCCTGTTGGACAACTCTACCAAGTTCCACAGGAGCCCTTGGGTGGTCCATTTTGCCATCCTTCTTTGGCGAGTTTCCTTTTCTATTCATCACTGCTCACTTTTGGTTCCCAGACCATTTCCTTCACTCGGAAACGTCATCTCTGTTTGGTAGGAGAGACGGTAAAAGCTAGCACCGTCTGAGCATGTAAGCTATAAAGCCCTCTGACAACAAATTAAGTAACGGGACTCTTTCATTGTCTGTCTACACGCAACCAAATTTGACAATAAATGTGAAATCGCGTATCAGTCTCGTTCATCGACTTTTTGAACTAAGTCCTCATAGTTATTAAAGGGTAAAGAGTGTAGACACAAGACATCACTGATATGATTTGGTCTCACACACGTAAATCCTGCCCCGCAACTCTGCCGAGGTGCCTGGTAGACATTTGCTTTGTAAAGATAATGTGAATTAAAATGAAATTTATAGTAAAACTATTGTATTATTTCATAATAGCTTTGAAATAATTGGAAAAACATTTGAGAGTCCATCATATATATTTAACACACTCATGAAACTGGTTAGGAATCAGTCACTCACTATTATTTTACAATCATGTCTGTTTGGACATATAGCAGTGTTATCAATCTGTACATACCATTTGTCATCTATACTTCTAGATAGGATGCAATAAAAGAATTTAAATTATACTTTATCACTTAATATCTTACATACTTTGGGTGATGGGAAATGTCTGCTTTTTATTTTTCAGTATTGTTTCAGTTTTTGTAGTGTGTGTGTGTACTACTTTAAAAATGAGAAAAGAAATGAAGTCACTCTAAATTTACAATAAAATATGGTTCCCATTAACACTTTTATTCAGCCCCCATGCCAAAACAAGTTTGCTCGTTACTGACTGAGGGGGATGTTGGTCCTCATGGTTGCCCACTGGGGAAGCTCCATGAAACAGGGATTGTCTCTACCAAGCCTTGACATCTGTTCCTTCACCTAAGGTGAATTGAGCATCTACTATGTACACTGAATTTCAAGTACTTGAAATGTCTGGCAAGATTGTGACTGGCCAGATTCAGTGTTTAGCATAAAGAATGTTTGTGAGGCATTAGAAGATATTACCCAATCACTGAAAAGAAAAAATCAAATCATCATTCCAATACTGACTTCCAGGTTGGTGGTCTCAGAAAAAGGAGTAAGATTGAGAAACCCCAATTGAATCGCAGCTTCTATTAAATTTGAACCCTAGAGACACATTCCTACAAACACCTTTTTTTTTTTTTTTTTGAGTGTAGAACAATTCATATTATACACGCCCTTCTACTGACCTATCTCTTTGAACCCTGCAGGCACTTGACAACTGATGAATAAAATAATATTGTGTGCTCTTGGGGCTATTGCAAACCCTTTTGTGTCTATAAAAGCTCTCATTTTTTCCAACATATGGGGAAGGATACAACATGGGGCGAGGCTGTGTAGAATAACTGAGATAGCATGGTCTAAACCCCAGGGGCACTAATGACATTGTATCACAGAGCAAAGTTAGAGTGTTCTGTAATGATGTCATTAGACTCCTGAGAAGGCTAACTTATTGCGGGCTAGAATCTCTCTATTACATTATCTAAAAGAGGAATAAACTCCAGGGTGTCTGGCTGTGTGTGGGTATTGACAATGAATATCTGTGCCTCCAGTCACTCTGCTGAAGCCACCTGACCTTCCCGCGTGCAGTTTAGTCAACTCAGGTGCCCTTTCGAGGGAGACAAATGCATCGCCAGGATTATGCAGGTCAGGTCACCTGGGGTCAAACACTGATTATTCAGGCAGGCCATCACCTTTGTCCTCCTTTGGCATCTTCAAACATTTACTCTGTAGGTCCTCACCTTTGATTTGGTGTCCCAAAACGCTTTTTCCTCTGGAACAACATATGCAACTCAAATACAGAGACCCACAACTGATGCCCTTAACGCATTCAAAACCTCTCCTGAGAAGGCAGATACCCAAACCGACAGTCTAAAACATGTATTCGAAAGGCATAATTAATCGTAGTAGGGAAAACGTCATAAGAAAAGAAAAAAGGCATTAAAATTTTGAGACCAAGGCCCTGCGGCTCATTAGCCGTGTGACTAACGGCAAGTTATGTCACCCCCGTAGGTCTCCATTGCCTCCTTGCCTATAAGGGGGGGGGGGGGGGCAATAATAGGGCCTCAGTCTTGGGGTGGATCAGTGGGATAAATATGTAAAGCATTTAGTCAGTGCTCAGGAATGGTAGAGGCTTCGGTGAATGCCATGGCAGGAGTAACTGAAGCTGGGCTTTTATCAGAGGAGCGTCAGTTACCAGATATGTAATCCTCCTCACCCAGAATTGAGATTGTATTGACGTACTAGCCAGTCACGTTGTCAACACTGAAGCTTTTGTGCCTATCAAAGCGCAGCCAAGCTCTAGCTCCCGACAGCTCCAGATTTGCATTCCCCGCATCTGCATTCTTCTGTCTCACAAAACAAATGCGAGGAAGTACATCTTCAACTCAAAACACCCGAGCTGTCGAAGAATGTGCTGTCCAGTGACCAGTCGGGGAAAAAGAAACCCACTAATATGTAAGCACCCTGAAAGTATCAAGTAAGCCCGTGGCCAATATGATATGATGAGATTTTTTTAAAGTGATGCTGTAGTCTAACGAGATGAGGATGGCTTATGAATGGCCTGTGTTTCTTTCGAATTGGGATGATAGAGTAACTTGTTTCTAGTTGCTTGGTGTGACACAAAAAGGCTTTGCATACCTGCTGATACTTAAACTAACCTAAGGATGTGGAATTCGACAGTGAATCGCCACATGAGCTTGCAATAAGAGAAAAAGGAATCTGTGTTCAGACAGCAGTGGTCCTGCCTTCTCATTAACAATATGTGCCTTTCTAAAATCATATATAGTCCACAGCACATCTTTGTACCATGTGGTTGAACTGCACCTCGGAAGGTCAGGCCTAAATGTTCAACTACATGCCATTGCTGTGTCTAAGTGTCACCAGCACTGGCCACCTTGCTTGTGGTATCCCTGGGGCTCATTTGAAGGTGACTCATGTTTACAGAATCTTAGGATGTTTCCTTGAGCACACAGTTTAAGGTATTTATGTGAGAGACCTGTCTAGCCTCCCATGTACACTTGTTAAGGGAATAAAAATCCCACCTCTGCTGCTTAGAATTTGGTGATTTTGTTTCAGAGACTGTATACTTCTGTCCGTATAATGGGAACAATATGGTAGTACCTAGCTAAAAGGGAATGATTGAGATCTAGCACATGTTCAATAGTCAATAAATAGCAAACATTGCTGTAAGTCAGAGAGTCACATTCTCTTATAAAGAGGACAGGACAAATATTATTATATCCAGATAAATACTTGAACTGAAAATTTTTCTTCCCTCTGTGTTTTCCCATCATTCCAGTCACTGAACATGTCTTGGGTAACCTGGATAATAAAACAAATGTCAGAGATCAGTCTGACTTTCAAAACCTTTGGAGTGTTTACTGACCCCATGATATTTGACAATAACCTAGAATAGGCAATGTGATGTCTCAAGCATATATAAGGAGCCAGTTTTGAAAGAAAGGGGAAAAGAAAGATAAGTCCCATATCACTGCAACAACTCACTATATCTATTACATGGCACTTTTATTGTATACATGGTCAATTTTTCCAGAATGTGGATGTTACAAGTATTACCATTTTAGCAACACATCCATGCTATGAATCTTTGAGTATATTTTTCTACTTCTGCTATGTTCAGTGCAAACTTCAGCTGTTTTCTTTTTAATTCAGATATTTTTTGAAATTAAACATCTTTATCTTACTAACACCCTTCTTTTTTTTTCTTCTCTGCCTAGTCCTAAACAATTACCCCATAAATCAACACTCAAAACAAATAAACAAACAAACAAACAAAAATAGCAGACATGATTCCTGGTTTATTTAAGAATATGAAGTCTAGGTGAAAAAAAAAAAGAAAGAAAAAAGAAAACTCAGCACTCCAGCACTTTATACTTATTTCTAACGCCTGGTTCTCCAGATTACCTGGTCAGATTAGTAAGTGAACTTGAGAATGTGTACAAAGCAATATGGCAAGTATAACCCTATTCTGTTACACATAGAGTATGCAATTTCATTTCTGCCCAGGGGGAGAGTGATTTTAGTTTCGGGGTAGGGAAGGCTTCTAGACAAATAGCAAATGATTCCATTTCAGAAGCTAAAAAGGGAGTTTGAGATGTCAACTTTTATGCAAAGTAACTACTACCTGCAGCTTTATTCTGCACTCAAAAGCCATAAATAACATGTTTCCAATAATCCATTGTGTCCTTTGCTGGAACAATGCTTTATGGAATTAAACATACATTTTCTTCATGCCTAAAATGCCCTTGAAAAGTTGAGATTATACTCGGCCTTTTTTGTAAATCAAATGCTTTTTGTCATGAAGAAAAAGTCAAACTAATTAAACTATGTAAGAACAGCACACCTGAAAGTGACCTCTTAGAGTTAGCTGATGTCTGTAGTTAATTCTCTCAACTAAATATATGCATGTTGTACAATCAGGGCACTGGGAGGTCGGTGGCCTCTCCCTCTATGCCCTATGCACACTCTTCCACCTGCCTTTCAGCACATGGAGGACAAAGGAATGTCATCAAATCTCTTACTCAGCTCCTAGTACAAGAATGTTCAATGCTTATTTAACAATATGTACCAGGGTATTTCCAGTTATCTCAAGAGTACAACATAACCTGAAATGATTCCCTAAACATCATTTATTTTAATTGTTCTTGATGATAAGTAAAATTTTATAAAATAATTAAATAAAAGGAATAATTGTATTTACTTTGACTGTTATTTGAGGATATCGCTCATTACATCACTCAAGTCTTTATAAAGATTTGCAAGCAAACATGTCTTAGGACTTAGTACGCAGATAGAGGATTAAAGACCAACTGCTTTTTGTTTTTTCTTTTTCAGATATTATTGTGTACTGATAGTATTTCTCTGTTTCTATTGGTTGACAAGCAAATCAGAGCTAATCTTTTACTCCCCTCTACCAAAATCTATATATGTTATATATTTTGTGTATTAACCTTATCTCATGTTTTTCTAACTCTTACCACCCCAAAAGGATGATTATTTTTTAAATTTTATCTTCTAACCTAAAGCTCTATCAGAAGGTTCAAATGTTACTTTTACCATATACAATAGTAACAAAAATGGTTTAAAATACAATAATTAAAGAAAATACTATAAACTTACTTGTTGATGATTTCAGAGATAGATTTTAAGATAAGTTTGAATAGAGTATAATAAATTATTGATCTCTCCTCAAATTAAAAGATCAAAATTATACATTATTTATGATGTAAAAGAATTGAAAATAATCTAAACATTTATCAATAAGCAATTGGTTAAATAAATTGATGCATTAATGCAATAAAATAATATGTGATATTAAAATCATGATGTACGTAAAACAATATTTTTAAATATGGCATAGTACTTACAATATATTATAAAATTTGCAATGACAGGTTCACAGTAGCCTAACGCTGTTCTTGTTATCTACAAGAATAGATTTTAATTCATACACACTGAAGATTAGAAATATCTGAAATAAAATTATGACTCTCTCCAAAAGTGACATACAGATGAGTCATCTATTTCTTTCATTTTTATAATTTTTTCTGAATTTTTGAAATTGTCTACAATGAACATACACTCTATTTCTAATCATAGGAAACTATTTATTTTAAAAAGCCAGACATTGAACATTTATTTTTACCACATCTGGTCGATTAAGTCCAGCCTCTCAAAATAAGCCATAAAAAGGGGTCCCTATATACCTAAGGCAGGACCTTTTCCACCTCGATTGCAGTAGTAATAGTGTCTGGAGGCTGGTAAAATAGCTAGTAGGCAAATTCTATATGCAGAGTGATTCCCTTTCTCTTCTGTCATCCATGTTTGTTATTGCATTCATAGCCTTGAAATCCACTTATTTGTTTGTTAGTCGTGGTTCCAACCCCGATAACCCATTAGCCTGGACCCCATTTGAGGGGAGAGGTGCATCACGTTTTTAGGCACTCAGTGACTGTTTGCAGAGTGAGTGTGTGAGTGACTGAGTATAAGTTAAAAAGAAGATAGCCGGGCTGCCAGTCAGACCAAAAGAAGAACAGACAAGACACCATCTCGTATAGTGAATTTCCATGGCTGACTTTGTCTGTATAATTGCTTCAAATCTGTATTTCCTTTGCCTATCTAGCTTCAGCCTAAATGTTGAATTTTGTATTCTCCCTCAAAGAATGTCAATAAAGATTTTTTTTTTTCAATTACCAACTCAGGGAATGTTGCCCTTTAGAAAAACTAAAATTTAATAACTTTTTTTTGGCAAAGTTGACGATCTCTTTATTGTCACTGTGATGACTGCAGTCAATCGGTAGTCAGTTGGAAGTCGAGCTGAACAGAAAGTGATTAAAAGAAAACCAAAACACGAACGCAGCCTCTTGGAAACCTAATCACATTATGAAGCTCTAAGCGTGAGTTATGCGGTAGCCGGGGCTGTCTGGGTTTTGATGAAGTGCCTATAATTTCATATCAGCTGCCACAGGACTATTTCCTGTAGCTCTTCTGATTTCTCTCTAACTTTCAAATGTGATTTACCCTGTTATCATCTACCTATACAGTCTTCAAAATCTACCTAGGGGAAAAAAAATAGTATTAATAACGTGTTAAACTGTATTTCTATAAGATATTTATTTCTCCACATTCACATGTGATAAGAATAAAATAGATAATTTATTAGATTCCAAAGCTCTGGCTGTTAAAATAAAAGCATTTTCTCAATTCAAGAACACTGGCACGAATTCATGTGTTATCAGCAAGTACTATAGATATACTTCTTTTATTCATTTTAGATTAGGAATAATTAGACTTTTTTAAGGTTAAGGGGGTCTGTGATCATGATGAATTTCAATGTTTTATATTCATAATTCAACATTTAACCCATTTTCTTTGTTGGTGCTGCATGCAGGTTTTTATTTTAGAAAGGATATTTTGACAGGGAAATCTTAAAAACTAATTTCTTAGGCTGTTTTCCTGAAATGTGTTATTAGACATTGCTACTCTCTGACTTCAGAAGCAGTTTAGATTTGTATTCCAGATCGACATTCTGCAGAAGAGTTTTCTCATGCTGATGAAGTCTCTGTCTCCACAGTAGAAAGAAAAGAAAGCTGTGCCTTTTTGCAGTGGTCACCTGGGATAGGGTGGCATCTTTTCTAGAATGCAGAGCAATTATGGCCCAGGCTTCACTGTGGGAGCCGCTCTTTTGCCTTGGCCAAGATATTCTTTATTGTTAAGTGAGCACAGATTTTATTGAATATAATCACCTGGTCAAATAGCAGAGTCTGTCTCTGCATCGCCTTTGTCTTTTCCTTGTTCTTCAGGATATAGGCTTTGGAGGACGTATCCTCAGGCTGTGACAGACTTTCTTTTTCATGCTCCCCATAGGCTTTACAGCCTAATTATTTAATTAATCACTCCTTTTCTTTCAAACAATGTTGAACCTATTTAATGCTGGGTACAGTACTTTGGCACTGGGGATGATGATAAAGAAAGAAATGATCCCTACCTTTATGCTACTTATAGATTTATAGAGAAAACACAGATGAATAGAGGCTGTAAGAATAAAATACATGGGGGAATCCTGCAAGTTTAAAAAACTCAGTGAGAAAATAATAATAAGGGTAAAGCTGAAAGATAAGCAAGAATTCATCAAAAGATTGAGGCAGGGGAGAGTTTTTCAGACAGAGGTGAATTATAATCAGATTTGGGGCAAATGAGGAAGTGGTGGATTAAAGAACCAAGGAAAGTCACGGGCCAGAGGGAGACGGACAGACATGACGTTCAGGGACCAAGTGCGAGAGACATCAGAATGGTCTGTCAGTTTCAGTTAGGATGTTATGTTAAAGACAGAGAAATATATTAGCATGTATTTATACATAGTGACCCGGGAAGAATCCACAGGTTAGAAAGCCCCAGGTATGGAAAACAAGAGGACAGACAGGTAGGAAGTGGTTAAGAAGCTGTAGGTGCCTGTAATGCCATGAGGATGGTGGCCCAGACTAGCAGGAGCACATGGGGACACAGAGCACTGGACAGATGCCAATCATGCTTAAAAGACAGAAATGGCAAGACACTGAGACCAAAGCAGCTGTCTAACATACACCTGTGTCGCTGTGAATTATAATGACTTATTTTGCTTTAATCCCCATAAAACGATGAGCCATTTACAGGCTTTTGTTTTCTTCAATAAATGTGGAACCTGACTCACTGCTTGATACATGTTAAGTGTTTAGTACATGTTAAGAAATAAACCTTAATTGATTCTATGATATAAACTGTCTTTAAATAATGTTGTGATTTCATTTGTGCCTCTAGAAACAGTTAAAGTAACAAAAGAAGTTGTAATTTAAGTTGCTAGCTAAGTAATGGTTTATTTTCAAATTTATTTATATTTTTGCATTTTGAAGCAGTAATGAAGTTAAACTTCAGAACAAGAGTTTTTACTCTATAATCAGAAATACTTACAAATTGTTGGGTAAACTCCCTAAACACATGGTCCAAATCACATTTTCAATTCTATTGTTGAATTATTTTATAACTTTTCTAGCATTCACATGCACACACACAGCTTCTTATTCTTCTTTTTAAATAAAAAGTGATTATGCCCTACATATAGTTCTGCAACTTTCTTTTTTCTAATAGCATGTCATGGGTCGCTTCCTATTTAGGAAATATATCCTAGCTCATTTTCTTTCACAGCTGCAGCTCTTGCCAGAGATAAGAGCCCAATATTATTATCATTCTACCACTAAAGAACATTAAAGTTATTTTTATCTTATTCATTGTTATAAATTATGCTGAAATGGACGTCTTTGTGCATACACTTAATTTCTATAGGACATATGTGTAAAATTAGACTTACTATATGAAGGGTATATATTTATAGTCTAAATATGTATTACATACATATATTCATATTCATTTGTGAGTGTACATATATACACATATATGTGTGTATATGCATGCACCCATATATAATACATATAAACATACATAAACATATATATTTTCCCTCCAAAAAGGTTCTGCCAAATGTTTTAAGATTTTGTTCAGTTTATTTACTTATTTATCTTTATTGTGTTTTTTATATTACCTTTTAGTTTTCCTCTCCCCCCTCCCCCCAGTAATCACCACACTGTTGTCCACGTCTATGAGTCCTTTTTCCTTTTTGCTCAATCCCTCCACCCCCAATTTCACCCTGCTAGCTGTCATTCTATTCTCCATCTTTTAGTCTGTCCCCATTTTCCTTATTAATTCAGTTTGTTCATTAGAGACTATATATGAGTGAAGTCATATGGTATTTGTGTTTCTCTGACGGGCTTAGTTCACTTAGCATAATGTTCTCCAGGTCTATGCATACTGTCCAAAGGATAAAATTTTCTTCTTTTTTATGGCTGAGTAGTATTCCATTGTGTAAATGTCCCATAGTTGTTTTATCCACTCACCTACTGACGGGCACCTGGGCTGCTTCCATATCTTGGTGATTGTAAATAACGCTGTAATGAACACAGGGGTGACTAGGTCCTTTTGAATTAATGTTTTAGGTTCCTTTGGATATGTTCCCAGAAGTGGGATCACTGGGCCAAAAGACAAATCCATTTCTAATTTTTAAGGTATCTCCATACTGCTTTCCACAGCGGCTGCACCAGTCTGCATTCCCACCAACAGTGCAAAAAGGTTCCCCTTTCTCCACATCCTCACCAGCACTTGTTGTTTATTGATTTATTGATGATAGCCATTTTCAGAGAGAGAAACGTTGATAGGTTGCCTTTTGCATGCCTCCAACCAAAGACCTGGCCCAGGCATGTGCCCTAACCAGGAATCAAACCAGCAACCTTTCACTTTGCAGGACAACACCCAACCCACTGGGTCACACCAGTCAAGGCAAGGTTGTGCCAATTTATTCTACTATCAGAAGTATGGGAGAACCCAGTGGCCTATATCCTTGTCAAAAATGGTCAAGATAAAAGAGAAGCATTTTCGACTTTTTCAGTTTTGTCCTATATCTAGGTGACTGATTTCCTAGATATTAATTTCAAATCACTTATTCACTGTTTAACTAACTCCTTTCTGCCATTCTGGAATTCACACCTTCTCTTAGGGCTGTTTGTGTGTGTGTGTGTGTGTGTGTGTGTGTGCGCGCGCGCGCGCACATGCTGATTGTGCTGAGAGGCCAAGAGCACACACACAAGGAGAGAACGCGCTTCCATAGAAATGTGTTGTTACTGATACAATATTCCCTTCCACTGCTCTGTGCTTAACAACTGTAGACAACTTTGAAAAATTGTTCTTGTTGGATTCTTGTGTATCTATCAAGACTCTGCTGCTATTGAAACACATGACATCTTTTTAATGCATTGATGCTTGTTAGCATAGTTCCCTGTATTAACGAAAAATAACGGCAACTACACTTATTTTTTTTTCAAGGCAGTTGTCATAATCTCTATTAATGATATGTATTTGTTTGGCTGAATATTTATCACCGGTCTCCTCTAAGAGCTTTGTGACAGGCAGGACCATGTCTCTCTTACTCACTGAACATCCGAGGTAGGAAAGTCAAGAAAATTGAAGTGACCTCAGCTCTTCATGTTAATTTGTTCTAGTTGCTCAAAAAAAAAAAAAAAAAAAAAGGTGGTCCCATAATGTCATCTACCTTTCTGATTGCACAAATATCATTAACCTCTTAGGAGAGGATCATTGTTCATGTGAAATAGAATAACGGCCATTATGTCCCTCATTAAAAGCTAGAGTGTGCTGTTGTTATGTAAACATCTGGCTGACTATAATGGAGTCCCCAAAGCTGCTGATAATTTGGTTTATGGGAAGGAATAAACACAGCAGCATTAGAAAAAACATTGTCATTGTCTCCGTGCACCAAATAGAATGGCTTCCTGAGACAGTGAAAACCATATTTGTCAGACATGAAATTAATGTTCCCGTGAAAGGGACACCTGACATTATAATGAAACTCACAAAAGCATGTGAAGAGGTTTGGAAGAAAAAAGAATGTTCCCGAGTATAGCAATAATTGATGGAATCATAGTAATGTTAATTTCAATAACAATCAATCTGTGGATGGCCTGCCAGCTTCACTTTCTACCATGTCGCACTCTTATTTGTGATGATCCTAATGTATTTGAAAGTATTTTAAAATTAGAAATGCATGTAGTACTTGGATAAAAGAAATGGCTCTTGGGTGGCCCAGTGGCCATCCTGCTTGCCTGTGGCTTCTGGAGCTTAGGCAAATGACAAATCACACATTCTGTGTGGCCGTGGCCATGGAACGAGCCAGAGGGTCTGGCCCTGCAGCTGGCAAAAGGACCACCTGCTCCCGCTCCTCTTCCAGAGTCAGAATTCAGTAATAGGACCCTGACCAACACTTGGATTTATTTTGATGAGGAGAAGCATAACGTGCACACCCAAGCCCCTCTGATGAGGTCTTCAACATCCACTGGATTGTCCTCCGTGAGACAGATGGCCTTCGTCTTGGCTACCTGTCCCAACTGGTTGATGGTCTTTCCAAACGATGCTGCCTGGCTCTCGGTTGTCTTGTGGGTGAGCATCGGAATGGCCTTTCTCGAGGCGCTGACGCAGAGCAGAAGGCTTTTGCATTCTGGAAGCTCCCAGTTCATTCGCGGTGCCTTCAGCCTCAAAAATGTGCTATTCGGTGTCTGCTTGATCGGGAACGAGGTCACACACTGAAATTTTATTTGTGATGCAAATGACTAAATAAGCCGGAGACTGCATCTGGGGCAAATGAAGAAATCATGTACCCTCAGAGAGAGCTTGGGAGGTACTTCAGGAAAGGTTCCTCAGTACATCACTCGTTGTGCATTTGCAAAATGAGAAACAATGAAATAATTTAGTAAAATATTTCATTGTAAGAATAAAGCATGTTCGACACCAGCGATTTTCGACCTTTTTCATCTCTTGGCTCACAAACTAATTACTAAAATTCTGCAGCACACCAAAAAATATATTTTTACCCATCTGACAAAAGATATAGGTATTATTTTGATTGATTTACAAAAAATTAATACTAATAGTAATTACTTACCCTTTTTTGCTCCAAAGTGACTTTTTAAAAAATCAAGTGCCTATACTTGTATATAAGGGTTTCTGGTACCAAGAATTAACCAATCAGTTTCAACCTTATTATGAGACAGACATGATCAATAAGATGCAACTTTACTATATGACTTATATATTTATGGTTCAAGACAGAACATTCACATGGAATGGCTATTGTTATATTGGCTGTTGCCATTTTTTAACTCGATACTTTAAGGGAGAGGAGGTCTATTCCCCTGACTAAATAATCAGGTATTGCATGTTTTAAACATTCTTGCAGCACACCAGTGGAAAATTGCTGCTGTGCACTATTGTAAGGACATTAAATTATTTTCTTCCATCACCAAAAGTCCTTTCCCTTCCAATAATAAAATTCAGAGTAGTTGTTGTAACTGTCACAACAAGATTACCCACCTTTATTGAGCATCTACTGTACTGAACCATCCTCTTCTACATTATCTCAGTTAATTCCTGAAAGGCCCCTTAATGAATATACAGGTTCTGTTAGTATCACCATAGTATAAAGGAGAAAAACTGTGACATGCAGACCTAAAGCCATTAGCCTAAGGATAACGTGGCTTTTAAGTAGAGAGGGCATACTGAAACCCAAATGAGATCTTAGGAAGTCTAGCTCATCAGCTCTCGGCTTATACCCAGTGCTGTCTTGGTGGTTGCCTTCGTAGGTTCACATTTTAGAAACAGACTCTCTCACCTCGTGTGGAATTGCTAGTCATCAATAGTTAAGCCTTCCTCCTCATTACTGTCAAAATTTGCAGCTTCAGAAACCAACTTGAAAAGAGGATCGTGGAATGTTTGTACTGTTGAGTATAAATTATATTTTTGAAAAGTGAACTCAAATGTACTTTCATGAAAAAAGACATGAAGCCATCTTTGAAGATTAAAAGTTATCTCTTCTTTTTATTTCCACATGCCCCATATCCTCCATGCCAGAATAAACCCTATCCTCCTATTTTTGTACCCCAAGTACCTGTCATTCTGGGGTGTTATATTCCAACTTGAATCAATCAAGCGATGTTCTCTCTCCCTCCCTCTCGCTCCTTTGCCCCTCTCTCTTTAATTTACTTTCTCCTGGGGAATGCCTGAGATGATCTTTTAAATACTGTTGGGAAGAAATGCATTTTCAATATCTCACTGGTTGGTATGGCTGGCCCATTACTCGAGCAGTCATTCTTTTTCAGAGAATTTTCACTTCTACTCCACACTTAGAAGCTTCTCCCTGGTCTCAGAATATGCAAAAGTACTCTGAAGACATGAAAACACGTTTGAGTCAAAAATCTTCTCAATAGTTTAATTCTAAGCATCATTAAGTGAACTTTGTAGTTGAGGCAATTCGTGAGAGAGAGGTAATCCATAATGAGACACCCTGCTCTGTGGTTTTTAAAACTCAGCTTGTCCCTATGGCTAACTACAGGATACACTTACCTTTCCACAAATGATTCAAGGCCAGAGAGGTGATGGACCACAAAGGCCGGATCACAGCGCCCGTGAGGTTTTTCAGTAAGTGCAGCAGTTGGTTACCAGCTGGTAGATGTCAGTTTGTGGGATGAGGTAACGTGAATTCAAGTCTAGCATGGCCACCCAGAGTAGCTGTCACCTTGAGCAAAGTCATCCCATCGTTCAGCTTCCATTTCCTCACCTGGAACATGGGAATCATAAGTGCACGTTTCTTGTACGGTTGATGTAAAAATTAAATAAAGCAGTGCGTTACGACTCTGAGGACAGTGCCTGGCACGTAAGATGACTGAAGTTTGTTGATCACGTACTATCGTTTGCTGAGATCACTTCCCCATCCGGTGGCAAAGGACAGCTTTGTAAGGATGCATTGAATACCTGCATGTGAGGAGTGTAGGCCAGCTCCTTTTTAATGCTTAACTAATGCAAATTCATGCTTTCATGACCGAAAAGACAGTTTTATGTAGAGTCTATGACTTTTCTTAGCCTGAATGTTTTAGATTACAGATGGGAAAGTCGCTGTCCTGGGTGAATGATGATGCGTGTCTTTATGACTTCAGAGTGGAAAGGAGCTGTGGCACATTTGTTAAGATTTATTTCCTCTCCAGCAGCTATTCCACATCTTCCACAGCCCAAAGGTTGCCGAGTATCATGCAGGGGGCCTGTTTTCTCCAGGTATTGGCTGCACAGCGTCACTTTGATTGAGCGAGGGCTTTAAAAATGGAAACATGTTTACAGAGCAGAAAAGCAGGTAGGTCTCCGCATAAGTGGGGCCTGATGAGTTTCTATGGCAACCTCGTTCAGCACCACAAGGGCCATTCTCATGGAAAGGGATGACGGTCAGAGATGTGTTCTGGAATTTTCTTGATGGTCAGCCTAACTATGGGGATTACGAAAAAGAAATAAGTCTAGTATCCCGCTGTGCCACAGTGGCTTGGCTGGGATAGGGGAGCCATTAACGGCACTGGTTTCTCAGATATTAAAGAATATAGAACCTCAAGACGTGGAGGTTGTGACTTCTTGGTACATGGGAGATCCCTCGACTTAAGAGTCCCACTTCTCATTTGCCAAGTTCTTGCTGAAATTCTGGGGTGAGAGAAACTGCCAGTCTCTTCAAGCTGTTTCCTTCTTCTTGAAAAATCTGTCAAATTTCTTGAAACAATTTCTGGACATGTATAGTTAACAAAATGGATATTCAGAATATGGAGAGGTTAGAGCTCTAATTTAATTTTATCATTTGACATTTGACCTCTGAGCTTTAGGGATATATTCCCTGGTAACCTCAGAAAATTGATGCAGGCTGTTCCTCAAGGTTAAAAGAAATGAAGTTTGAATAAAATGAAATTCATGTAACATTTGACTCATTTACATACTTAGAATATATATACACATATAACCTGTATTTTTATCCAATAGAATTGTCTGCACTTTTTTTAAAAAGTATGAATCTGCTAGAACATGAAAGAGAACACTATTTCCTAAAGAAAAGCAAAAAAAAGGTTTAATTTTTATTGCCTACTTATTTATCATGGAAAAACTCTCTCCCCATGGACCTAGAGTTTTCACTTTGTTCCGTCATCACAGTGATTGGTACGTGATTTTGTTCGCTTACCTTGCTAACATTTAGGTGGAGAGTTCACAGACGTTTTAGTTAAGATATTTTTTTAAAATTTCTAAATGATCAAGGTTCTTTGAGTGTAAGACCAAAAAAAAAAAAGAAAAAAGAAAAAAAATTAAGCGACTTTATCCGCCCAGCTATACACTATTTCTAATAGCAGGATTTGGTACACAAAAACATGCAAAAATTATCCTTCTTCCCCTTCCTTTCCCTCCCCTTCTTCTTTCCAAATGGTACTTTTTGCATCTGTGAGAAAACATTGGAATAAGCAAATAAGCCAAGGGAAAAAAAAAAAAAAAAAACCTTGGAAATATTTTGCATTCTTTTCATTTAGCAAGAACCACTATCAACAGTGTGAAAAATATGCTTCCGGGCTTTCTCTACAATTATATGAAATAAAAAAAATTAAAACAGTAATAACAATATTTATGTAACACTTGCTCTTTGCCAGGCACTCTTTAAAATGTTTTGCATTTAACCCTTCCGAGAGCCCCATGAATGAGGTTCACGGGTACAGTCACCCCCGGTGTTCGGTGGGGCCCAGCCGGCAAGGCTGGGAGGCCGAGTTATCGGAGCCAGGCTTTGCCCTCGGACAGCCGGGCCGATCCCCTCTGCTCCTAAGCACGCTGCCCTACAGCCTCTCAGTGTGTCCGTTTTGCAAGAAAAATGGCATCGTCTCTCACTTACAGTTTTATAATTCTTTTACGTAATGTATTGTGAACTTTTCCCAAGATTGCTATGTCGTATTCTTCAGTGGAGTCATTTTTTCAGGATTCTCCTTGTGACTCCATTGCAAAGGGTACGCGATATGGTATTGACATGAGTCCCTGGGGCTGGGCGAGTCCCCTGTTATCACATTGCAGAAGGCTGTTTAATTGGGGAATTTCCATCTTGGCCCTCAAAACACTAGCAACTCCGGCTAATTCATGTACCAACTTTGTTTGGAAAAAAAAAAAAAACATATTGCATGTTGCAAGGCAGAGCTGCTGGCAAAATACTCCATCGTGTCAGATTTATACAAATCCATCTCCCGTGTATTGCAGCGTGTCCTAGAAAACCGAAAGCCATGAAAACAAGTGCTCATATTTTAAGGAACTCAACGATAGCTGATAAACTATTGCATTTTCTCTGTAGCAGTTTTTACATAAAGCTCCCACCTAAAAGGAGTGGGTTTGATGGTACTAGGTGGTAATTTTTTAACACAAGAGGTGACAAAATAAACACCAGCTGTTGGTACTGACTTATTCTGCAGCCTCCTAATGCTGGGTGGTTTTATTTCACTTCTTCCAGAAATGGTTAATGACGCATCTGGTAGCCAGCGGAGGTGCACTTTGGGCGATTAAGTGTGGTCGTAAGTTTCCGCAAAATGCTAACAGAACGTTCTTTTTTTCCCTTTCTACAATAACCGGGGGACATGTCTGAGTCCTAGCTAGTTACTCATCTTAAACCTTGTGCCAACCTGCGTTTGGTAGTAGCTGAACTTTGGGAACCGTGTTGTGTTGTTTGGGGTCCTCTGAGAAGCAGATTCCAAGACAGGATTAAAAGTGCAAGAGATTTCTGGGGAGGGGGCACACCTGGGAACAAAAAGCAGACGTGCAGGAGGTGGGGAGAGCCTTCAGATGACGATGTGACCAGCGTGACAGGAGAGTGGGAAGGAAGGAGGACTGGGTAAAATGGTCCCAGACTGGGCCATATTCTTTAAAAAATGTCAGCCAGCGCAATGGCGGGGAGCCAAGGCTGCCCATCGGAGTTTTCCGGCATGAATTAGTTAATCCACCGCACTGACAGCAGCTGGGAAGCCCAGCCTCACCACAGATCCATCCAGTGGGAGATCCATAGGAGACATAGCCATGGGGTCTCCTCGGTCCTCACTGCGGGAGAGCTCAGGGGTGCGTGTGCCAATGGATGCAGCCAATGACAGAGAGAGAGATGTGCTGACCTCTGCATGTATTTATCTCTGGGTGTCGCTTTAAAAAAGAAAATGCAGTATTTTAAATGCTCTCTCCTCCCCCGGTTTCTCCATTGGGCTTTAGCAGAGGGTCGCATAGTTGGAGAGGTGGGTCTTGTTTTGAGTAAATTCTACTAGCCTAGGGAAAGGGAAGAGTGCTTACCTCAGTCCTGACCTCTTCATCTGCTCTTTAAAAAATTCTCTCTAGGCATCTCTCTCTCTCTCTCTCTCTCTCTCTCTCTCTCTCTCTCTCTCTCTCTCTCTCTCTCTCTCTTTCAGCACACCCACACCTTTCCCGACCCCATTCCCCAGGTGTGTTTTCCTGGTCTCCCTCTTTCCCCCAAGTTCCAAGGGCCCTTCTTCCTCTATGGCTTGTCTCTCCTAAGCCCATTTCTTCCACAGCTCACTTCTTCCAACCTCTGTGACTTTCTAAATAAACTTTCTCTAAAAAAAAAAAAAAAAAATCTCAGTGGCCCTCCTGTGGCTACAAAGTTTGCTCTCCATGCCAAGTGCTGCGTAGGTGTGCCATCATTCCTGGCTCATGGGCCAGAGAGCCCCGCCTCCTGTTTGAATAGAACAATCATCTGGGAGTGGGAGAGGTGGCAGTTAGGGAAGAACACGGGCTTTCCAGGCTTTCAAAACCCAAAACATATTTTGAGGGGCGGAAGGGAAAGAAATGAATGTTGTGTTATGTAATTCCGTCCTCCATGCCAGGCCTTTCTGTGGGCACGTGCCTTAATTTTTCCAACCTTCTGAGATGAGTAGGGTTATGATTTTATTTGGGTTGTTGGCTTGTTTGTTTGTTTACAATAGAAGAGGGAGGTGAAGTCCAGGAAGATTGGTGACTTTTCACTGACACGCTGCTAGAACGAACAGAGTAGGGGTTAGAACCTATTCTTTCTCTGTTCTTCCATTTTTTTCTTTTTCTGAATTTGTATGCAGACATTTGCCATAGGGTTTCTCAATTCCACTGGTTATTTTGCTTTACTTATTTGGGGACAATTTCTAATATTTGTACAGATATCTTTCTTTATATCCTGAAAAGGACACTGGATGGAGAGACCTCCATACTAAGTAGTTTTGCTACTAAATAGTTCCGTGGCTGTGAATTAGTTAACTTCTCTGAGCCTCAGTATTTTTTGTCTATAGAGAGAGTGGGTAATATAGTATTTACCAGACTTGAGTCACTTCCCATCACTGATTTTTGCCACATCTATAACACCACCTATAATTCATTTGCTTTATATTTTATGAAAAACAATTATTCCCTTTTAACTTGGTCATATTTTAAATGAAAACATTATACTGCTGTTTAGAATGAAATGACAGTATAACAGTACAATTTTATATATATATTATATATAATTTATATATATGTTATTTAGGTATTTTTTCATATATTTATCATATACATATCATATATACAAATATCTTTGCTATGTATATGTATGTAATGTAAGGTGTATGAAAGGAATGCAAGGAACACACAGCATTTTAAAAATGCAAGCAACAAAATGAGACTTTCTCCTTCATTAATGTAACCGGGGAGTTGGATGGAAAATTGAAAACAAGGTATTTCTGGTGAAAACGTTCTGGATACCTGATGCTGTTTGACTCTTTGCCCCACTTCTCGTCATTTTGTGGGTGGCCGACACCTCAGGATACACTGGACTATGACGTGTCATCTCCACTGGGTCTCGTGCCCTGGTGATCCCCCTTCGCCCGCACCTTCAGCACTCTGGGCCTCGTCTCCCGCTCATCTTCTCAGCCCCCACGTTTATAAGAACTGTTAGTCCTCTGACTGCATAAATCCTCTCCGTGCACCTGGGCTCACGTGCAGAAGACTGAGCGCTAAAACAAGCGATATAAGAACAGTCCCCTCTCGTTCTCCTGAGAGAGTTCAGGAGACGGGAATAGACAGAAGCACATAGGCAGATTCAGGCCTAAGGCGGGCCCCACGTGCCTTCCACCGGCAGGGTTTCACCCAGTGAAGGTCAGGTTCAAGGGAAGAGTGCATGCAGGACCATGCAGCCGAATGTATGGCCGGGGAGTTTCCCGCGATACCTCATATCACCAATCCCATGGTGCTGCCCCAGTCCCCAGCCACCCCCACCAAAAATTAGTCCTTTGCCACATTGTCTCCTGTGGTATTTTCGAGAGAGCATGGGCATTCAAGTGAGCAGAACTTGGTTCACATCCCACCTGCCCCCCACGTCAGGGCAGAGATGCAGAAGCTCCTGGTCTGGGTGTGGGAAAGATCTTAGAGCTGGCCAGGGGGATCCCTGGGGAGGGACTTGGGGGTAGGACATCCACAGGCCGAGGAAAGAGAGTTCAGGGGAAGAGAGGCGGAGGACATCCCCGCCCTGGTGTGTCAGCAGCTGTCTCTGAGGGTGTCCTGCAGCAGCTATGTGTGTCCTCGCTTCTGATTACTATGGATCTGAAATCTGCAACCACGTGGTTGATGTCTCAGCTGTTTTTCTAGCACCTTTTGAAAGCATGGGGTTAGCTCGTTGGCCACCCTCTGCTCCCCGGTTCAGCGCTAAGTGGTGCTCCCCATCTTCCTTCCCCCTTCATTCCTCTGATGCCTTGACCTCAAATTCTTTCATGCGTGCATAGGTCTACTTGGCACGGCTGTCCTACCCTCACGGGGTTGTAAACTCCATCTGCCAGACCCTATGTGTCCTGTCCACGGCTCGTTCTCAGAGTCTACCACAGTGCTTGGCACATAGTATTAGGTCAATAAATATTTATTGAAGAGTCGAATGAACTGGCCCGAGGCGATTGCCCCCATTCACTCTAACTTACTGAATTAGTTCCTAATTCTGGCTGTCACCTGGGGCTGTTGTAAACACAGTTTCCAGATCATCACCCCTGCATAGGCTGATTCAGTTGGTCTTGGATGAAGCGTGGGAACCTGTGTTTTTCATTAGCAGCTCAGGTGACTGACAGAGCCAGTGCCCAGACTGATGCATGGGAATGACTCCCATGGGGGATATTACTGAAGACAGAATGTCGTCGTCAGCGTCACCTCAACCACGTTTCATATATTGCTCGCAATTAATTAATTCTGTATTCGTGATTTTTAAAATATATACCTTAAAGGTCTCTCCAGTTTGGGTATGTGCTTCCAGCAGAAACAGGCATATTTATCTATACCCTGTTTGCAATTAGGTAGCGACATCAGCTGTCTGGGCAGGTGCCTCCTCTCCAAGAGAAAGACAGATTGATTAGATTAACAAATGAAATGGTGAACTGCTGACAGGCTGCCCAAATGGCCTTCGGGCTTTCTTCTGGAATGTCATCAATACACTGGAGCATTGTGGCAGATGGACAGCAGTGCGGGAAATGAGTCCATTGTGAGTTCTTGCGCTGGTCCTCTGAAGGGCTGCCTGCTTGGCTTGCACACACCCGGCTGGCAGAATGAAGTTGAAATTGAGAGCCCCAGCTTTGGAGTCAGAGAACCCTGGGCCTGAGCTACAGAATGACCACTGATTAAACTGTGATATGCGGCTTTTTACACAGCCTCTCTGAGCCTTGGATCTTTCATCTGCAATTAGGGGTATTGTCTAACTCCTGGGTGTGTGGTGAGCTATCAGTACAGTGTATCTGGCATTTGTAGATATGGTGCTCAATAAATGCAAATATCATGACCTCTAGGAAGATTAATTCGTAGCATTTCATTGCCAGAAATTGCCCAACGAAGTCTTCAAAATCTAGTAACTCTTGCTCCTATTGGCCAGAAGAGAGACCAAACAAAGATGTTTGGTTGGGTGTGGGAAAAGTGAGAATACTGGAAATTTGTTTTAAAAAAAAAATTCACCCTGATCAGTGTAGCTCACTTAGTTGGGGTGTCATCCGGTAGAGTGAAAGATCACTGGTTCAATTCCCCATCAGGGTACATGCCTGGGTTTGGTTCCAGGTTGGATCACATACAGAAGACAGTCAGTGAATGTTTCTCCCTCTCAATAAACGTGTCCTAAGGTGAGGATAAAAAAATATTCCTCCTCCAAATTTCATTTGACTTTCCACTTTATGAAGTTAGGATTTTAGTAAATGAATTTTTAAATAGTTACATAATTTTCCTGAAAGGTGAACAGGGCTGCCAGAAAGAAGTTGGGCTTGATTCAAACAATGCAGAAATTAATCTCCTAAGGTACAGTCTCCTTGAGTGAACTGAGGACTGCTACTGGAGGTCTGGGTAACTGCCACATGCCAATGACCTATGCCCCTCCCCCTCACTGTCATCGACTTTTTAAGAAATGTATCGGGAAAAACTGTTGACTAATGGAGGGGTGAGGAAGCACAAGTCAGAGTGAAGGGACCTGGGATTGATGCTGGAAAAAAGAAAGCTCTGCTGATTTTACAGCCAGCAGCAGAACTAATAGACAGATAGATTTAATGCTGAGTTTGAATTGTGTCCCGAAGTGTATCAGCCAAGATTCTGTAGTGTCGCTGCCACCACCATGTATGAAGGCTGGCTACCTGCAGGACTGTCCCTTCGTGGGCACCGCAGTTCCTCACAGATTTAGCTTCAGGATGGAACTCCTGCAACACAGCACAATCCTTCCTTTTACCTTTTAAAAATAACTTAATTCGTGGGAGTGGAAAAGACTCATTGGTTGAATGAACTTTTTACAATTTCATTGATTGATTTAAGGTATTTTGACAGGCAACAAAAATCTCGGGTGGAGGTGTAGTATTATCAGAGATTTTCAAAAATCATCAGCCTTCTAAAGGGGCGTCTGCCTAGACTTCCCGCTATTCACGCCGCCTCCCCTGCGCTAGCCCAGCTCAAGCTCCCGTGGCCAATGAGCCCATCAGCATCTTCTGGTCCGTGGGGCACGGGGTAGCTGGAGAGCACTAGTTAGAGCTCAGCTGTGGCTACACTTGGAATCACCAAGGCTTCTTGACCGAGCTCGGGCTGGGTAATGGGCTAGGGGCGTGGCCTGGGACTCGGGCTGGTGAAGTTCACCCGCTGATTTCCTGCGCAGCCCAGTATGAAACCAGCGCCGGAGAGAGGAGCGTCCCTTTCCGCAGGACTAGAGAGGTACAGCGCTCTATTTTTGTGCCTACCTTTGACAAATCAGTAGCAACTCATGCCCGTTCCTGCTTTTACCTAACGACACAGTGCTGTTTTCATGGAAGATGCCTTTGGGATGAGCCTACTCCTGCCGTTGTTTTCCTTTCTTCATGTGTTGTTTTACATGAGCCTAGCGGTCCGAGTCTTGTTGGTGCTGACGGAGCTCGCGACTTCTTTCTTTCCTTCCCTCTGCTTTTGAGAATTGGGTCCCTTCTTAATCTCTGGGTGTGCATGAGTAGCTCTCATTAGTCATGATACGTGAGTTAAGTGAAACTAAATAGAGAAGCTCGCTGAAACTGGACCATGTAATCTCATTGTTCATCAGAATGGATTTTAATGTTTACATGGAGGGAAAAAAACATCATCCTCTTAGGTAACTAGCCTATTCTTACCCAAGGAGTAGCACACAGCCTACCAAACTGACTTCTGTTAATTGGCCCGTTAGGCTACATCGCAGAGCCAGATATTTGGCAATATCCTATAAATTACAGCACAGTATTCGTCTACTCTTGCTTCTGGTGTTGTCAGGTCCAAAGAGGGTGCCCACTTCTTTGAGGTTTTATTGTGTTTCTGAGGAACCCAAACCCCAGTCTTCAGCAATGCTCATTCACAGAGCAGAACTTTCCAGTGTGGGAGTCAGATTCCACAGGAGGCGCACAGGTGATTGCAGGTACAGCACCTGATGTGGTATTAAATAGTTTTGGATCGCTTAGGAGAGGGGGACAAACTTTTTCTATTAAAACTTAAAAAAAAAAAATCAGATAGTAAATATCTTCGGCTTTCCAGGCCATCTGCCTCTGTTGCTAGTACTCAGCTCAGCCAGTTTTTAGCAAGAAACCAGCTGTAGATAATACATAAGTGATAGGCGTGGCTCCAAATAAACCTTTTTGTATGAACTACAAGATTTGAGTTTCATATAATTTTTACTCATCACGAAATGTTATTTTTCTTATTTTTTCCAGCCATTTAAAAAATGTAAAGTTATTTTTAGCCCGCCATTTGTACAGAACTAATTCCTGGGCCTGACTGCTGACTCCTGCTGTGAGCGAGGCCTCTGTGTGATAAAAGATGTTAATGCTTCTCTAAAACCTATGAATTTCATTTGCTAAAGGCGTTAGAGGTTTCCAGCTTGTCTCTCTATTAGACAGCAGTATTTGGCTAGAATTGAACCCAACTGTGTTGAATCTCTTAAATTTTATTTTTAATACTACCTTCTGTTTATTGTAGTTAAATGGAATTTCTCCTTAGAACAATGATTAAAAATGAGTTGATTTGCAGAAAAATATTAAAAACATGCCAGGTGACACATGCATCGGTAATGATCATGGGATCTGTCTTTGGGAAATTGCTTTCTAGGTTTGATAACCTGTGACTGTTCTTGGGAGGAATATGGAGTTTTTTATGGTAGGGGGCAGGGGGAGCTTACAGTTTCACACAGCTCGTGATATTTTTTTTTTAATCCTGCCCGGGCTGGTGTGGCCCAGTGGATTGAGCGCTGGCCTGTGAACTGAAGGGTCTCTGGTTTGATTCCCAGTCAGGGCACACACCTGGGTTGCGGGCCAGGTCCCCAGTTTGGGGCGCGTGAGAGGCAACCACCTATTGATGTTTCTCTCCCTGACTTTCTCTCTCCCTTCCCCTCTCTCCAAAAATAAACAAATTATTTTTTTTTAAATCCTGCTCCAATTAACCACACAAATACCCCCCACCCACTTGTTCACGTTAGAACAAGCCGAGATATTAAAAAGAAACTAAAATATAGTAAAAACTTGAGATGTCTCGTGAAATACAAGCACACCTCAGAGATATTACAGGTTTGATTCCAGACCACGGCAATAAAGCGAGTATCTCCAGCCTATAATATTTTGCTGGTGGAGGGTCTTGCCTTCAATCTGTAAAAATACACAGCATCTGTGAAGCGCAGTATAGCCTGGGGCAATGAAAGGAGGCGTGCCTGTAAACCAGCCCCTGCTGTCCTGCTTAAAAACCTGGAGGCTCCTCTCTGCTGTTAGGGGAAACCACCATCCCACTCTGAGGCAGCCAGCCCAGCTGCCCCCACCCATGCAGTTTGGTCCATGCCTTTCCTGGGTCCCACTCATGCTCCCTCCATCCAGCCTCTGACCTTGACTCTCCCACCCTTGCCTGTCCTGCCTGCCTTGGGGCCTCAGGCAGAGTTGCTGTTCCTTCTAGCTGGATTTCTCAACCTCAGCACTAGTGTCATTGGGACCACATGATTCTCAGGTTTGGGAGGCTGGGGTCTGCCTACTTAGATGCCAGGAACACCCCCCCCCCCCGCCACCCCTTCAAATGACAGCAAACAGCAGTGCTTCCAGTTGCTGCCACGTGTCCCGCCACCTGAAAGACACTGCCCTACTGGGGACACTGTCCCCTTATGTTATCACTTCATCTTTTAGGGCTCAGGAAGCATTTCACTTCTGCAGCCTCCTCCCCCCACTTTTAGACGTGGTTCCTCTGGTTTGAACCTGCCATTGTGCCCTCTTCTTACAGGTGCTATCTTGATTCGTAACCGTGCCTTTCTCTGCGTATTACTTCAATGTCTGTCTGTTCACTAGACTACAGACTCCCTTCCCGCATCTATCAGAGGCCCTGGCAGGCAGCAGTGTGTCAGCAAATGTATTTTGATGAGCAAAGTCGAGATTTTCATCCCATCACCCTCTGTGCCTTGTGTTGTGTGTGCATAAGCACCGTCCCTGGCTGCTACGGTTTGGGTTACGTAACAGAAAAATCAATCTCCAGAAGTTCTAAATACAAGAGCCCAGCAAATTAGCCCTCTGAGTGATTAAATTGCTGTCATATTTAGGATACAAAGAAGTGCTCTGGTATTTGCCTTTATTGTTGACAAAATAAACCTAACTCTAAATGTCATAGAGGGAAATTTCTCCTCCTCTCTTTTCTCATTAGAAGAGCTGATTGTGTGTCCAGATCTGATTAAGTTGTACAGGCAGCCGCTGTGGGCAGTAATTTCAGCAACATAGAAGGGCCCTCTTCTCCTTAATATTCTGTTTACTATTATCCCCCTCCCAGTCTGGGGAGCAGGGTTGGTGCTTCTTTGTTTGTTTGTCTTTATTGTACCTCCCACGCGCCCCGCCTACCATACATGGTGCTTTACTGTTCTGAGTGACTTGAGATTTTCCAACCAGGCCATCATACGTGTCTCTCCAACAGGCTTTGGCCACATTATTCCCTGGGTTAGAACATTTTCACTCATGGCCTTTTCCTAGAAATGATCCCTTCATTTCCAAGGTTAATTGACGTCCCTCCTACCCACCCACCCAGGCCCTGGTCTTCCCCACGACATTGCACTTAATAAATTAGACTGCGGCTGCCTGTTCACTTGCCTGCCTCCCCCAACCCCCGCCATTGCTTGAAAATACAGAGCGGGAGGAGCAGAGCAAAGCTTCTGTAAATATATTTTAAAGGGATGAAGTCCCTTTAAAATGTAAACTCGATGACACTGAATCAGTTCTATTGTTAGCTGGTTATGAAAGTCCATCTTTGGGGAGGGGTGGGAAAAGAACACATATGGGCCATTATAGAGGATAGTCCTAAGTGCTTAAAAAAGGTGTTTCAAAGCAGAGAGGTCAAATAGGCCAAGTCCTTCCAATCAAAACAGAACGATGGATGTCGGCTCAACACATTTGAACACTGTGTTAGGTAGGATTCTGTGGTCATGTCCAAGCTCAGTGCACAGAACGATTTGATCCATCAGCAAAATGTGCCATGAACATTGAGCGGGGATGGCCCCACGTGTGTAACATCCAAAGTTAAGGAGGTAGCTCTCAGGCCTGAGGAAAATCCAAGCAGCAATTCTGCTTATGTGACATCGTGTTTAAATCCAAAGAGCCTGGGCTTCAAGAGATCTCTTTCGACATCCCCGAATCTAATCACCTTAATTTACGGATGAAGCAGCTCCAGTCTATGGAATCAGTATGCTGAGCAAGTCTCCACAACAGCAGAGATGAAACCCGAACGGTGCCCCGCTGATTAGCTTTCTAGGAATTCTGCACCCTGCTGAGTTCATGGGGCAACATTGCCGGGGCATGACTTGCAATCTAAGAGGCCTCGGGATCTCATCTCCCTCGGCCTGTGGCTGAGCAGTGCGCACAGGCAGCCGGTGCTAGGGCAGCGGGGATTCGTTTGGTACCAGGTACGAGCCAGGCTTCTGCTGAACGCATTGCTGGGCTGTCTCCAACTGTGCTGTGTGGTACAAATCATCACCCCCGATACGCAAATGAGGAGACAGAGGCCTGAAAGATGAACTCACTTGGGAAAACCACACAGCTGAATGGAGGGGGCTGAAATTTGGCCCGTCTGGTGCCAAACTCACTCCTGTAGATATGGTAACACATTTTAGAGTTCAGGGGGAGATTTTTATGTAGCCCCTGTGGAGAAATCTTGAGTTCTTCAGACCTCTTCGCAGGCATGATCGATCATAGAAACAGAATGAAATATGCAAAGGCAGTTTCTCTGAAAAGATAGTACTGGAGTCAGAAAACTTACAAAGTCCCATTGCTCCCATGATAGGGAAATCAGGAGTCCCCTACGTTCATAAGTCATAGAAAATGGGAATGTGAAACTAGAAGCCACCGATGAGACATGTTTGGATAAAAAGCATGCAAACAGGTGGCATTCCCTGGGACTTCATCCATGCTGGGGGCTGGGCAGCGTGGAGTAGCCTCCGCATGTTCCGGTGGCACACTGCGCAGCCCCAAGACCACCATTCATATAAACTGTGATGCACGTGGGGGCTTCAGGGCTAGGTCCTGCCTATGGAATCATTCATAACACCCCACGTGTTGAGTATGCAGAGGCTCATTGGTTAGTTCAGGCTTCATGTAGCCAGGAAGGGGCTGAGCTGGGATTTGAACCCAGAGCACCCTGCATCAGGGCCTTTGCTCCTCACCGCTCTTGGTGCACCAGTCCACCATAAGAATCCTCTCTCAGGGCCGAGAAGCAGCCTGATTAAATCAGCAAGGCCACGCTTGCCCGGGTTATAGGAAATCAGTCTTCATAGGAAGCTCAAAGCCAGCCATTAAGGACGTGATGCTATTAGCAGTCGATGGTAGATATCACAGTTCAGCCCATCTTGAGGGGATATGTTTTAAAAGCAAAATGAACAGATTCCATTTGAATATGTATTGATTCCACATTCAGCACCATTATCCTGCTTCTTCATACAGCGTGTGCTGGAAAAACAAAATCAGTGTTAGAAGTAATACTTGGTTCAGCCCCGGTACACACAATTGCCCCTACCTTAAAAAAAAAAAAAAAAAAGAAAAAGAAAAAGAAAAGAAAAAATTAAGTTTTCTGGAAACTTCAGGGAAAACAATATGGGGATTAATTTCAGTTTCAAATGAGCATCAGGAATTGTTCAGGTAAAAACATTTATGTTAATACAGTGGAACTGCCACATTTTATCAGCGTGACCAGTAGCATGTTCTAAACAACAGCTGCTAGAAAAATGTACACAACACAAAAATGAGGCAGTTCTAAGGGAAATGGAATTTTTGTATTCTAGCTGTTATGTTTTCCCCCGATCCTTATGGCTTTCTCCCACTCTTGCATGACACCGGCATTTTTTTTTTGCATAAGTTGTAAATTCAGGTTTAAATGAGGCACCTTTTTTTTTTTTACCTTGGCTAACGCTGTCTAAACATGATGTGATGAATACTCCAAACTGACTCGAAAGGTAGAACCGTGAAATATCAACATTTTCATGGTGATTTTTTTTTATCAGTTTTCAATTAGTCTGCATGCAATTAGCATATGGTAGCAATCACTCGTTCTTTCGGTAGCTTCTGAAGTTTCAATGAGAAGGAAAAATAACATAGATTCCTGACGTGGACCATTTGAGCCCATTGGCTTTGGAATCCGGCCACTTGGGGCTTGGCTCCTCGCCAACTGCCTGTGAGACCTTAGGCAAGTCACTTAGCCCTGCCTGGTTCTGTGTCCTCCTTTGGAGAAGAGGAATGAACAGTGTCTCCGCCTCATCGCTTGTTCTAAGCGTTCACTGAATCGATACATATATCAAGTGTTTGGCACAGTGAATGATTCCTGGTCAGTAAGGGCACTAAATTGTAGCTTTCATTGTACTATACTATGTTATTCTCTGCTTGGCACTGGGAAAGAATCTGCCTTCATCACTGTATATTTTCTTCTTTTAATAATAGTTGCTTACTTTTCATGGGACCTTCCTTTACTCTTATGAATAGGTGCTTTGTCATCAACTTGAACTTTACGAAAAAGTAAATATGTCTCTTTAAATGTTACTGTCTACCAGTTTCTTTAGAGAGCATTTGCTTTGGTAAGGTAGAGGTATATCCTGCTTTCATCAAACCACTGGGCTTATTCAGTTTAAGGGGTTTTCGCACCATTTTGAACATAGCACTAGTCACAGAAAACAAAAAGTGTGTTCCCTGCCTTTGAAAAGATCTGCGGGACGATCAATGGCATCTTTTTAGGTAGAAGGGAAATCACCGGGGAAGACCAAAGGACGGCTTCATACGCATATAAGAACTGATATGGCATGCAGATTTAACCGTTTAATGAGCAAATTCTGCAAACTCTGCCCATCCATCATTCAGTTACACCAATAAAATAACATCTGGACATCCATGCCTGCATGACCGAATCCCTGCCACAAGGTGGGCAAGGGGAGCCCGCGCAGGTTCCAATCCCTGTCTTCCCTTGGGAATGTCCTGCCTCTCCGTTCCCTTCATGTCATCTCCCGGGTGTCTAAGCCCATCTCCACGTTGCCGGCATCTGTTTGTACACTGATGTCCTGGCGTGGGTCTCATTTCTCTCCATGGGGCCACGTCCCTCACTGAATTCACTCTGTTTTCACGAAAAAGGGCTGGCTTTACCACAATGTGAATCCTTTTCATTGTAAATGTTTCTCCAAGAACTCCTCCTTGTATTTTCTCCAGAAGCCTTTATTTGGGCTCACTCTCTCCTCTCAGGCTCTTACTCTGTCCTGGTCTTGCTCACTCTCTTGCGCATATGCACACACGTACACACACACACACGCACACACACACACACACACACACACATTTACACAGACCTTTTAGCCTTTCCCTCACATCCTGTGCCCCAGAATCACCTATACCACAGTGAATCCAGACACTTCCAGTCCAAAGCCATGTGTAATATATGCTGGGTGGTACCTACAGAAAGTCAAACACAGCCAAAATAGGGACACCTTAAATCCTAATTCAAGCAACAAATCAATTGAGTGTGATTCTGGTTTGTTTAGCAAAGAAGAGTCAGCATACGATTACTTTATATCTCCTAGAAAAAAGTAGTTTTCTTTTTACCCCCAGGAACATACAGTAGAATCCAACAAGGATGACACCGAGCTGGTACCTGCCCTCAAGGTCAGTGTCATTGATGTATTCATTTTAGGAAAGTCGTGCCAACAACTTAGGCCTCTGCGTGGGACGCAGTCAGTAGTTCTCTCCTGGACTAATCTGAGAGAGTAATAACAGGTAAGGACTGGCTCCTCACCAGGAAAGTCTTGTAT
This sequence comes from Furipterus horrens, assembly GCF_987537825.1. Classification (NCBI taxonomy): domain Eukaryota; kingdom Metazoa; phylum Chordata; class Mammalia; order Chiroptera; family Furipteridae; genus Furipterus; species Furipterus horrens. The sequence goes on from NW_028327180.1 coordinate 94,741,937, forward strand.
TTTGGGTTTCATTACTTTTGTTACTGTTCATGCCCTCTCAGCAGCCCCTTCCTCTGGGCCAGAGCCCCAGATGAAAGGCATGGAGGGAGAAAAGGCAGGAATAACCTGTTTGGCTGAGTAAAAGAAGGAATTCCTGGCCGGTGGAAAATTTACCTCCAGGCAATTCTGCACTTGGTGCCGTCGGAGAACTGTGTGGTGCGATGGGGCTGTGGACCAGCCTCTCTTGGTTACTTCGCTTGACGCTTTCCTCCCTCGGTTGAATATAGCCAGGGTGCCGCCCATTGGGAGCTGGGCAGCGGGAGGGAGGGCACACCTTCCCCGCCCGCCTACAGGGGTCCCTCTCTCAGTCTCTTCTGCACTCCGGGCCCCTTTCTTGACAAATACTATTTATTCCTGCAGATAATTTCTCTGGGTACCATCTGAGCCTCAACTTCTACTAAAACGATTTTATTTTTCTTTGTGCTACGACCCAAGCACCCTTTACCCCACAGGAGCCATCCTTGCTAACAAATTCATGTCAGACAGAGCCCATAATCCAAAAATTAGCACTTTAGGCAAAGTCATTCCTGGGAAGAGGGGAGGGGGGAAATCAGTGCTTCTGATAAAAGAATGTTCCACCCTCACCCCTCCCTGCAATTAGGAAGATAAAATATATTCAAGCAGAAGCGTTAGATTCCAGTATGATAGGACGGGTGACTGAGAACAGGAACAGCAGCGATAGGAAGACAGGGTAGAATAGGCCAGAAAAATCAAGTTAAAAGAAGGAGGCTTTGAACAAAAATGGCATCGAGTGACTTTGAAGTGCAGTAACTCTGTGAGCTGACTGATTTTGCTTCTTGCCGTTGTGTGGTTAGCGTTGAGAGAATCAGCCCTTTTCGCTGGAGTGGTTTATATTTTCGTGCGTTGTCTCCGGGCTATATTTCTTGATGCTGAAAACTATATGATGTCCTCTACGCTCTTCCTAGGATGCCAAGAAGTGGCACCTCAGGAGTAAGGCAGGGCACGTGTTAGGCCTGACAGAGTACAATGAAGGCGGGTGGAACTGGGGGGTATTCATACTTCCCTTCGAGTCAGTTCTGTGGCGTGAGTTATGGCCAGTAGCGTTTGAATAGTTTGACGTTGTAAAAGTCATGTTCAGAAACCATGTGTCACTTTGAATTGGCAGCAACCTCTGAGGAGGACCACCGCCTGCTGTGCTGATGGTCCCTATGCTTCTTGTGCCTTTGAATGTGAAAAGTGATAGAAGATTCGAACTTAATTTCTGAAGAGTAAATATTTGGAGAGGAAGAGTAGCCCTTGTACCAACTCTCCCTCCACGGGGACGGTGCCGGTGTTCCTGCCGCACAAGAGTGGAGCCCTGCTGAGCTCACACTAGGTGGTCGTCTAATGCCACAGAAAGCAAACAGACGCGCAAAGGTTTCAATGCAACAGAATAATTAATAAGATCTGGACTTCTTGTAACTGTAATTATCAAAAATGTAGAATAATTGGTGAAAATCTGGGTGTTCCTATTTTATCCCCCACCCCCGCCCGTGGCTATTCTGGATGGGACTTGGAACTCCCAGTCCAGTCCACTCCAGTCCTCCCTGAGGATTACACTGTCAACCCCAGAGCTGCACCAGGGTTCTGGGGGAATCCCAGGGCTGAGCAGAAAAGGGACACCTTCGCTCCCACCTCCAGGGCACGTGCATCCCTGACTGACTCAGTTTCCCGCTGTGTGATTCGGTCTCTTCCAACTTGGGTTCACCACGTGGCCTTCTCTAGTTCCCAGGTCATGTGATCTTCTCCTCGCATTTTTTCACCAGCACCTTCCTCGTTAGGTTTTGCAGAATTTACGTTTCCCTTCCTAAGTGGGTTTTTGGGTGTGTTTTTTTTTTTTTTTTTTGCATTTATTTTATTTGAATTTAATGTCGCGTCATCCTTCCTGTGCATCTGGGCCATTTTGGAGCCTAAACATGTTGTCCCTTCCCTGGCGGCAGGGCATTCGCTGCAGAGCACAAATACACCCTTAACTCCAGGATCCACACACTTGTCAGCAGAACAGTAAGGCTAGAGGACATGCAAGCCAGAAGGCATGGTCACTGTCCCTGAGGTTAGTCCAACTGATGCCAACTCGTCCTTGCCACAGGGCGGTAAGAGCAAATGGAAAACCTACGTCTATAATAACTCAGTCTCTGCCTGTCTTCCCTATTCTCTGCTCTCTACAGACACACTTTCCTTGCTCCGTGCTTCACAAGGCAGACCATGACTGCTGACACCCCAAACCTTCATGTCTCTCTGTTTGAGAGATTGGCTCCTTTAGAAATAGTTGTAAATAGTAGAGCGGAAACAAGAGTGAGAGAGAGACTCCTCTCGGTCCAGCTGGTGAAATGTCCACATCTGGTCCAATAAGGCTGAGCAAGGAGAACAATACATGGACTGAAAATGAGGCTGTCGGGTCCCGAACTCGTGAGTAAGTTAGGGGAATCACTGCGAATCAGGCACACCCCCAAAATGTCAGGTACGCTGGAAGCGGAGGGTAAAAGTCAGTGGTGGAGGGAGGCAAAGACGTAGACGAGAGAAGGAAGAGAAGGAAGTTAGAGAAACTCATTGTTAATTAACTTTCTTTGAACCTGAGAGTCAAAAGAACTTGGGTATGTATGTACGTCTGTGTGTATGTGTGTGCACGCGCGCGCGCACACACAAACACGCTTAGTGAATACCTACTATTTACTGTGCCAGGTTCAGGAGTTGCCCTTGTTTTCGGGTATCTGTCAGTCTCATGGGAAACACAGACACATAAACAGAGAAAAATTACGTTACTGGGCACGGTGGCCATGGAGCCAAGGGTACATGTGCCAGCCCGGGAACGAAGTGTGACAGAAGTCTTCCCAGGGGAACAAACGCCTGAGATGACTCTGAAATGCAGAGCCAGAGGAAGGACAGTGGGCAGCCCACTCACAGCTGAAGGGATAACACATGTGAAGTCCTGACAATGAGAAGCAGTGCTGTGTGTTCCAGGCAGGTTCCCCCAGACGTGCTAAAGCATCCAGAGGTAAGGAGAGGAACGCAGTAGGAAGGGATCAGAGGGCAGATCTCTGGGTTTTGTTTGTTTTTATCCTCATCCAAGCATATGTCTCCATTGATTTTGTGGGGGTGGTGAGTGAGAGAGAGAGAGACACATCCATGCAAGAGAGAAACGTCAGTCGGTTGCCTTCCATACGCACCCAGACCAGGGATCGAACCTGCAACCCTTTAGTTCATGGAATGATGCACCAATCAATTGAGCCACACAGTTGGGGCTAAAGGACCGCCTTTAAAAAGTGTTACTGGCCAGGTTAATAAATCCAGGCATTAACCTAAGGACACTTAGAAACCATTGAAAGGTTTTAAGCAGAGGAGTGACACCATCAAACTTGTGTTGTATATAGATCACCTGGCAGACACACTAACCATGGATTTGAGAGGGAAACTAGGTTAGTAGCCACTGCAGTAATCTAGAAGAAAGATTACAAAGATCTAAACTTAATGCAGAAATAATAACAACATAGCTACCAATCGTGAATTCAACAAATAGCTATTAACATTTCTTTTTTTTTTTTTTTTTTTTTTTGGGTTTTTCAATTACAGTTGTCCCCTTTTCCCCTAATTTCTCTCCCCCACCCAACCCACCCCCTCTCCCGCAATCATATCCCTCCCCGTGGTCCATGTCCATGAGTCTTTTATACACGTTCCTTGACTAAACCCTTCCCTTACTTATCCCCCTTCTCTCCCTCCCCTCCCCCCTATTGACTGCTATTCTGCTCTTTGTTCTATTTAGTTCCTTTGTTTGTGTTGTTCTTTAGTTTCCTGTATTAGGTGATATCATATGGTATTTTTCTTTCTTTGCCTGGCTTATTTCACTAAGCATAATTGTCTCTGGTTCCATCCATGTTGTGGCAAATGGCAGGAGTTCCTTCTTTCTTTCTGCTGCATAGTATTCCATTGTGTAAATGTACCACAGTTTTTTGATCCACTCACCTACAGATGGGCACTTAGGCTGTTTCCAGCACTTAGCTATTGTAAACAGTGCTGCAATGAACATAGGGGTGCATAAGTTCTTTTGAATTGGTGTTTCAAGATTCTTCGGGTATAATCCTAGTAGTGGAGTCGCTGGTTCAAAAGGCAGTTCCATTTTGAATCTTTTGAGGTAATTCCATAGTGTTCTCCGTAGTGGCTGCACCAGTCTGCATTCCCACCAACAGTGCAGTAGGGTTCCCGTTTCTCCACACCCTCGCCAGCTATTAACATTTCTTATGTGCCCGGTACTGTGCCAAGTATTGTACATGGACCGTCTTATTCAGTCCCCAGAAGACGGCTGTGATGCAGGTTGCTGTTATTACAGATGAGGAAGCTGAGGTTTAGAGAGATAAATGACCTGGTCAGGGATCTCTTGGCCAATAAGTGGTAAACTCGATATTTAAACCTAAGTCACCCTGACAACTAACTTCAGTAATGAACCCCCATCCCAGTGAAGAGGAGGGAAGCAGGTTAGAAGTATTTCAGAGGCAGGACCATCCAGACTAGGTGACTGGCTGGGTACAGGGAATAAGGAGGAAGAATGCAGCAAGGATAATGACCATGAGGTAAGCCTGGGTGCCCGGGATAGTGGATGCAGAAGGACTGAGCTTTATCCACACTTGAAAAGGGTCTTTGACCTTCGTTCCAATATGAATACAACACCTGGAGACCAATCTTCTGGTGGCAGCTGTCTCTCGAGACTTCAGTCCTTTCACAGTCTATGGCTAGACAGTGTCTGCATCCCTGTTGCCCTGGGTCCCTTGGCCAGTATTGCCAGCTATCTACTTTACAGTTCCTCAGTGCCTTTGTCCCCTGACTTCACTATACCTACCTTGCCGATGTCATTCCTTGGATCCACCCGTCCATTTACTCTGTGCCGACTCCCAGGAAGCCAGGTACTGATACCTATAAAAACTGGCTGGGCTTGGTGCTTTCACTCGCCCTTGACCTTTGTCTCCCTTCAGCCTCCCCATCCCGTTCTGTACTGAACCCACCTCCTTAGACCGTAGCCGGCCACCTGCTGTTTGCAGGGTGACTTTGCCATTGGCTTTGGATATCAAGGTCATTCACGTTGAGGTCTCTGTAACTTAGTGACCTCCACTTCCACATGCCTGTCTACCCTTACCTCCCTCCACTCTTACGTCAGAAACGGAGGTGGTTTCTCTTCTTGCCACCAACTGAGTCTTCCTCTATCCACTGCATGCAAATAATTTTTCATATAGTGTTTAAAAATTGTGCTTGGGTGCAAATTCAGTTGAAGTTATTTTCAAATTCTTATCCTCTCTCTCTAATAAATAAATAAATAAATAGCACTTCCTTTGTTAGTGAGGCTTTCCCCCTCACCTCAGGTCAAGAGGAAGCAGGTTAAGCTCCAACCCACTAAATTTTAATCAGCCCCCAAATGCTACTTCACTGCTGTTTTGAAGCCTCATTTGGTGAATGACTGGGTTAAGAAAACACGTTTAAAGAGAAAAGAAATCTGAAAGTCATTAATATTTCAGAAACTCGGTCTTTGACTGCATATTATGTTAACATGTTTTAAGATGCCACAATTGTCAGAGATTTTCTCAATTAAAAAAACTGGGGGGAAATCAAATACATAAATGCAAATCGAATCCCAAATTCAGAGATATGAATAGGAAAACGTGAAGAAAACAAATTGAATCGTATAAATCTGACAACGCAGTTAGGTCTTCTTCCTAGAATTAGGCTTCTCTGTATCTAGAACCTGTACCTGAGTCTAACCTGGCCAGTTTATTAAATTCCTACTCAGGCCACAGTGCCCTCAGTTAAAAGTTTTGCTTTATTTTTTGTTTTAGGAAAGAACTCTCTTAGCCCCACGATGCTGGTTTCTCTCTTAGGCCAGGAACTGGTTTTTGGATGCCTTTGCTGAATGGTCTTATTCAGAAATATAAACATAGCTTCAGTCCATGGAAACCCCACACGGAAACCCCACCGTGAAGAGGCTTTTCTGAATATGGAATAAAACATGAGCCTGCACACAAGCAAATTCAGACACATTTTTCAGTGTTCTACCCAGTAGGAGTTTAGTGGAGAAAACAATTTACTGGCTTTAAAATGACAGGAGAGTTCTTTCGGCAACCCCCCGTGTGTGTTGCGTGTTCGTGTGTGCACGTTTTCCTTATTAAATGATAAAATCGCCCCGGCCCTGGGTTTCCGGGTCTGGTGGCAGGAATCAGACCCAACACAGTCTGGACAAAAGTCTCCTCCTGCCACACAGGCTCGCGTTTTGCGTTGTCATTGGGATGCGTGTACATGAATGTGTATCTATTTGATGGCATTTTGAAAAGAATACAACAGCGTGGGTATCTTTCGGTGAATGTGCCAGCTCCTAATCTATGTTTATTAGCATGTACTGAATTCTCTGATCCTCTGCCGTGTTTTCTCGCCTCCCGTGAAGGTTCTGTTTTTTCTCTTTTAAAATATAACACTGGTGAGAGGTGCCAAATCAACAGCCTAGAAGTCAGGAAAAGACTTTTTGCTCTTGTTCGTGGTGTATTCCCTTGGGTTTGTGTGCCAAAGCTGGCTGAGAGCGCCACAGTTTGTTTCCTGTTTAATTTTGTTTGTACTGTCTCCCTGGTGACTCCTTTTACTTGTCTGAACGTAGGTACTGATCTCATGTTCTAAAACACATGCGTGCGCACCTGCAACATACCCACATGGAAATATGCATGCATAGGCACACATGCACATGCATGTACACACCTGCATGCACACCCACATGCAAACCCATGCGTGTTTGTGCACATATGACTATGTATGTGCCCGTACGCATACAAGCAGACATTACCTGTGCATATGCGCACACACGGGTGCACACAGAGATCTAATGCTCTTTTCCTCTTTTCTACCTCAACCTCTTTCTTCGCTCCATTTTTCCACTTCCCATCACACATGCATGCATACCTGCAACATACCCGCATGCAAATATTCATGCATAGGCACACACATACACATGCATGTACACACCTGCATGCAAACCCACACATTTGTGCACGTATGACTATGCGTGTGCCCGTACGCATACAGGCAGACATTACCTGTGCATATGCACACACACGGGTGCACACAGAGATCTAATGCTCTTTTCCTCTTTTCTACCTCAACCTCTTTCTTCGCTCCATTTTTCCACTTCCCATCACACATGCATGCATACCTGCAACATACCCGCATGCAAATATTCATGCATAGGCACACACATACACATGCACGTACACACCTGCATGCAAACCCACACATTTGTGCACGTATGACTATGCGTGTGCCCATATGCATACAAGCAGACATTACCTGTGCATATGCGCACACACGGGTGCACACAGAGATCTAATGCTCTTTTCCTCTTTTCCACCTCAACCTCTTCCTTCGCTCCATTTTTCCATTTCCCATCTTCCCCTCCATATTTCCCATATTGAGACTCCTTTGAGGTTATTATACCATTGGTCATTGTTCCGTCGGCAGCCGTCCGTCTCGAGAGACGATGGTGTAGCTTCTTAAGAGTCTATCTGCACTGCCGAGAATGGCTGTGCAGTCCGACTCGGGAGTGACACGGTATCTGTCTCCTCCCGTGTTGAATCGACATCTTGCGATGACGCTGGAGTGTCCTCTCCAGTGAAGCTGAAGCTACAGAGCCTGGGCGGGGTGATATGGAGGGTCTGCTGTTGCCCATGCAGCAGACCCCCCCTCTCTTCGCAGCTGAAGGGTCCAAGGGAAAGACGGAGTCAATACAGCTTGGCTTCAGGTGCGCCGCAGGAGTTGCCGGTGTTGACTACAACGTCAAACCACCTTAGGGACTCCGGCTCCGGATTTTCTGTCGGGGTTTACTCCCTTAGCCTTTCCCCTGAAGAGGTATGCCGCAAGGCAGCGGAGGTTTTTTGGAGTCAGAGTTTTCCTTGTTAAGACTATGATATTTCTACTGACAAGCCCCGAGTTTATCTTTTACAAGCTCATTGAGCAGCCCTATGCACTGGGTATGGGAGTTTTCATAACCTGAAGCTTACCCCTAAGTCAGGGAGGGTCACTTTGGCCTTGCCTTCTCCCTTGGGCTGTAATAAGTGAGAAACATGGAACTGAGAACCTCACGCCACCTTCTTCCCAATCACCAGGGCGCTATCACCTGTCAGGACTTTCATGTGTCCTAATCCTCTCCTATTACTACTTTGGGAGGGATCTTGGTTCTCTTAGTCCAGCACACCCCCAGAGCTCTAGTTTTATTTGCATGGAACAGAGGAAAGAGAATTTTGAGGTTGTGTCTCCTGCCGGGGCCAGAAGTCACACAAGTCGGGGACTGGCCCTGTCACTCTCTGTAGGTCTCATCTCGTGTGTGTTCTTCTGCGTTTGTCTCACGCGTTGAGGAAGCTCATTGCTGGGCCTGATCTCTGCTGAGTCTCTGCAGAAAAAATCAGACACCAGAATGACGAGTGTCTTATGTCTCCCAGTTGAATTACCCATGTCTGTTGAAGCCTAGGTTTCTTGCTCTGGGTAGACACAGCCTCTGTAGACCTCTGAGCTGAGCATTCTATGACTTGACAGCATGTAGCCCAAGCAACCACTCTCGGGGAGGCCTCCGAACAGCAGTAGACAAGTGAGAGGAACTGGCTTTCATAACAAAATCAGACCAAGTGAATAAACTTATTAGGAGGGTTTACTAGCCAAATGAGGGAAACATCTCTCAGTTCAAATCCCAGTTTCTTTCCTACCACCCTCAACCCAGACTCTGTCCCAAAATTCATGTCACTGGGGCTGGGTCCACAGCCCGACACTGTGACTTTGGCCCCCAAAAGGCCTGGAAACAGAGCATAGGCCAGGCTTCCAAATATTAGCTCAAGAACGTATGAAGTGCTGATGCATTTACTGATGTAATGGCTTAAAACCTCCTCCTCTGCTTGATGATCTCTAAACATCATACTCACCCTTTATTGCTAACAGAACTCGGAGTACCCACTTCATACTAATTGTAGTGATCAGCTCTAAACCTGACAAGGAGAACAGGACGTATCCTTGACCGTAAAGATCTCATGACCCAGGAAGTAAGAAACAGGAAAGAAATGGTGGAGGCTAGAGGAAGGATGCTGGCTTGACAGGATAAGCCCAAGGAGATACATTTTAAACTGTATCTTAGGAGAAAAGTGTAGTGATTGCTGAGGAGGAGAGGGTGTAGGGGGGGCTAAATGTTCATGGAAAAAAATACAATAAAGATAACATGAAAATAAATAAATGAAAGACTAGGGTTAGTCATAGTCATTTAGCTGGGATGACAGCCCCAAGCACAGGGGATAAAACAAAAAATAACAGATAGGGTCACCCGTTTCACTGGAGGCTTTTCAAGAAGTCTGCATCTGGGGGTAGATCGCATGCAGCAGCCCAGATGGAGAAGGGCAGGGAGGCCATGCTAACCCGTCTGATTCAAATGAGCCATCGCAAGATGTAAAGCAGCCGAGTTAAAATATCATTGCCACGTTCTGACCTGGGGATGTTCCGGCTATGGTCTTGAACCCAGATATTTCCAAAAGATTTGTACCGAGACTGATGAATTTTTACCGAGAACATTTTTGCTAGAAACAATAAGATAAAGCCAATTTGATTTCTCAATCAATTTCATAGACCTTCCCACACAAAACCCATTTATCCAGAGTCGGTGATGGGATTCCATCTTCTTTAGAATCACAATGACTGCGGGGAAAACTTGAAGTAGCAGAAGAACAACGGCAGCGGGTTCAAATCTTCCTTCTCCGCGTTCTTGTTTGATACAGGACGTGCCAGCCGCTGAATACAAAATACGTTCCGCGACGTTTCATTTAGCGTTTGTGTCACGTGAGAGGTTCGCTTCCGTTTGGGGCTTCAGTTATTTTAGAATACTTCTGTTCTTGGGGGGGTTTAAATTGTCTAATTCTCTCTAAAGCAACTATTTCAAATGGGACTCTTCAGAAGCGGGCATTACAGCTCGCTTTGTTTGCTGCTGCAATGCCCAAAGATGTGGAGCTTGAAGGGAAGGGAACATCTTCCCAGCACTGCACACACGCCCAGTGGCTGCCGTCATGTGCTCTGGAGCCCCAGGGCTTCCAGGCCACCGAGGAACATGGTCCCCTATTCATCCCAAATCAGCCCAGAACACAGGGGCACGGAGGGGTCCCAGGCAGCAAGAAGCAGGGACTCCTGTCATGAAGGCTTGGAAACAAGTCACCGGAGGGTTGGTGATGGCTGGGAAAGTGTGTTTTGAAGGATCCCAAGGTGTCTCTTTAGCATTCATGCCTTCTCGAGCAATCTGCTAGTCTGTCAACCTCAGCTTTCATCTCCTGGAATGCCACCCGGTTCCGCTGCTGTGGCCTGTCTGTGGACTGCGTCTCACTCCCGGTGCCTTTCATCTGAGAGTTTATTACCAAGATTCAAGTGATCGTGGGCAATGGGCTCATGTCAGCTGGAATTAAGAGCGGGTTCACTCATTGGCTTTCCGTGTTAATATTTACATAACTTCCAGATTGTGGCCTTTGGGTAGAGAGACCGACGGAATGCGGAATGAGCCACCGTCTAGATGCTCAAAAGTTGCTGCTCCTTCTAAAAAAAAAAAAGAGAAGAAAAAGAAAAAAGACTGCATTGTATTGTATTTATGTTTTTAATACGTGAAATGAGTTGAATGGCCTCCAATAAAACTTCCAAAATAAAATATAAGGCTTTCTTTCTGCACATCCTAGACTTCTAAATGCTTCCTAAACAAGCAATATTTGGAGCTGGGTGTAAGCTCGATTTTCTGAGCAAGCGATCCAGTGTCTATAATAGGAAAATCGGGAGGAAAAAAAAATCAATTTTAAATGGTATTGTTTTGTTGTTGTTACCTTTATTTTCAAGTATGTAAAAATTTACATAAAGCCCTCTTTAGTCAGCTTCTGTATACTTTCTAGCACTACCCAAACCACACCAATCAGCTTTCTTTAACTTGACCTTCAACTCAGTATTTTAAGTGCTTGCTTCACCCTTAGCTATGAACTGACCCCTCTTAGCTTCTCAGTGTTAAAGTCTCAAAGCTAGAAGGCTTTAAAAGAGAGTTTGAACATGTTCTCAGATATCCCAAAGGAACCCAAGAGTTGCATTTAAATGGTTTTGCTGGCGCACACTTCATCCTCTGAATTATCGCCTCTTTGGACGCTTATTAATTGTTGCTATAATGCTATAAACAGTTTTAGATCACCCATCCCTTTGGAGATTTTATTAACGCTTAAAATATAAAGTTCTTTTTTTCTAGCTTCTCAAAGAAGAAGTAATTATTTTTTTTCAGTTGTGGGAACTTGGAGCAAAGGATGAAATCAGCTCCGTTATGATCAAAACAGTATCATTGATGGATTTGTGACCTTGGCTTCACCTCTCTGAGCCTCAGTTTTTAAATCTGTAAAATGGGGATTAAAATAAACAAGGACTGTAAACTCTGTGGGGTAGAAACTGGATCTGTGTGCCCACAGGTCCTGCCCCAAAGCAGAACTTGGCTTTGAGAGCCTAGTGCTCCTTCCGGGTTGGGGCACGTACGGGAGGCAACCGATCAATGTTTCTCCCTCACATTGATGTTTCTCTCTCTCTGTCCCTCCCTTCCTATCTCTCTAAAATCAGTAAACACACCCTGAGGCTGGGGATTACAAAAATAAAATAAAAGACCAGTGTCCTTTGAGTTGGAGTTTTCTAGGTTGGTCAAATACCCTGACTTCTCCTCTTCTGAGACATTTTAGCCCTGCTAGTTTGCAAAGAAGTTTTAAGATTATATAGGTGACTTCCAAAGGGTTTGTTATTCTGAAGCTCTGAATATCTATCATCCGTATATGAAAATAGGTTTGAGAAGTAATGACCGTCACGGTCATTTTCTGAATCAAAGGGACACAGCTTCCGGCCATGTAACCTGGGTGACCTCAGCGCTCTCTGCGGCGTCAAGCCCAGGGAAGGCCCCCTGCGGTTAGTTGGTTCGGTAGACACAGCTTTATGTGTCCTCATCACTGCTTCCATCCCTGTCTCTGCTGCTGTGCAACCAGCCCTTCTCCCAGGACCTCCGCTGAAGCTCTGTGCTGTGGACAGAAGGTGGCTGGGCTTATTGTCCGGCAAACTGGGTCCTGTCCCCAGGCCACTCACAGAAGAGCTGATGACCAGGACAAGTCACAGCTGCTCTGTGGCTCAGCGGATGCATGTCCTTAGCAACATAATCACCCCTGTCCTCTCTGCCTTTCCAGACCCCATTATGTTAAAGTGCTTTGAAAAATCTCCTGGGATGAGCCATTGGTCATATTGAAAAGCACAGAGCCTGTATAACCCTCTGGGACTAAAAGGGGATAGAATCGAATATATAACTCAAAGATAGGTTGAGTGAGGTTTGATATGTGAATCATTTTATTCATTTTATGGTGGAAAGAAAATGGGTTTTGAGGTCATATCATAGTTCAGGATTCATACAAATGGGAGGAAAAAAATAATAATTTCTAAGTACAGCAAAGAGGGCTCTAGTTAAGAAAGCCTAGTTTGAATCAATAGTTTGATTTTTCTTCTTCTTTCCTTCAACATATACCAATTTTGTGACTTAACCTTTCTGAGCTTCAGTCTCTTCCTCTGGTGCTGCTAATGGTGGAACTAATACCAGCTTTTGGGCTTTTTTGTGTGAATTAGAGACAGATTACGTAAAGCATCGAGCACAGTCCTAGAGACATAGATGCCACAGAGAAGTATTGGTTATTATTTCTAGCTTTTGAAAGCATCAAGTATACAGCTCAGCCAGAGAGTGAACACATTTATGTGTTGTTATAAATGCTGTTTTAGATATTTAAGGATATATAAATCAAACAAGGGTGAAAAGAATTCTGGCCCCAAAAGCAAGGACAGGTTGGGCATTTCGTTTAAACAGAAGACACAAAAATTGTGTGTGAGCTGGGAGGTGCCATTCCTAATACAACATGCATCACCTGTCAAGGTAAATTTTAGAATGGAAATACGTCTTGAAATGGATTGCCCTCCATGCTTGTAAGTTTCCACTAGACCAAGTTCTCTTTGGGTGGGGCTCAATACCCTCTTGGTCTCAATGTCTTACCACGGAGCTAGCTAGAGAAGACAAGCTCCTTGGTGACAAGTACTGAGACTTTTAGATAATACTGGGCTGTAAGAAGGTCCTAAGGTGTTGAGCTCAGAGGGTCCTTTGGAGCAGATGGATGCCTTGAACAGCTAAAACCAGGTTTCCATGGAGAAAGTGTTTCTGAGCAGGTCAAAGGTAAAGTGCATGTCTGAGGAATGAGAAAGAGTGCGGAATGGCAGATAATAAATAGCCAAAGTGTGGATGATGTTTGGGCAAAAAGAAGCAAAACCTAAATACCAGAATATTTGCAATAAAGTACGCAAGTGATAGTCTTTCTGGTCACCTAGCAGACCCTCCGGAACAGCGATTCCCCACCGGGGGAAATTTTGCTCCCACAAAGAACTTTGCAATGTCTGCAGACATTTTTGTTTCATAGAACTGGGAAGGGCTATACCATCGAGGGGATAGAAATCCAGGGATGATGCACAGGACTGCCGCTGCCCCAACAAAGAATTACCTGGCCCATGACATCAGGAGTGCCTAGTCTGTGAAGTCCTCCTCCAGAACAGTGTTCTTCACACTGCGTTTCACGAGCCAGCCACACCATACTAACGCATTTGGAGGAGGATATACAATACTTGGAAATGGGAGGTTTTGTGTCCTGATAAATCTGCAGAGTTGTGCAGGTTTCTTTACAATGTTTTCAGGTATTTGATATAAAAAAAGAAAGCACTGCCAAAGCCAATTTTCTAAGAAATAATTTTGTAAATTACAAATGTTCCGCAGAGCGCAGTATGGGAAACAGTAATCTAGTGTTTCATATTAATGACTTTTTGGTGGACTGTGCTATGGTATCTACTTGAAAAAAAAGTAGACTTAGTCAACATTAAATTGTTTGTTTATGTTTTTAAAAAATCACAGAATCAAACAAAGCCTAACTAGGCTTTTTTTTTTTTTTTTTTAATGGGGAGGCACATAAGGTTGCAGGCTGATAGCATTTCACCTCGAGGGTTGGGGCCCAGTGAAACTGAAGGATGGTCCCTTCCTAGCACCTCTAGCAGCAGGGATGACAAAAGCCTAATGTTTCATCAATATGTCAGGATGCTAATGCAGCCTCGTCCCTGGTACACACTCAAGATGTTTGTTGAACTGAATTTATTGTGGATTCTTAAGTGATTCTGCCCACCCCCACTTATCAGTGAGTAGTGATCGCAAATGCTCACGTCTGATTGCTTTGTGTGTGAAAGGATTCTCTTCCCTTGCATTTATTCCTGTGAAATTCTGCATTTATTTATTTCGGGGCTTCTTAGAAGATGTATTCCACAGAGAGAGAGAATAATGTATACTCCGGTTGGAATGCGAGCCATCATTTAAACAGAGGTGCTGGGCTGACATCGGAGCTTTTGAGTGTAAATGGAAGCCCAGAGGAAGGAAGGAGACAATTTATTATTGTTTACATATTCTACTGAAGCTTTAAGTTCCCTGATTCCCTTGCATGTAATATGCCTCATGCAGAAAAGGACCCAGAAGGAGTTCTGTGCAGGAGAGGAAGCTGGGTGTGTGCTGGGCTGGAATACCCAGCAATCTGTGACAAATGGTGATTTATTAGGAAATAGGCCTGTGTACTTAGTGTAATAAATCCCTGCATTCCAGTAGCCCAATTATTTAATTTTCTAGGAGAAAATGTACATCTCGTCTCTTTTTTGATCCAACTTACTATAGTATTAAGGGATTAAAAGCCTTGGGACCTTTTGCCCTTCAGTCACTCATTAGCTTGATATTATACCAAATCCCCACTTCCATTTGCAGAGAAGTCAGTTAATATAATCAGCTAGCATTATTTAGTGGGTTTTAAAAATTGTAGTACGTCACTTGAAAAGAAGGATGAAAAATAATTTGAGTGGTTTAATTTTGCGTTAAAGCCAACTAAAAGCCTTATGTATAGTTTTGCTGTTGCTGCCATAACAGATTACCACAAATAGTGACTTCAAACAACACAAATTTATTCTCGTACAGTTCTGTAGGTCAGAAGTCCGACCTGAGTTTCCCTGGGCTAAGATTTAAAGTGTCGGCAAAAGTTCCCTTCTGGAGGCTCTAGGGGAGAATCTGTTTCTTGTCTTTGCAGCTTCTAGAGGAACCCACACCCCTTACTTCACGGGCCCATCCTCCATCCTCCAAGCCAGCAATGCAGCTTTTCTCTGACCCTATTCTCATTTCCCTCTTACCATAGCCAGGAAAGCTTATTTATAAGGATTCATGGATTAGAGGGAGACCACCTAGCTAATCCAGGATCATCTCCCATCTCAAGGTCCCTTAGTCTTAGCCACATCTGCAAAATGTCCTTTGCCATGTAAGGTCCCACGTTCACAAATTCTAGGGATTAAGACGGACATCTTTGGGAGTTTGTTATTCTGCCCATCATGCTTTATTTCCCCATTTCCAGTGTGATTGGAGAGAAATGCCAAATGATTCCCCAAAATCAGAGAAGTGTATTTTAAAGTGTTTTGAAACCATGCGCTGGTACTTCTTCAGTTTTCAAGTTAAATTAACCCAGACTCCCTGTTTTCCCCTCTGCACTGTAGAAATACAACTCCCAAAGACACTGAGTGGGATTTGTCCCGGGACTAGCAATAAGTGTGGACGTTGGTGGGGTGTCTCCCCCAGCAGCTTCCAGCTGTGAACACCCCAGTGTCCCCCACAGCCTGCGTGTCTCACTCAGGGAAGCTCAGCTGTGTCGCTTCTGCATTCCCTCCGGCTCTGATTCCTACAGGCAGACAATTACTGGTGTCAGCAAGCATGTAGCTCTTGCTGGCTGCATGATTAGCTGCTAATATCTGGTAAAAGGAACCATTTGAACTCCCTCGGTACACCCATCAGAAATAAACTGCTCTCTGAGCAAATCAAACCAGGCTTTCCAACGTGAAGGGGGCCGTGGTCAGAATAAAGAGTTGCTCATTTTTCCAGGTAATGTATGGAAAATAGACCCTTGTTCCTTCGTGGGTCCTTGTAGATTTAAAAGGAGGGGAAAGGAGAATGTTTGGAAGAGTTGAAAAATCCTCAACTTTTTATCTTAATTTTAAGTAACGTTTCTACTTTGGCCTTATATCTCTTTGTCCTGAGTTTTGGAAAAATGTACATTTCCAAAATGGCTGGTGGCAGGTAAATGAGGAGTTATGGTAGTGAGAGTGTGATGAGCATGTATCAGGTTTCTTTGTCCCCAACTGGCTTGGACACTGATCACTGTATCTGTCATTAAATACACACGCGGTTGTGTTCAGTAATTACAACTCTACTGGCACGCTTTTAAAAAATTACGGCATGTTTTTTGTTACCGCTTAGAGATTGCACTCTTCTGTGCACCTGTTGGCTGAAGCCAACTAAGCAGAGCAAAGCTTCTGAAGCTGGACCTCTGCCTAAGGTTCTCTCATCTGTGGCTTTCCTTAGCTGCCAGGTGAGATCCAGGTGCCGCGCCTGATGTGGTCCCCGCGTTGTCATCTCATGCCTTTGTCCTTTGATCACCGTTGGATGGTCACGCTGGGCTTCTTTCTGTTTCTGAGACGTGCCAAACTCTCCTGTCTCTAAACACTGGCGCCGGCTACTCCTACTCCCTGCCTGTGGTTTTCCTTCAGCTTCGCCTTGGTTCATTTTTGTGTTCTCAGCACAGCCGCCAGAGGGCGGGTGTTTACAGTCTGATCCGCAATGGCTCTGCTGCCACCGGGCCTTCCAGTGGCCTCCCGATCTACCGGGGGGGGGGGGGGGGGGGGGGGGGGGGGGACAAGCCAGGACCCTTAAAGTGACCTGCACGGCCCTGCACAATCTGGCCTCAGTTACTTCTCTTAGGTCTCCTTCTGCCCACTCTCCCTCAGTCACACTCACATTGCTCATGTCCCTCAAATGTTCAGGACATCCTCTCACCTCTAGACCTCTGTCTTTGCCATCCCCCTTCTTAATGGTCTCCCCCTAGATGCAAGCAAGGCTCCCTCCCTCCCTTTATTGCTACTGTATTTGCGGGTCCTAGAACAAGCATTTCATAGATGCTCAATAAACACCCCTTGAAAGAATGAATGAACAAAGCAAACGTTGCTTGTTCATGATGCCCTTTGCTGACAGCTTTCTTTATAGGAAGAACTCCCTGAATTCTGCCAGTCACACACTGTTCATTTCTTCTTTGCACATATTGTACATATGTTTTTTGGTTTTTTTGTTTTTGTTTTGTTTTTTTGTTTTGTTTTGTTTTCTGTCACCCTTACTAAGACGTTGCCTCCTAAGAGCAGGGACTGTGACTAAGTGCTTCATTGCAGTGTCCCTAGCACTTGGAGCAATACTGCCACGCAACTGGGGCTCAGCAAATTTCTGATAAATAAGTCTAAGGGAAGACAAGCCTTCATTTGCTAAAATTGGATATACTGCCCACTAGGCCAGGACTTGAATATAATGTCAAAGGTGGTGTCCAGGCAGGCTGTAAATTTCAGTGTTCACACTCGCTGAAGTATAAATAAAATATATGAATTCCACTGCCCTCCTGACTCTTGAGTGGCGGGCAGCACCAGCTGGATCAGAACCAAGTTTTCTGAACACTTTGTAATTTACCCAAGACAGTCACAGTGAGATGAGAGATGGATTCCTTTACTTTTGCCCTTTCTTGCTTTATATATCTCACTGTATTCTCTATCAGCAAATATCAATACAAACATCAAGTTTTTTACGTAGCACACTTATTAAACTTAAGCGTGGCTTGCCTTCCTCTTCGCCAGCGGCCTTGTCAATGGCTTTGGGAAGGACACTCTGTGGGCAAAATACTAGCTTTCCCATGTACCTGCTGTGTGACTTTGGGCAAGCTACTTAACCTCTCTGAATCTCCTCCTGTATAAAGCAGGATTTAAACAAAAAGCAGAAAACTTACTATGATCCAGGCATATCTAGGTGCTAAGGCGGGAGCAATATACAAGATACTGTGCCTGTCTTCATGTAGCTTTCAGACTATTACGGGGTAATATAAAGTAGGAAGGAGATACATTTAATAAGATACTTTCCGTGAGCAATATGTGCTTCCAGTGAAATAAATTCAGGGTGATGGCATAGATAGAAGGTACATTTGGTAGAAAAAAAGGACACCCCTGAAGGTGCAGTTGTCAGGAAAAACTCGTCTTTGTGCTAAGATCTAAATGCTGAGAAAAATCAAACACACAAAATTCTAGGGAGTAATGTTGCAGGCAGGGCTGGCTGCAAGTTCAAAGCCCCCAAGATGGCCAGGATTGATGGTTCAGGGAAGAGAGAGACGACAGCTGTGGCTCACGTAACAGTGAGCATGGTACTGAATGAACTCAGAAACTGTAAGCCAAGGTCATACAAGATACTCATGGTAAAAAGCTCCTGGACCACCCTCTTACCGTTGTTCCTGCCGCCTAGTAATTGTCCAGTAAATTTACATTTCCTCTTTCAAATTTAAATTTTCCAAGTTGAAGGACTATATTTATTCTCCAGGAAGAAAAAAGGCGTGAACAATGGTACATTCACGGAGTTTGTTGTGTCCATGCTAACTTACATTTCTCATCAATCACTTTTAACTAAAGGCACAGAAAATTTGTTTTTACGAAAATTCAATAATTTTTTTTCTAATCCAAAACGTGGTTAAGTGTTTTCCCTTGAATTAACACACACATGGCTCCTATGATGTGATATAAAATGAAGCATGCTATTTTAAGAGAGATGTTTTGGTTTGGTCTCGAAGAAAAACATGCATATTTCCTGAAAGCCTATGTGAATTAAAAGAGCATCCGAAGGTCTTCCTTGGAAATCCTTAATAAGTCTGTCTGCATTTATCCGGCATATTTGTTTGTTCTCCCAGTGAGTCCTTACTGAATGCTGGTGGCCATGTGTTATACCTCATGCCAAATGCTGATTAATTAGGCACCAAGTTTTGTGTATTTTACGGGCTAAATACCTCTAATGTACATACATTTGTTTTTACCCCCACAAATACTGTTGTCTGTCAGAATCCCTTCCTCCCTCGGTGTATTTCTGCAGCAGCCTCTCGGTGAGGTCTTCTCAGATGCAAATCTGAATCACTGCTTTCTGCCTTCAAGTCTCTGCTGGGCTTCCCAGTGCCCTGAGAGGTCCAGGGGCTTCTTTACTTATCACCTAAGTACATCTCTCGCGACTCCTTACAGTCACCCTGAAAACCTTCCCTTTCCTCAGAGAAGCCTTGCTTGCTTTCTCTCGTGATTGCTTTTGCCAGAAATGTCCTTCCTCTACCCAGCTTCATTCTCTCTGCTTTTATCAGACTGACTTTAAGTCATTTTTTAAGTCCCAGCTCCTGTCCTCTCCCAGGGGCTGCATTCTATGTCCACCCCAGCGCCGTGTCTAGTCATGTGCCCTCTCCGGTGCCCGGCCACCTCTGTTTGTCCAAAGTGGTCACACTGTCTTGTCACGGTTGCCTGCCTAGCCGCCCAGCCTGGTTCGTTCGCTGACGGGGCAGCATCATGATGGCTATGAGGTTCCTAAGATCCCCAAGGCCAGGCGCCCTGCATGGCATGGAGCGAGCCCTCAGAAAGCATTTCTGGAATTTCAAAGCTTCCTTCCAATCAAATGCTTCCGACAAAGTAGTACAGGCCTTACTACCTGAACTTTATAGTTTTATGATCTACAATCAAAAAAGTCTGGTTTGATCATCTCAGGAATCATAAATAAGAGCAAAGGAATTTTTTTTTCTTCCTCTTCCTTTCTTTCCTTTTTACTTCCTTTTCTTAAATAGAACCATCCCAAACTCTGGAATTCTGTGTCCATGTTCTGCCTTTCATTCTGTGGGCTTGCTAACCACCACAGATGCCACTACCCATCCTGAGCTCCCCGGGCTTTCATGTTTATCCTGCAGAATTGATTGCTTTGAATTTCTGTTGTTAGTACTTAATTGAAAGAATTAAGTTTCTGTGCTAGGTTAGTAAATACATTTTTAATAAATAAATTTATTTTAAAATAAATAAAAATAAATTTTTATTGAAAAAAAAAAAATCCCAGCCGTGCAGATGCAAAACTGGTATGTTTTAAATTTTAATTAGTTACCAGAATGAAGCCGCCCAATCTACCCAAAGTCAAGTTTGCAGACTCAGTAACGAATGCATTCATTTCTTGATATCACGTTTTATATATCATGTTGGGGCTCCCACAAGTGTTGGTGAGTCCCTCCTAAAACAGATTACTGCATAGATCTGAGATTTATTACCTGGGGTGGAGAAATGGGGAGGTCACAGCTGATAGTATGGATATCAATGCATGCTTGTTTACACCCAGCCAACATCTCAGACTTCCAGGGATGCTGGACTAGGTTTAAATTTAGATTCGGCTCACATCGCATGAAAACATTTTGTGCTAAGAATGATGCCGAATACTCAGGTCTCACTGGGAACTTGCTGTCAGACCCTGGGCATGGCACTTAGTTTACGTGGGCTTGACTCAGAGGTTATGTCGACATTCTGGCCCCAGGTAGCATATCAGGTAGCAGTTTCAAACCTGGATGACTTGAAAAGGAAGCTGAGGAGCTAGGGTCCATGCTGGGATGGAGGCCCTTTGCACGTGCTGTTCCTATTGCTAAACTTCTTTCCCCCCACCTCACTTCATCTCCCGCTCCTTATTTACGGTAACATTTATCTTACGGAGGCCAAGGAAGATTAAGTGGAGCTTCCTCCCCTTCCCCAGAAGCCTGGAACCCCACCGAACCGTACACCACCCAGTGCCCCCACCTCCCAGCAAACGGGAGCCGCAGCTCAGCCCCTGGGACAATGAAGGCGGAACCACAAGGGCTCCTGGGGACAGCCAGCCCAGGCACCAAGGAAGAGAACCACACAAAATCTAGGCAGCCGAGTCCAGATCGGCCATGTGAGACGGCCGGACAGGTGTCAGGGAGAGACACTTGCCATGTTCGCATGTGGACATGCTCATCAACAAGGCATGTCAACAAATACCCAAATGTGGCGGCATCTTTTCGGCGATGACCCCTCTTGGTTTTGTTGACTTTTGTTACTTTTCCGTTAGGCTCTAACTGAACATCCTTCTCGATGCCCTGCATTCACCAAACTATTCAATACAAAAGCACCATTAAAAACATAGGAACCTCTTGGGAGTCCTAAGAGGGGCCTCCCTCCTTCCCTTCCTCTCCCACGTTGGCTCCTTGTCTGGACATTAATGTTGAAGTGTAGTGAATGCCGACCTCCACACCTTTACTCTCGCAGTTCACTTATTTCTAAACTATAATAACTACCATTATTAACTCCTCATCGGGGAGCTAAAGTTTAGCTTTTGCATGAGAATAGGTGACTCTTCTCCTTCCTTCATTAGAAACTGCTGTTTAAAGCTCTCGTGTTCTATTAAAATAACAATATCAAATTATGTAAATGTGCTAATTGCTTTATTGAAATTAATACCCTTACTTAGCAAGTTAAATCTTGCAAAATGGCCATTTTTATTAAAAATCATGGAAGTGTGCTGGCTGTTGAAAGGCTAATGTAATTGGGTGAACCCAACAACTGGGAAATGTCAATTAATGGGAGATCATTAAATAACATTGTTTAAACAATCAATTTCCCCCTGTAGTTTGGGAAGTAGTCCTGGTCACCAAGGCTGTGTCAGGCCTGAGGCCAGGGTTAGGTGTATTTTGGTTCTTCCCTGTTTTTCAATCCGTTGGATTTTTTTTTTTTTGGTCAAAACTGGGTTTTGTTTAGTAGTAGAAAATTAAATGTAACAACTTATAGAAAATTATCCTCAGGATATTTCTCCTCTATGAAGGTCATTTCTGGGCTGGCAATAAATGGCCACAGGGCACATCTGCCACCATGCTGTAGTTACTTGTTCGAAGAGTTGGAGATAGTCTATTCCTTTCTTTCTGAGATACCTTTTTTTTTTTTTTTTTTAAGAAAATGATTCTAAGATTGTAAAGATATCTCCATGCTCCTGAAGCAAAAAGCATTGCATTCCACTTGTAGGATACTGAGTATTCTTCTTACAGGTCTTCATTTCTTAGCTTCTCTACCGTCGGAAATAACACTCGCCACACGCCACCTCAGCATCCATCGTCTTCTGGATAGCCTTCACGGCGTTTGCTGGTAACTGTGTTGCTTGCTGAGCCAATGTTCTCATTGGTGCATCGTGCAGAAACCTATTTATGAAAATATCTTGTGGTTTCCAAATAGTTGTAGGGAAGGGAATTTTTGGTCACTTATGCAATTTGCAGAATTGAGGTCAGCTGAGGGTGCTGGGATAGTTCCGACTCGGGCTGTGGAGGCAAAGACATGAGTAATACTCTAGATCTCCAAGCTCATTTCTTGTCATTTATTATTTGTGAGTCATTGGCTTCGAAAACCGGAGCAGAACCCTCACATTTCAGAGTTTCTCTGTAAACACCTGTTCTCAGTATCATCCGACGTTTGAAAGTAATCATTGTGGGTGGTGGATCACGTATAATTCCTAGGGCTTTTGGTGATGACTAGATAATAAAGTGTTCCTTTATGATATGATACAATACAGCTCTCCACTTCCCTTCCCACCCCAACATCCTGGAACCAAACCATCAGCGAGTGTAACCTAGTTAAATTGTCTTTGTTCACATGGAAGGTGTTTTGGAGTTGTTCCATAGACTTCTATGACTAATACTATCAATTGTATTAATCCAAACGCCGTGTGAACCAAAACTGACTTTTGTTTTGTTTTGTTTTCTTAATAGCTAGAACTAAAAATTAGTAAAATGAACTCTCTCTTAACATACTGAACTCATATTTTCCCACAAAGGAATTTACCAAACTGGCCGTTACCTTTGTCTCCTTCCCTACTAAATTTCTGCAGCATGGACTGTAGAATAGTAAGCAAACCAAGATACTTACATTTCTAATGGTTCCAACATGGAACGTATCACAGCACAATGGTCTGCTTACTTAGGGGACACTCCATGCGCTGTGGAAATACAGGCCAGTAGCCCTTTACCTGTACTCTTGACTTCTGTATGGATGCTGGGATGCTTTTGATAGCCACATTCTTAGTTCCAAGGCACAAGGCTGGTGCGCAGAGGACTGTTTTATCACTGCAAGATGCAAATCCCCTTTCACTTTTGATATCAGCACACCCGATAAAAACCCCATTCCAGTTGACTAAAATGAGTTTATCCTCTAGACAATTTTTTTCGCCAGTGCCAAGGGGAAGAGTTCAATTTTTAGCCATATCAATAGAGTTTGTGCAAGATGGAAGATGTTTGCCTCTGTTAAGAGTTTTATGCACTCCATGGAGCTGAAATTTATGTGCATCCACTGCGTGAGATTTTTTTCTGGTCTGTGCTCTGAGAACATCTTTTATCAAGTGCATGATCATTTATCCAGCTTTCTGATATCTAAAGCAGGGTAGTCTTTGATCTTTATCTTACTCTGGACTTCTTAATGGTCAAACCAGGTCAAAATAGGGTCAATCTCTGCCCTCCAAGCCTTCAGGAAGAATGTCATACTGCTCATTGCTTAGTTTTCTTCCTAACAAAAACATTCTTTTTATTTAACCTATTTTATCATTTGAAAGCATATTATTTTCCTTTTGCCTTCCTAGAACGTGTTCAGCATAATTGAGTTTCTCTTCATGGACTATCGATAGTTTCCGAAGCATTGATTTCTGAGAGCTTTCTTGGGATAGTTCAAGCAACTTGCTTGTCTTATAAATGGTCCCAGACTACAGCATGTGATGGCTTTCATGTCTTTTTTGTATATGGTTGTTTTGTCATTTGTTGGTTTTAAGGTGTTACCTTGTCTCAATATCTGGCAAATAGTAGGTGCTCATTAAATATTTGTTAGGTGAGTAAATCATCATCACTTTTCACTTCTATGGGTGCATATCTGGTTACAGGATTTCCTCGTCTTTTCTAATCTACTTCTAATTTGTTCGGGTGTTGGAAATGATAAGACTATGTGGAAATCAAGGTTAAAGAGTATGTGAATGAGGAACAAAACACCCCAGCAAGGGCTTGGATTTCATAACGTTTATTTCGATTGCTAAGAGGTGGCTTTGAAAACTTGTTTTCTGCTTTGAAACAGAGCTCTGAATCCACAAAACTGAGAGCTCGTTGAGGTCCAGACAGGTGAGGGATTTTTGTAGTCAGTTTTCCTTCACATGGTCCTTTCCAGCACCTAGGAGGAATGCCAGAAGTAGGACCTATAAAAGCCACAGGGCCATTAATGTGTGCTTATTTTAATTAGATTTCTTTTAGATTTTTTTTTTTTTTTTTTTTAGCTATCCAGGGATAAATGTGTCCTTTGTGAATGTAACATCCATTATGTAAAACTTAAGTGCATCCAAGACTTTGTAAAGTGTAAAATTTACACTCAGGGCTCTGTTTAGTCAACGTGATGAGATTTAAGATCTATTGGGGGAGAGGAAAAAAAGAACTGAATACATTATTCTTTTCAAGAAAAGTTAAAAGATGGTAAGGAAGTACTGTTTTTCTCATTGCCAAATGGCTGAAAGTTCGCTTTCCTGAATTTCAGTTGAGCCTTTAGAGTGGCCTGGTCGGATCCCTGTCTGCCTCTCTTGTGGTATCCTGGCTGGAAGTGTGAGGAGGAAGAGAAAATTTCTCATTAGTGACATGTAGTGACACTCCACTTCATTGTACACGGACGATTTTCTGACAGAGATGGATGGCATGGTTCGAGTTTCCAAGAAACTGTTATTCCATCGTTGAATGGGGAAGCTCTGAACCAATCTTTCCGATTTACAAACAGTCTGTAGATCTGCCAAATGTGACAAACCCATACTGAAACGCGACGCCTTGAAATTGAAGATGCTTCCTTGTTCGTTTCTGGGTGGATAAGGTTACAGATAACAAAACACGTTGACAATGTCATGTTTTCACTTTTCATTAAGGGGTAACGTGGAGGGTGCTTGGTCCGGAGTGAAAACTCTCCATTAGTTTGAGTTTTTTTGACACTGGATTCTTATTTTCCCATCGGAAAATAGATGTCTGGAGTGGAAAGGTCACAATCATTTTCTCCACTTTCTTTAACCCCAAGCACTCCTCAATTTATTTCTTCAAACTGGCTTGCTGGTGTCAAAAAGAAAATCATACCCCTGTGCCATGGTGGCAGTCATATCTCACCGCTGCCTTGCCAAGAGTGCCCAGTTTCTGCTCAGGGAGACAGGAGGGGAAACCAGGATTCAGCCTAAGTCTATCTGATTATTCTAGCCTTCAAGCCACATGGTCATGTGACCTAAGCTGGACCAACCAGAAAGCCCCTCAGGACTCTGATGTAGGACTCTGAGAGAAAGCAGCTCAGAATGTGAGCCAATGGGGCACAAAGATGTAAGGCCAGAAATCGCCAGTGTTCGCTGCCACGAGAAGCCAGCCTAGAGATAAAATGGGTCCTCCAAGAAGGGCAGAGCTGAAAGACTCTCCAAGAAATGGAAGCAGGGTTCTGAACCTTTGAATTAAACCATCCCGGGAGCGTGCCCTATTTCTAGGTTTTCCAGTATTATCACCCAATACTTTTCCTTTATTATTCCAGATCACTGAGTTGAGGTTTCCATGCGTTGCAGGCAGAAGACACTAACTGGTGAAGCTACTCAGTCCGCCATTTTTCTCATCACCTGGTACTACAGTACTCCCTCACTTACCGTGGGTATTATGTTCTAGACACCCCACCCCACCCCACAAAGTAGGAACCTTACATTTATTCTACAGTCTTAAACCTACATAACTTTAACAACATACGTATACAGTACCACAAAATCCCGCGATATAGCAAAAAATCCATGATAAATAATTAAATATAATATTTTTTTAAAATCCCACGATACCGTGAGGCTGCGATAAGTGAACCGCAATATAGTGAGGGACTCCTGTACTATGAAACTGTAAGCCATACAGATGTAGTATCAGATCAAGGAACTAACTACTTGCGTTAGAATCTATGATCAATGCTGTGCTGGTAAAGTGGTTAGCAACAAGTTCTGAGGGCCTGAGTAGGGACTGTTAGGAGCATTTGACAGTTTGATTTCCATTGTGTAAACAGCCTCTCTATGGTCAATTTCAAGCTACCAATGTGCTACTGAATGTGGAATAAGAAGAAATGCTAACAGCTGGATCTCAGAAGCCCATAATAGTCATCACCATCATAGCACAGCCTGTATTCCAAAGCTGCTATTGTACGTATGAGAAAATGATTCAAAAAAGTCAAGAGCCTTTCCTGAAATCACACAAATAGAGGAAAGGCTTGAGTTGGAATGCCCATCCCAGCTTCTGAAGTCTGGTTTTTAATAGGCTGATGGTCTGGTTTATAAGTGTTTACACATGTAGCTGCTCATGCAAGCACATTTGTTTCTTTTCAACAGAAGGGTCTATGATTCTCTATTTAAGACCAAAAAACTATCCAGCTTTTCACAAAGTTAATATTTCAGATTTTGCAGCCCAGCTGACGAACAGAAGTAGCTACCATGTGTTGACTCTGTGTATATCAGCCACTCCATGTGCATGATCTCTACAGAACCTGCAGGGAAGGACTCACCTTTTCATTTTATATGCGAGGAAGCTCGGCTTCAGGGAGGTAGAGACTTGCCCAAGGTCGCATCTCATATGCAGTGGAGGGAGGAGTGAGAACTTGCCTCTGGCTTTGTCTGATTTCCAACCACACTGAGACCGCCTCACACATGTGTGTTATTCTGGAGAGAGCCTGTTTCCATGATGTGCTAATGGGCTTTGGGGATTTTCTTTAACTTCGGAAACATTTGTGAGAACAAATTACAATACCTACCCAACAAAAAAACGCAGACGGAAGCAAGCTTTGCTGAACAGGACATGAACGGTGTTTGTGCTCCCTTGGGGTTCTGGTTCTACTTCTTATTTTCCCTATTCCCAAATCCATCATAGCATCTTTGAGATTTGGTAGAGCTAACCTGTGATGATGTACACGAGAGACCCAAGTCCGACCTTGAAGGCCCTTGTATGAAATGGCATGAGGAATAACCCCCTTCTAGTAATGAATGTGAGCCATCAGTAGTTAAAATCTAAAAAGCAAGCAAAAGAATCACACATTTTAAATAAATATCAATAACTATAGTTAATTAAAGCGAGGGGAAAATGTTCTATTTTTATCATTTCATCTTTCTTGTGCCAAACAGATACCAATCATAAGCTTGCCACAGTTTCTCGGTGCATTATTTGGGGTCACCCTGCAGCATTCAGTAATGTGATCTGAGCTATTTCAGTGGGATGATTAGCATAACCTGTACTGCACCCTTAAGAATACGGGGGCAATTAAACACTGAGCTTGACCTACTGCCCTCTTTTGTGGGGCAGAGAGGATCCCGTCAGCACAAGCGATTGCAAAATTCAAGTCTGTTCCTTTGCCTTCCCTCTCCCTCACTCCCTTCACCTTCTTTTCTCCACACCTCACATGCCCAGTTTTTATCCTTCAAAGCTGGTTTCCGTCTAAGTGGCTATGGCTATTCTGATGAGAATCAAAAATGCCCATCAAAGAGCCTCTCCAAGTACCCAAGTATCCGGATGTTTACTGTGGTGTAGACAAATTACGCGGGTACCTTCGTTGTGCGCCTGGCCCTTTTTGGAGTGATGTAGAGACACAAATGTCCATCTATAAAGAAAACGACAAGCCGACAATTGCTTCGAAGTTCCATTGCAATCATGCCGTAGGATGTCAGCAGCCGCATCTGACGTGTCTGAAAATTGCTGTCCAAATTGCTACAATATTTATCATAATAAATGTTACCCACGGATTCCCATGTCACATTCTCCAATTTGCAGATGAACAAAATGACGGGGGTCGGGAGTGCGGGACTCAAGGTCATTTCAGCATCTCAAAGAGCCAAGTGGAAGTGGTACAGGCTAACTAAAATGTCAGGTTTCTTTTGGTTAGGAAACTGATACTAAATAAATACAACTTGGTAAACAAAACTTTTTATAACTAGAAATACTTAGATTCTTTAGCAGGAGGATGAGGCTTGATGAGACCGACTAATCAAGGAAGTTCCATGTGCAGGCCCTGTCGGTTGGTTCATCAGCTATTCGCTGAGTAGCTAATTATTTAGGTGTCATGCAGGGTTAAGGCCTAGACTGCACCCCCACAGTGCTTCTAATCTCGTGAGGAAGGAGAGGAAAAATAATGATTTTACAAATTTGATGAATGTTACCAAGGGAATCTAGAAATATCCATTTCTACTTCTAACCAAAAGGCATTTGAACATGGAAGAGCCACCTGCCTCTACAGTCCTGGATTTTGTAGGAGCCAAAAAGGCAACATACTCAAAAATATCTATTTTACAAGTTCTATCATACTCATTTCTTTGAATTAAGATATTTAAAGTGCTATCTGCTCAGAGAAAATGTAAAGCCATTATGAACCCTTAAGAATTCTGTTCTAATAAGGGCATTGGAATGGCAGCCAGTCACCCAGGTTGTCTGCAGAAGCAGGACCCAGAACAGAACCTCCAGAGGTGAGGGAGGAGGGTGCTGGGAGGAAGGAAGGTATCGTTGAAATGCACACCTCCAGCGAGGCTGCCCCAGAGGACACTTGAGGAGTCTTGCTGACATCTGAAGGCTTTGAGGTGGCTGCGGCCCAGCGCAGAATTCCAATGAGGAAGCCCGCCCTCCCCAGCCCCAGTGAACTCGGCTGGTTGGACCCCCTCCCTCCTCGGACCTTGCTGCGGAGAAGCACCGGTCTCCAGACGGTGTGCTCGGAAATGCAGCCACGATCGCAAGATTCGCCCAAGGCCACAGAAGCAGCCCGTATCACACCTGGGATTAAAATTCAGACCTTTCTGTCCTCCGGAAAGGTAATGGCTGTCACTCCCCATCATGTCCTATTTTTAAGTTCATTAGTTAACCTCTGGGTGCTTAGCGAGTTTCCAGAGCCAGCACATCAAAGCGTTTTAAATGAACCAGTGGAAGGGGATTGTTCTCTGGTTGCCTGGCTGAGCCCCTGAAACATTTCTGTGGTTCCCACAGAGGCAGGCTGCTCACCAACAAGTCTTCCTGGGAGGGGGGAAGCATCTCTCCTCTGATCAGGGCACACCTGTCACAGAGCGCCAGAGGCGACTGAGTGGTGCCCACTTGAACAAGCCGCTTCCCCAGCCCAGGAGTCCCAGATGCATCTTCGGGCACAGGCTTAACGGTTCGGCTGCTGTTGCGGAAGGTCCATGCTGGTACCTACCCAGCTGGGCACCGGCCAAGTGCCGGCAACCTTCTCCTTCATTTCAACTCAACCGGTATTTCATGCGCTCCTTCTGGGGGTCCAGTCCCGCAGGGTGTGCAGCCCTAGGGGGGTCTGACGTCATGCCAGGGAGCCCAGACCCGCCAGCAGGAGGCAGCCGGAGTAAGGGAGCCGCCTCACAATTAAGCTGGGAGGTCAGGGCTGCAGAATCCAGGGAGCGTTAGGGCTCTCGGGGTAGCTCCACACCTGCAAAAGGGCCATGCCAGCTTTGCATAGAGACCCAAAGAAATCGTCCCCACTCTGCGACGGCTCTTTCTATTCCTTTAGGAGTAAAAAATAAGACCAAATGAAACCTCCATGTATGAGACCCCTGTAGGAATGAAGGGGGCCGCTTGGGGGCCATGAGATTCTTTTCCGCGCAGCCCCCCGGCGGTACCACGCAGCCCCGTATGCTTGGGGGGCTGAAGGGGAGCCAAGCTCCTCCCCGGCAGTCTTGGCCACTGTTGTTCTTCAAGCCTTTCCTCTCAATGCCTGCCTCCTCGTTTTTATTCTGTTACGTGCATGGTTCTGTTCTCGTTTTTCAGAATTTGCTCCCAGGGGTTCAGGTTTTCCAGCAGGTTCTCCAGGGGTGGCCGTGAAGTCAGAACTTAGAGACAGGTTGCTGTGCGTAACCACTTAAGACTGAAGGAGGGAAACAGCAGGGTGGAAGCCTCTGGCTGTGTGAAATTCCAGTCATTCATATTGGTTGGGGCAAAAGTAGAGTTTACGGTTCTTCGTATGGAAAATAATACAATAACTAATAAATAATCATACAAAAATAAACTCTGTTTCACGTACTCACAACTGTAAATCTACTTCTGCCCAACCCTGTATAATTAGAGTAGCCTTGCGGGCTGGTAGGACGCAGTGATATGTGGGGTTCAAGTTTACATTGTTCACACTTTTGATACCCTCTCACCTCCTAGAAGAGTGACTTCTGGAGCTAGGGTGATTTGTGTGTAGAAGACTTATCACAGCCCTAATGAAATAATTATTAGTAAAATAATTTATCAGCTGTCTTTGCGCCTTGCAAGACTGTCATTCCCATGAAGGCAATGACAAAATGTGAATTCTTCATGTCTGAAATCAGTGTCTTGAACAGATTTGGCATGAAATCAATGTTCAATAAGTATCTGTTAAAGGCATTGCATTAGTTTGGTAGGTTTGCTATAACAAAGAACATAGGCTCAGTGGCTTAATCAACAGAAATTTAATGTTTTTTTTTCCCCCCTCACAGTTCTAGAGGCTAGAAGTCCAAGATCAAGGTAGCAGCAGGTTGGGTTTCTCCAGAGGCCTCTCTCTTTGGCTTGCAGACAACCACCTTCTCTCTGTGTGCTCATGTGGCCTTTTCCTCTGTGTGTGCACCCCTAGTGTCTTTCTGTGAGTGAAAATGCCCTCTTCTTATAAGGACACCCCTAAGGTTGGATTAGGGCCCACAGGAATGGCTTCAATTGAGTCCCCCCTTTAAGGACCCTATTCCCAGTTACAGTCACATTCTGTCCAAGCTTCAACATGTGGATCTGGGGAGAACACAATTCAGAGAACAGAGATGAGAGCCTTAGACAGGATGAGGTATCTCATAGGAAATCGGTTCATGTTCAAGAAGAGAGATTGGAGAATAGTGTATATAAATATTCCGTTAAGAGTTATTCTTACTCCTTGTGTCAATACCACTCACCCCACCCCCTTACGTTCCCTTGAGTAACAAAGAAATGGCCACAGCCAGCAGGCCAGGAATAGTGCTCCAGCCAGGGTGAGGTCATAGGTTAGCTCTGTCATTTGGGGCTAGTCTACCTATTTCTGCACCTCAGTTTTTTAACCTATAAAATGAAGGAGTTGGAGTCACTGAGTCACTCTGTGATTCTGTGCAAAGCAGCCCAGAATGGAAATATCCCTTCTGGCTGTTTTGCTTGACTAAAAGCAATAACCTTCAGTAATTCTCCTTCTCAGAGGCTTGGGGAGAGAGCACAGGGACCCGAGTCTACCCTCTTTTCCTTAGTGGGGTTCCTGTCACAGGCAAGTCAGCATCCTGAGGAAGCAAGTCTCTACCCCCAGATGCTTCCTAAATACCAACTTTTATGCGATTTCCTAAATAAGAAACAACTGACAAACTCTTTGAGTTTCCATCCTGTTGAAAGGGAGCAACTCTTCACTGCCTTCTCCACCTTAGAGATGATTGGTTTGGGGCCATACAGTGGCTGAGGGGACAGGAAAGCCCACACTTCCACAAGCATAGTTGTCAACCCTTAGGTCGCCTTCCCAACGCTTCCCCAAGAGCTCAGTAAAGAAAACTGGTGACTTGCCACAAAGGACCAGTCTCCACCTTCTCCCACTGATGTTTCCTGTTCTTTCCTCTTCCCTGTGCTTATGGAGACGTTATGTTGGGCAGTGGAATGACATTAGAAATGAGAGATTTTCTCCTTCCTCCTCTGTAGTCCTCCAGGAAAGTGCAGTAAGTACTGTCTAGCAGGTCTCTCCTGCCCTTGTTTTCTCCTGGAAACAGTCATTCCTCTGGGTAGGAACTTGCTGCTGCTAGAAGGAAACCCCTAGGGTGATCCCCGGTGCAGGGTTTTCTGAAATGTTTCGTTAGTGAGCTGCACTGGTCTAGGGGAGCACCCACTTGCTCACTGGACTCCACGAGTGGGCTCGTCGCTGCCTCCGTTGCGATGTGCTTATGTTCTTCCCATTCTCATTTGCCAGGCCGTTTCCCAAGAAGTCGCCTTTCTGAATCCACAGTGCCTTGGCACATCTCTGTCTCTGCCTTTCCAGTTCGTGCCTTCCTTCTCTTCATTTGCTCGGTCCTGGGGGTGCACAGCAACGTGAATGCAGCGGCGTGGCCAAATCATCGTGGTCTCGGAAACTCAGGGCTGTTTGCGTTTCAGCCTACAGCAGCTTCTGAAATACACCAAATGGAAGCTGGGGAGCCTTGCACGCCCACACCTGAGAGAACGCTTCTCCAGTCTGCTCCTGGCTGGTGCTTTCTTTCAGCTGATGTTTTGTTGACTCTCCTTCCCGCCAATCTCTTTTTGTGTATAAGCATTCCATTCTCCTCCTGCTGCGATTTCCTACTTCTGCTCCCCGTGGCTTTACGCCTCAGCTCAGCCGGTCTTTGAGAAACAATGCTGTCCATCTCTCTTATTTCTTCTCTATCCCTCGTCCTACTTAATCCCTAGCTTACCTGTAGCAACACAGCTGGGATGCTGCCAAGATAACAGTCACCCTTTGACCTCTGTCACTGGGCCATGGGACTCATGAAAGGTACCTGACAGAGGTTAACCAGAACTTGGCTCACTGTGCTTTATTCCACAAGATTCAGGATCGGGACAGTCTTTGATTTTCTCTTAGTGAGAAAAAGCATCCTTAACCTGTCCCTTAATGCCCTGGCAGTGATCTCTCCATCCGCCCCCACTCTCGAACCTCATCAGCCTCCACGGCCTGCTCACCGGTGGGGCTGCAGCCACACAGGCCTTCTTTAGACCCTGCATGTATGCCACACATGTCCCCATCTCAGTACCGGGCCCGTGTTTTCTCTCGTTGGCTCCTTCCTACACACAGCCCCATCTCCTCCTTCTCATCGGCCTGAGAAGCTCAGGATGAGCGTCATGTTCCCTCCTTACAGGGACCTGCTCTGACCGCCCTAGTAAAGTTGCTTCACCATCTCCACCCAGTCCCTGGGATGTTACACCTTCTTCTGAACCTCATTGCTGTTGCTACAGAGCAAACGGGGGCCCATTCTCGTGGCTCCTCGGTGTGTGACCCAGCAATTCATGTTGAAAAAAACAGGCTTTTATTTACAGTATTCCATCCCCGGGTGCGGTGGGCAGCTGGGAGCACTTCAGCTCCGGCCCTGTTCACCCCTGACATGCAGCACTTCCCTTGCTCCCCCAAAGGCTATAAAACCAAGCCCAAGCCCAGGATTCCCCCATCCCTTATCTGTCAGCTCTCTCCTTCAGAGTCTGGGGTACGTTGTCCTCAGCCTCCGTATAATGGTCCGGGAAAGCATGTGCCGTGTTACACCAGGTCATGTGAAGTCCTCTCCACGTGTCCGGAGTTCCGAGAGTCCAGATAGAGTTTGAGTCTGCAAGGCAGAGTCCTTGGTGGCTTCAGAGTCAGCTGGGGTGGGCAAGATCAAAGTAGCAACATGCCTGCTTTGTTACCAGCCCAGGCCGCAGGGCCGGATCCTGACTGCAGACTACACGGCTGCTTGCTCCTCCTCACGTGGCCGCTGCAACCTGCTCCTCCATGGTGGCACACTTCATCATGTTCCATCTGTCATGGCTACACATTCTTCCTTTTAAATCCTGAGAGTCACCTTTTGCCCAGGGGCAGTAGCACAGCTGTTCTGTAGCTATCAGCTTGCCATAGACATGCAAAGTGCCTTAAAAGCTGTATTATCTCCTTCCCCCACCCCCCAGACCAGGGGCTGTAGGGAGTATCTGTACCCTGTTTCACTATTGAAGCTTCAGGAGGGCTGGGACTTGGTGTCATGACCCCTGTCCCTCCAGCATCTTTGACTGTGTTGGTCACAGATTACATACTCAACTTGTTGAATGAATGGGTTGAGAAGACTGGGAGTAAGAAAGGATGAATTAGAGAGGAGAGCATAATTTACGACCTCCACGAGGCAACTGGTGGAGGAGTCGCCTCGTTGGTTCAGGTTTTAGCGTTTAGGTTTTGTGGTTCTTCAGGAGTTTCCAGTCACAGGCCGTCTCTGAACTGTGGCAGTGGGGAAGCCGACCTGCATCAGCGGTCACCTCCACAAAAATTGCTTGCAGGGCGCTGGCCGGTGTGGCTCATTTGGAGCATCATCCTGTACACCGAAAAGTTGCAGGTTTGATTCTTGGTCAGGGTGCACGCCTGGGTTGCAGGTTCGGTCCCCAGTTGGGGCAGCCTATTGCTGTTTCTCTCTCACATTGACATTGCTCTTCCTCCTTTCCCCTCTCTCTAAAATCAATAAGCATGTCCACGGGTGAGGATAACAACAATAAAATTGCTCTCCGGGATGTATACTCCCTGATCGTAACTTCTTCTCTCGTCTCTAGTTGATCCTATCACCTCAGATTTAATGTACTGAAGATATGATTATAGGTCCTGGCTCAGCCACTCTGTCTTCTCACCGACGCAGTCAGTGTCGCCGCCTGTCTTCTCTCGTCTTAAGAAAAACAACAAAAAACAAAACAAACAAACACAAAACAGCCCTCACTGACTCATCACTGTCTTTGTAGACCCTTATTCTCAATAGATCCAAAAAGAGTTTTGTTACTTCCTATAACATTAAATAATCATGCATCCATTCATCACCTGTTGTTTATTCCTAGAAACTGAGTTAAATCTATAAACAAACAGGTCCCTGACCCCCTTTTTTGTTTTCATTGGATGGAAGGACAATGAATGGGCACCACTCCCAGGGGCCTGAGCCCCGTCTCATCAAGCCCTCCAGCACCCCATTCTTCAACAACAGCCTCCTAACCCTAGTGTTCCCCAGCTAGTCATCCTAAGCAGCAAGCGTCATTCTATGGCTTTTTCAGGAACGACACTAACTCCATGTGGGGACGCGAGTTTTCTTAGGCTGAGCTTTTGAAATCTTTATGATCAGCCCATCACTCTAATTTATCCCCTCGTTTCTCCAATAATTCTCTTCTTCTGGGCTAAGTCCTTTGCTTCGCTGTCCCTTTAACCTTCATTTTTATTCCTATAGCACCTAGCATAGAATTTAGATTGAATGGAACCTTAAGAGTTATTCAGGTCAACCCCGTCATGGTATCATAAAGAAAACTGAAGTTCATAGGCTCAAAGTCAGAAAGCTAGTTCTAAAACTTTCACTCCCTGACTTTGAAGGCTCTTTACCTGAGACGTTTTCACTTGTCCCTGCTAGGTCTGTCTCCACCTGTCTAGTGTGTTAGCAGCTACTATCGGAGCCCAGCGAAAGTTCTCAAATCAAGTGGAGAATTAGGAGTGGAGTTTTTTTGTATGAACTGGGGAAGAAGAACCAGGTAAGAAAAGGAGGAGGAGAAATGGTCCAAAGGGAACCATGTTGGCACATTTGCATGTCTGTGTCTGCTGCTCCTCAGATTCGTCATCTAAGTCGTTAGAATACAAGACACCGGTTCTGAGCCACCATGTTTTTATCAATCCAGATCTTTGAACTGCTCTCAACACCAAAGGAAAAATCCTGTCCATGTATACATGTTGCTTTTTCTCTTTTAGTGTAAGATCTGCAGGTATACTAGAGTGTTACTGAGGCGAGAGTTTAAGTCCGATAATTGTTGACTGACGGAGCCTTGGTGGTCTTTCCAATAGTCCAGTCAATGCAGAATGTCACCCTGCATGAAATTTGATCGAAAAGCTTGAAAGCTGCCAGGTCCCTATGGTTTGTAGAGGAAAACATGGGGGCCCAGAGCTTCAGAAGGTGGGGTGGTGCGGGCACACTGACCGGCTGAGCAAGACCACGTTTGTACAAAGAGAAAAAAAAAGAGGCACCCTCCTCAAAATGCGCTGCTCTGCAAAGAGCCCCTGATCCTCAAACGATGTATCCGAAAACTATTTAGACTGACAAAAGGGTAGCAAAAATAAATAAGTCAGTGAAAGAAAGCAGGCTTTTCTTTTTCTTCTTTCTATTTGAAAACCTTCCCATTAAGAGAATACAATAATGGATCAGCCTCATTAGGAAGACAGAAAATTGTTTGAAATCAACCTCAAAGAGGAAGAGAAAAAGCTGTCATTCTCTTTAAGGACACTATTGGGTTCTTATCGACAAGACAAAAAAGAAATAAACTTAAATTAGAGCAACTGTAAGTTGATAGTTTGGTTCGCGGGAAACAGAACAACCTTTGCAATTTAAAAAAAAAGAGAGAAAGAGGAAAGAGTTGCTCTTTTAATCAACCTCCCCTGAAGCAGTGTTGACCTACCTTACGCCTTGTTGAAAGCATTCTTGAGTCCGTTCCAGTGGCGAAATTCTTTCTTCATTGGTACAATCCAAGAATTTTAAAACTGCAGAGGAGCTTGAATAACCATTACGATGGAATAGCTGCTTTTATCATTGGAAGAACTGATGTCTAAAGTGGTTAAGTGACTTGCCCATGCTTCCCCAGCTTTTGAATGTCAAGGTCAAATTCTGCCAATCAGCAGGAACTGAAGCTTCTTTTCTCCAGGTAGAGAACCCGTCGGTCCGGTCCGATGAGGAAAGCATCACACTAAAAAGAAATTCATGGAGCTGATTCTGAAATCAATGCAGAGGCTTATTTGGGAATGCTGAGTTTATCCGATAAGTTCTCACAAGTCAACGGTCCCCAGCGTCCCTTCCCTAAGTGGACTGGGCTTCCCGCAGTAGAAGAAGAAGTGTCAGGAGATCCCCATCTTTCCGCGCCGCTGCACTGTGGTGACAGTCAGCACCATTTACCTTCAAACTCCCCTCGTCAGGACACAAGTGATACCCCTTTGCCGCCTACTATAATAAGACTGAAGCAAGAAGGCCCCGCTAGCCAGGAGTGAGTTATGAGACTCTCCAGTGAGAGAGGCCAGACACCTTGGAAGTGACAAGCTCTCCCGTGGAATATATAGTCAGAGTTCAGAAAGAGGAAAACTGCAGTAATTTCTTAAGTACTTTGGGCCATTTTCCTCTGTTGCTCCCTTCTCACAGAAGTCTGGCTGCGTTTTTATTTGGAAAGGTGCATTGTGACATTTCATGTCATCCCCTCTACCTGTTAACAGCTCTGGCTGCCCCAGGTGCTCATTTTCAAGACCCCCGGAGAGCAGGGGAGCTGTGGCAGCCACAGAGGCTGACGGCGTCGAGAGACGCAGGGCTTTAATTGATGTCTTGTGGACACTGAGCTTTCTCTATCTCTCTCTCAAAAATGCGGTGAGTTTAGTATCCTCCTAGGAGCTATAGATTTTGATATGGCAGTTAGCCCCCCCCCCGTTTACTGGAACTTGCATGTTTGTGACAGACAGACAGTCTTCCAGGTGCCTTTTTGTCTCCGTGTGTCACTGTGCTACCCTGTCGGCCTCACCCGTCTTCCTTTGAATAATCCTCCCGACAGGAAGCAGCCCACGGATGCTGTATAGATTCTCAGCAGAAAAGCGAGTCAGACACACACTTCTTTCCAATTGGCTGCTTATTACAAGATGAAAAGTGAGGCTAGAAAGGGGGAACGTGGGGTACCAACGTTTCTTATTTCAGAATCATCCCGGGGCAGCTGTCTGGCCACCTGTGAGGGAGGCAGCACTCCCCGGGGGCCAGGGGTTTCGTAGGCACTGGGAGCCACCCCATAGGGCTGGGGCGTATTGCCAGCACTGTGCAGGTGGCAGGGTATTTCCCAAGTCTCTGAGCGTGCCAGCTCTGCCATCGCGGTGCCTGGCAGAGCCCCTGCCTCCATGTCAGAGAGCCATCTGTCACCCTTCTCCTAATGTGAAGTACAGGGAGATTTCTCACTGCCTCAATTTCCCCAGGCCTTGGTTTCCTAATTTTTGAGTTATCATTCATATACCGTAAAACCACCCATGACAAGGGTATGATTCTATGATTTTTAAAATCGAACTCATGGAGTGTTGGACAACAGCATCCCCTTCTTTTTAAAAATTTCCATCGTTCCAAAATTCCCTGCAGTCCATTTGCTCTTAATCTCCACTTACACTCCTGAGCCACCCCTAATGTACTCGTCGCCTCTCTGAGGGTGGCTTTTCTGAGAATCTCTTAGCAACGACACTGTGAAATACATACTGTGATGTTTTTGAGGATCGTCCACATATCAAGAGTCCAGTCTTTTTCACTGCTAAACGGTATTTCATTGATACACTCTACCACATTTACCTCATCCGTCCAGTTGACAGACGGTTGGGTTGTTTCCGGTTTGCGGCCCCTTTAGGCAGAATGATGGAAAGATAAGACATGCCCACGTCTCAAGTGCATAGAACCAAGTACAAATGTGCAAGAACTTGGATGATT
Source organism: Furipterus horrens (assembly GCF_987537825.1). NCBI lineage: Eukaryota > Metazoa > Chordata > Mammalia > Chiroptera > Furipteridae > Furipterus > Furipterus horrens. Next base: position 94,780,200 of record NW_028327180.1, read on the forward strand.
TAAAAACTTGGGCTAATACCCTGGCCACCTCCAACTCCTATGACACTTGTCTCTTTTCTTTCCGAGTTATGTGGACACTGTGGGGCTAAGTTACCAACAAAGAAAGCTGGATGCGACCCAATTAGCTACTCAGAAGATATTCTTTGGGAACATGAACATGTGAACATCATTTACGGCAGTTTATTTTTGCATGTCTCCCAAGTAGTAGTAATTGGGTAATCTACAGCTTCTTCTAGAGAAGAAAAAATTATTTTAGAATATATATATATATATTCTCTAGAAGATATATATGACGAGAGAGGATTATGCATATTTTTTATTTACATATCATAAATCTTTATAAAATGCCTACAGCATTCCAGGTACTGTGCAAGGCAAAATAGAGTCCCCTGTCCGCCCGAGCTTGTAATCTTATAGGAAAGATGGGTGCTGTGGGCTGAAAGTTTGTGCCCCACCCCCAACACCCATCTGTTGAATCCCTAATCCCCAATTGGATGGTAATTGGAGGTGGGGCCTTTGGGAGGTCATTAGGTTTGGCTGAGGTTATCAGAGTGGAGGATGAAGCCCCCATGATGGCATGTATGCCCTTACCAGGGGACGAAGAGGCCAGAGCTAGCTCTCTCTCCACCTCGTGAGGGCGCGATGAAAAGCTGACCCCCCACAGAGCAGGGAGAGGAACTTAACCGGCACCCGGCCATGCTAGGGTGCAGATCTCAGACTTCCGTCCCTCCAGAACTGTGAGAAATAAATATTTGTCGTGCAAGCCACCCAGTCTCCGGTATTTGTTTAAGCAGTCCGAGCCGGCGAAGATAAGTATAGATAAGTCATTGAAATGGTGAAAAGAGCGATGAAGGAGTCTGTCAATAGGACATTTACGTGTCTGTCAGGGGCCGAAAGCCGTGGGCTTATGCTCAGATGCATTGAAACAAAGCAAAAATAACCAAGCGAAACAAACAAACAAACAAACTGAAGCCAAATGTGTGGAGGAAGAAGTAGGGAGGGACAAGCAACATACCCCAGAGGCTTAGAATACAGGGCCTGCCAGGAAATGGAGAGGAATAGTCACCTTTAAAATAATAAAGCCCTTCCTTCTGTGTCTTTTAAAAATATTCTGCAAATCTTTCATAAAGATGGACAATTTCTGTATCGAGCCTGGGTAACCTAATGTATCAATTCTCCCTTTCCCCTGCCCACATTAGTGATAACAGATCTTCCATTAACCTATGCTGAAAGGGCCATTTCTATGCTAAGAATCTATTTATGTTCCCCTATAACTTTCTTAAAGATATGCCTCTGGGCTATAATACCTCAAGCTTTTGCCAAATTTCAGTAACATTGATGGGGCCTTTTCTGAGTCATTTGATTGGGGGTGGGGGGGTGGGATGCCCTTTCATTTGAAGAGACTAAAAATTGAATTTGCTTTTTGGTTTCCTACCACAGATTTGGTCTTCATTGTCAACACTACCCTCTGACTTTTATTTTCAAGTGTTTCATGAATTAGCAAAACAGCAGCTAATCCTCATTCTGAAATTTCCTTTAATGAATAAGTGGATGTTCCTGTTCTTGTCTCTTTTTTGTGATCTTAAATGACACTCTGTGTCTTAGCACATCTCCTTCTCTCTACATAATCTCAGTTTCTGCGCAGTTCCTTATAAAACTTCTTTGGCTCATCCTTGTTACTTTCCAGTTGTCAGAAACCTTTAGTTCTGTGATCATTTTTCCTTAATGATATCTAGGGTAAAAGTCTAGTCTTACCTTTTGTAATCTCCATCCACACCCCATCAAATTTGCTCTTGGAAAATGTACTATCCTGTAACTACTTCCTCCTGAAGAATTTGTTGTCCATTTTCTTTCCATTGCTTGTCACCATTAACAAGTTTTCCCAGTGGTTTTTGTCTCACTTTTTTTTTTTTTTTTTTTTTTAATTCTCTTCACTGGTTAGAAGAGTATATAAAATTACCCTCACCCTGACTGGCTTCATTGGTTGGAGCGTCATCTCGTAAATGAAAAAGTTGCGAGTTCGATCCCAGGTCAGGACATGTAGGGGGGATAGCCAATTGATATTTCAGTCTTCCTCTCTCTCTCTCTCCCTCCATCCCCTCCCTCTCTCCCTCCATCCCCTCCCTCTCTCTCCCTCCCTTCCTCTAAGCAGATCCTTGGGTGAAGATAAAATAAATTAATTAAATTAAATCCCCCTAATTTCACACTGAGGTTAAACTATTTTATGGTATGAATTGAAAAGCTTTTATAATTCCACTAAGTTTTACTGGCCCATATTAAAGGTGTTAAAATGTAAAGAAATTTCACTCTGTAAAAGCTTCTGGTTTTTCATGCAAGTAAGAATAATTCAGTTGTTTGCAGGCGCATCTTAATTTTTTAAGGACTAAAATTTGTTGATTTCATTACATAGCTCTTAGAATAATTGAATAAAAAAAAAAGTTCAAGGGTAAGGTTCAGTAGTTCTATAAATTCAGTATAGACACCTTTGACCTACATCTTCCAGGTCAGTATGAGTATCTTTGGTTTTTTTTACCCCACATATTTTAGTCTGTGTATATTATATCAATAAGGGGAGCATAATCACTAAGGGGAGCCCTTCTTTTTGAGGGGGTAATTTGGGAAGGAATTTTGGATCTGTAACTGCCTTGATCTCTGGCTATGTTGCCCTTTGTGATAAAAACAGCATCAACATAATAATCTGCGTTTTTTCTTTTGATCGAGTGTATTCGATTTTGTCAAAAGTAATGGAGATCAGTTCTTAAGGTGAAAAGGCATAAGGGGGTTAATTGCAGGATTGGATCATTACTGAGAGAGGAGAAGTTATCAGCCTCCCTGGAGAACCCTAACCGAGGGGAAAATGAGCAAAGCCACAAGTAGAATTAAACAATGATCTTGTTGTAAAGCCCCTACCAGAATGGGTGCTCAGTGAACAGAGTTTCTCCATCCCTCTTCTTTTGCCCCAACTCCAGGATGATTTAGTCCGATGCCCTCATGTGGTTCAGTTGATGTTCATGTGAATGTTTAGAGAGAGCTCCAGCAGCCCATAGGTTAGGGGGGGACTGACTCTCAGAGTTGACATCTTTCTCCCCAGCTTCCGATATACTTGAGGAATTCCTGATGAGACCGTTGCCCTTGTCATCTGGCAATGGTCCTCCTCTTTGGACGCCAGCATTTTCTGGAGCTGTGAGCCTGAGGACACAGGGGATGAGTCCAGGCACAGTACATCTGTGGTGACTTAACATTTTCTGCTGAGATGATGGATATACCATAGAGTCAGTTATCGGAGGGTAGCCAGCTGGGACTTTGAAAACACTCTTATTGCAATAATACACCTACACTTTGATCCTCTCTTTAGACTCCTGGGAACCTTGTTGAATATTAAGCTCATTAACCAGCCTGGGGCTTTTTTTTTTTTTTTAAGTAAAAATGATGTGGGTGGCTGATTCAGCATTATGGTATATTTTAGCTGTCTCCTCCCTGAAATATGTCTGGATTGGTAGTTCAGTCCCAGGAGGCGGATAGAATTCCTCTTTAGAAGGTTTCTGAGAACTTAGGACTGAACACTTTCTGATGTGATTATATCATACGCTACAGTGTACATATCAGGAAATGTGGTTTGGGGAGGTCTTAGAGAAAATTCATAAGATAGGACGGCAGTATCAACCTCAGGACCACCTGACTTGAATGTGATTTCAGGAAAGACTTCGCTAAAGAAATGAACCGATTCGTAGGAGGTAACCAGAGGAAGGGGTTAGAGGAGAGAGAGAGAAGGATTATGTGTGGCTGGGAAGGGAAAGTAGTGTGTTCCAGGGACTGAGCGGGTTCCCAGGGCAGAGGGAGGGAGCAGGGGGCAGGAATGAAGCTGATGGTAAGCAGTCAGCAAGGACCAGCTCCTATGGGGTTCCCGGACCTTCTTAAAAGGGGTATGGACTCTTATTTTCAGAAAAATGGGAAGGCACCAAAGGATGTTTAAGGAAGGGAGGTAATGGCCAGATTTGTTCTTAAAAGATTATTTTGTCTGCCTTATGGATAAAGGATTAGAAAGAGGATTCAAAAGTGATATTGAGAGAACCAATAGGAGGTTGTCACACTGTGCAAGGTGCCATGATGGCAGACAACAGCATGACAATTTGTCCTTGTCCCTAGGACATTTACAGTCCAGTGAGGAAGTGAACACATGTATGCAGCGTTATTAGTGGCCTATGTGGTATGCCGGAGGAATCAAGCAAGACCAAGTGTGAAAAGGGAAAGATCACTTTTAGCAGAGAAAATTGGGGAAATAGCTTCTTACATGCTGAGCAGGACCCAAGGATTTCAGTGCCCTGAGGTTTGTTTGGTTGTTTTTTCTTTGCTTCTTTGTTGTTATTTCGGTTTTAGTTACAACTGCTTCCAGGATAAGAAATCACTTCAGAAGTAGCATTTCCACTATATATATATATATATATATATATATATATATATATATATTTTTTTTTTTTTTTTTTTTTTAAGTAACAAGTACACACATACTTTTTATATTCACTTTCTCATTATCTTTGCCAGGCGAGTAGAAAGCAGGTTTGTGATCATTTTCTTTCAGAGCGGAGTGAGTGAAATCCCCATTCCTGGCCTCCAGGTCATGCGTCAGTAGAGTCAGGAAGCGGGTAGAGATAAATATCGTCTTAGACAGCAGACTGCTGTTGGGTCAACAGCACAGACACACAAGCACACACATGACTACACACAAAGGGAGCTAGAAAGACCTTCCCAAACCATTTTTCTTGACCCTGAGAAATCTGGCATGGGTTGCAATTAGAAAGGCTTCTGGAAAGTTCTCTGCAGGTCTTGGGGCCCCTTCTGGAAAACAGCCTTCTGAAGCCCCACCTTACTGGCCATTTCAAGCTCCCACACCTACATGCAGCTGTTGCAGTGGGTGTAGCCAATCAAGCGCACAGGTAGGCTGTCATGGAAAAGCTACCATGCGCCACTGAAAAGAAATAGGCTGGATTATACTGAGATCATGAGAAAGAAAAATTTTAATTGGTCATGGAGAAGGGTGTTGGGAAAGTTCATGACTTCATGTTGGCTCCGCTGCTGGCACCATCCATACGGGGGCCTTGGGTAAGTCGTTAAAGCTCCCTGGGTTTCCTGGGAAAAATAAGGTGACTTAGGCTCACTGATCACCCAGATGTTTTGCAAACTTCATTCCAGTTATAGATGTTTATCCAAGAGAGCTGTGAACTGATTTTTTTTTTCAGGAGCTCCTTTAGCCACAGACTAATTGCAAGGATGGGTGGCTATTGGAATATGAATTTTGACGGTACTGGGTGGTGTCTGAGACAGAAGTAGTGGCATGTCTGAGCTAAGCAAGATCATAGTCTCCCCTAGTTTGCATTCTTAGGCCACACCCAGAAAATTCTGTCATATTTGATGTGATGAAATTTAAGGATGCTGACACATCTGAATCAAAGAAAGGAGATAAAGGGGAGGAAAAATCTGGGAAAACTGCCATATAAGGAAAAGTTGTTAAGAACGGGGAAGGCTCCATCTTAAGAAGACTGTGGGATACATTAGAGCTGTATCAAATACTCGTATTGTGAAGAATTGTCAGGGGAAGAGAAATGAGACTCACCCTGGCTCTGCCTTTCCTAATAGACCTGGAGTAAAATCGATTGAAATTGCAGGGAGCTTAATTTGTGCTCAGTGTGGAGAAGAAATTTCTGACAACAGTATCTAACCAAGAATGGAATAGGACCTAGTTTTGCTGGTGTGGGGAGTAATAAGGAAGAGACTGAGTATTAATAATACAGATTATAAAAGGCAACGATGCAAGTGTTTTGCATGTATTAGCTCTATTCTCATAACCACTCTTGGGGGTAGCTACTGTGTTCATTCCCATAGTAAAGGTAGGGAAACTGAGGCACAGTATGGTTAAGCCACCTGCCGGAGATCACACAATTAGTGGGTGACAAAGCTGGGATTTGAACCTGCGTGGTCTGATGGTGGCATCCACAGGCTTAACTCTTGCCTCTAGATGGGCATCACGTAGAGAATCTGTGGATGGGATTTCTTCCCTGTGTTTCTAAGGCGGTCCACCAGTGTTCACACGTTCTGTGGTGCCTAACGTGTGCAGACACTGTCCCGGTGCGGAACACCCACTGTGGCACTTTCCTGCACATAAGACCCATCAGTCATCCTGCTGCGGCTCTGCACAGCCATCTGCAGTCGGAATCATTGTTTCTTGGTAGACTTGTCTTTGCCTGCTCTACTGATGTCTTTCATGTCATCCGCTTCCGCCTTGCCATGACATTCCTTTAACAAAAACTCACAAAAATACCCAAAAACATTGCAAGAAGGAAAACACCAGCCCCGCTTTCTGGGGCATGGGCTACAATTAGACCTTTCTTCCAGACGTGATGGATAACTGTTTGCCCTGTTCTCCATCAGAGACTGCGCCTTTGCCTCTTAGGAAACACAAGTGCTTTCTGGTCCAGGGAGACAGAGAGAAGCGCTTTCAGACTTGCCAAGATCTATCTAAAAGTAACTGACCAAGAAGGGGAACTGACCCCATTCCATAGACAGGTGCTTTAAAATAATTTGACAACAGGTCATTAAAATGTAAGTATGCCGGGCCATCAATCACACTTCTGGGTTTTACCACTTATTTTACTAGGAGGGAAGATGATAGGGAACGTTTTATGGCACCCATCAACAGAAATGTGCATATGGTTTGCAATAAGGGTTTCAGCTTTCTGAAGCCAATTACTTCTGCCTAAGTGGAAATGCCAAGCAGAGATAGGTCAGCAACTAAGAGAATAATTTTTAAAAATAATAATAAATACACCCAATGATGCCATGACACTACAGAAATGGTGCGCACACACACACACACATACACACACACACACACACACACACACACACCTTTTTAAGAGATATTTCTAAAAGTCTGTGTCAAACAGCGTTAACCCAGAGAGATGCAGAAATGTCAGACGCATTACATGGGCCGGGCGCGCGGCTGGCATTTGGCTGCCAGTGGGGAAGGCATCCTCCCGCAACCAATTCCTCAGGAACCTCACGCTGAGTCTGTCTACAGGGAAGAGAGAAAAGAGGGAGGAGGGGGGAGCAGATACTGCCTGTTAAGTTTTTCCTTCGCTGCTGGAGGAGGCCTCAGCTGCACAGGGCTGAGGCTGCTGCTGGTGGTCAGTGGTTAGGGGCGCACGGAAAGAAGAGCATTTCTTCCCAGCTTGTGCCAATGTTGAGCCAGCTTCTCCTGAGCATCCGTGTGGCTGGCATGATTGAACGCAAGCCACGCCGCCTTGTAGGGAGGCTCGGCTCTGCCTCCCTGCAGCCCGTGAGTTTTCCCCATGGGGAGGTGATGGGGTCTCTGGGCGAGGGCTTTGAAAGGACCCTCACTAATGGGCTGAGTCGCTGGAGCATTTGCTTTTACCCATCGGTGGGCATCTAGGGGAATATGGCGACTGGGCAGTGTAGTCGTGAGTTCTTGTCCCTTGGTGTAATTTCTGATTCCTGTCAGGCGGCAGATCAGCCATTTTTTTCTGCTCCCTACATGACGTCTGCCAGGTACATCACCAGAAAAAGATTCCATGAAAGTAGATCTAAAATGGGATTTATGAACTGTGAACATCTGTTACGTCAAGTGTCTTGCATTACGCTTGCCACCTGTCACATTTTTTCACCCTCCAGAGACCTGTCAGGGGTTGCTCTCTGTGCACTGATGGCTTTAACCTGGGTTGTAGCTTCGGTGTTGAGACTTTTTTTTAATAGGCAAAAAGGAAGAGAAGGGAAATGATTCATTCCATTAACAGAAATTTTTTTCAAAGTGTGCATTATTCTTGCAATTTGTACCTGGTATTTACTACACTGAGACTTTTAAGGAGCTCCCGGAGTCTCCTGCTGCAGGTGACTGCGTTTGTGGACAAGCCTTCAGGTGTGTCGTGTACCTCCAAAGGGCACACTGCTGTCACATTAATTTACATGGAGCTATAATGATCCCTTGCATTTTAGGGCCACTTATATTTTCAACATCGTTTTACTGATAGAACAAGTTGATCTCATTTTATTATTGCATCATCCCTATGTAATGCTTATTACTATTTTTATTAGCTCTGTTTTGTAAGTGAGGAAACTAAAGGCAGAGACTCATCCAGGGTCATGTAGCCGGCAAGTGGACATGCTGGTATTCCAACCCACCTCCTGTTTCAAGCTTTCTTTTCCTTATGTATCACCTGTACTTGAGACGGACACAACCACACAAGCATAGTTCCTGCTTCCATATTGTCTATGAAACATGTATGTGTGCATATACATGTATGCGTATATGTGCATGTTGTTTTTCCTTTTATATCTAAATTTTTGCTCTTCAGACAACAGTAGATACAGTTGTGAAGCAGAACAAGTTCAACATGAGCATGCGCTCTTCTCTCTTCTACACCCCCTTATAGAGGTGCACATAACTCTCACATGCATACACATACACATGATCTCACACTGCACATGCACACATATATACGCATGCTCTCAGGCATGCATGGATGTGTGTGTGCTCTCACATATGTATACCCCATGTGTGTACGCAATGTTCTCATGTGTGTACATGTTCACTGTGTGTGCATGCTTGCATGCACACATGCTCTTGTGTGTGTGTGCGTTCTCACACATACACATATGTACTTGTGCTCTCACATATGCATGCACATACACATCTCACCATCCCTTCTGGTTTCCCTATCTTCTGACCAAAGGTTGTCACGTGCACATACTCTCACACATGCATGTGTACATGCAATACATATGCTCTCAAATGCGCGGACATGTATACATGCTCTTGCACGTGTGCATACTCCCACACATGCATGCATGCTCTCATGTATGTACATGTTCACAAGTACGCATATGTGTGCATGCTATCGTGCATGCGCGCCTTTTCTCATAGACATACATGCCTGCTCTCACACATGTGCAGTGCTCTCACAGTGCGCACACATGTGTTCTCACACATGCACACACATGTATACACACTTTGTTCCCTAGGTTTAGGAGCCCTGACATGCTATGAGCTTCCTCTTGTTTAAGAAAGAAACCACCAATAAATCTAACAAAGTGTTAATATTACCTCTCATGAGTGTAGAAAAAACAAAAGGATGCTTCTCTAATGGCACAATTTCATTTCTGTTTATTTGAGCAGAAGGGATGGGGACAGCGAGAGGAAAAATTCCAGCATCCTTTGATTCATCACACTCCAGTTGCCTCAGCCATTGAGAATGAGCACATGTGTCCCCAGAAGCGAGGGAGAGCAGTGCCCTCATCAAGAGCCTGTCCTGTGTTTTCTTCTGTCTATTCAGACAAGCTTAGTGTCTCTCAGTAATTGTTGAGAACTAAAAACAGTTCATCAGGGACCTAGAAGCACACGTAAAGGCTATTTAGATATACCACACACAGCTTTAGGGGGATATGGTTGCCTTCTCCCAATCCCAGCCCCTCCTTTTCTCCAACCAAGGCCCTTCCTCCAGGAGCAGGTGACCACTGATTCTTTGTGAGCACAGGAAAGGACTTGAACTGTCACAACACAGATTCCCATAGAAGCATGTGACACTGCTCTTAGCAGGTTTACCAGCTGTGCTTGACAGTACGTTCTCTTATAGCTTTCCTTCTGCTTCACAGAGAGAGCAAGGGATTTTGTGTTACATTAATTTCTTTTTGGGGACAATTTTTATATTTTCAAGTAGTCTTCTTAGATCCTTCCACAATGCCCTGGTTACTTTCAAGAGCACCAGATGCCCTCCCACCTCAGCCAGGTCTACTGTGTGCTTTCGTCCACACACTGTGCAGAAGAGATGCAGAACAGTACTACAGTTTGCACTGTGAGGGCGGGCTTTTATACTTAATTTTTTGAAGTTATTCTAAAAACCTCTTGAGAAAAAGGTGGAGGGTAAATCCATAAAACCTTAAAATGTCAGAGCTGGGAGGTGGTATAGATTACACATGGTCCAATTCTCTTGTTATAAATGATGAAGAAACTGAGTGCCAGGGAGACTGAGGTTTGTCCGAGTTTGTCATGAGCATGAGAATGCTTTCTGTTTGTCACTCGCCTGCCCCTCCACCTTTCGTGACCTTGCTGTCTGTCCTGCAAGCTGCCCATATAGGCTGTAGCAATGGGTGCCCTTATCCTCTAGCTGCCTACTGGGTGTAGTCAATAGAAGGAGATCAGAAGGTGAGAACGGGACACAGGGTACTTATTGCCAGCTTCCTCTTTGTCATGGTGTCCTGGCTGGCTATTTCCCTGTACTTGAGGCAGAGCCCCTTTCAGGTGGCCCTCAACATACAGTTATTTTTTTCTTCCTGCTTTCCTCTGATCACTCCCTGCCCTTGCCCCTTGGTGGCTTGCCATGGTAACAAGGTCCCTATTTTGCTTACCCTAAAACATCTCACCATCCCTTCTGGTTTCCCTAACCTCTGATCACAAGTTTCTAGATAGTTCCCTTAGTAAACTCTGCTCACATGACCCAGGTGCGTACCATCTGCTTTCATGCTATGACCTTGACTGATACAGGAACAGCTGGAGCTAACACTACAGCCCAGCTAGTTCTCTATCTTCTCTATTATACTTTACATAAATACATAGTATGTTATAAATACATAATACTTTCATGATGAGAGCAAAAGCATGTAGTGGTTAAAATAAGGGTTCAAAGTCTTGAGTCCAAATTCTGGTTCTGCTTCTTACTAGCTGGTACTTAACTAACAAATTGCTTAACCTCTCTATGCCAGTTTTCTCTTCCATAACTAAAAGGCTATGGTGAAGATTAAATGATATCAGTGCATTCAGAGATGTCGGTACATTGAAGTGTTCAATATTAAATGTTCATAAGTACCTAGTGCACACTAAGTTCCCATTACTAAGTGTTAGCTCCCGTCAGTGTTTGCTCTCTGTTAGCACTCGCATATTGGACAGGGCAACACTTCTCTGGACTCTGATTCTGTAAGTGGGAAAGTTAGCACGTTTTCCTGAGCCCCGAGGAACACTAAAGCGGGATGGGGCCGTGGGGCAGTGATGCGCCATGGGGATGTGAGCACAGAAGGAACGGGAAAGCAGACGGGCTAGCCAGGCCTTGCCTGGAAGCTGTGCTCCACTTGGGAAGGACATGGGTCGGCTCCCTGTAGGCAGAGGGGTGGCCGGGTCCTGACTGGCTGATCTGAAAGGAGACCATGGGATCTGTTGCTTAGAGAAACAGCCATGAACCCGGATGTTCCTGTGACAGTAATGACACAGGGCTAGTTTCCAACGGTATGGATGAGCCCCGAGCTGGAGACAAGACTTCTTTAGTGCAAAATGAAGCGCTGTGCTTTTTGTTTTCTTTTTAAACAAGTTTTGTTTTTCAGGTATTTATTTCACCTTTTTACTGTTGGGTGGCTATTTAGAAAGGTGAAATCTGTCGGGCTGGGGCATGCTTGTTGTAGAGATTAGCTGTGGGTATTTGGAGAGAGAAGCTGGACCATCCTCAACCACTTTTCCGGGTACAGGAGAATGTGATGCCCCACTCGTGGCTGGTTAAAACCGTGCAGGGAGCACTTTATCCTCAGTGGCTTTACTCCTTGCTCCCCAAGGCCGTGGTCAGTTACGGCTCTCCTTCCCGGGTTCAGTGGCCTCTCTGCTACCATGAAACAGGAGAGTGTGGCATTCCTCTGAAGAAAAATAAATAAAGTCATCCCATCTTTTGTTGTTCAGGACAGCGACAACTCTCTGTTATTGCTTTATGTCAGACAAGGAATGAAGTGAATACACAGTCAGAAGCCATGGAAACCTAGGAGGAAGTCCACGGTGCTGCGAAGTCTCTGTGAGTTAGACGCGGCTCCTAACACCCAATCGCAGGCAGCTGTGGCTTCTCCCAAGTGTTCTCTCTCTCCCTGTTTTCTCTCTTACTTTTACTGGAGTTTTGATTTCTGGACTGGAAGCTAATTACCCTCCAGCTGACGATCAGTTTGAGTTTAGGTTGCCCTAAATGTCATCGATGGAAGACACTTGTGAATGCATGAGGGGCAGTACCAGAGTGCACCGCACCTGCAGCTGGCTGCTTGTCGCTGCCCAGCCAGGGACCCAACGAACGCCCTTGGCTCCTAAGTCCAGGACTCTCTGTGACTAAGGCAGTGGGGGAATCCATTCTTGCCCCTAAACTCACTGCTTTACCTCTTCTGGTCATGCTTAAAATGAACCTTCTTAATGCGTCCTACCCTGAACATGCTGCTCAAAAGATTTGAATGTTATGTGTCATTATCTGCTTGGTCAAAAAGATATCCCATGGACCCAGAACAGGGCCTGGTACATGGTCGGCTCTCGGCCAGTATTCTGCAGAAAGAATGAACAAGTGTCTCAAGGGGCCACTCCAAGAAACAGCCCAATGCTGTGTTTCTCTAGCTTGAGAGTCATGGGCTGCTATTAAGAAAAAAAAAAAATTCATAAAATCATATTCTATGAAAATATCAGCATCAATGCAAAAGAAAAGTTTGTCTACATAACTGATAAGTGTTTTAACTTTAGATTATTAACAAATTGAAAACGGAAGATTAAAATTAAGTAGCACAAATTCCTCTGCAGATGGTAGAGGACCAGAGAGCTAATGTGAAGAATCAGAACCCATCGCGGGGCTCTTCACGGAAACTGGAGGTCCCTATTTAGCTTCCCCACAGCTGTTCAGAACTTGTGACCTTGGCATCCCCCTTTCCCCATCAGAGGCATCCAACCAGTCTCATCCGTCTGCTGGGCCAGAGCTAGAAGCACAGAGAGAGTGCCAGAAGGGTCACATTCAGCAACACGGCTGATTGGGAAAGTTTCATCAACTTCGAATCATCAGTATCTTTGCACCAGTGAGCTGCCAGTTACATCGGAACCGCTCCTCAGCTGCAAAGGCCGAAGCAATGCAGAATGACTCGGGGTTAGCCTGAGGAAGGTGTTCTTCTTGAGTCTCAGATGGCTTTTGGGAAGGGAAACAAAGTGACTCGTTCCCAGTCTCTCTCACACACACATGCACTTGCATGCATGTATCAATTGAAGGTACATATTCTACAAATGAGCTAAGAATCTGACCAGCTCTTCAGGAGGAAAAACACTTTATTCTACTGTTAGGTGAGAGAAAACTTAGCTCCATCTGTAGTATTCCCCCACTTACTGCAGGGATTACGTCCCAGACCCCCCAACGAAGTAGGAACCTTACATTTATTCTACACTCTTAAACCTACGTAAATTTAACAACATACATATATAGTACCACAAAATCCCACGATATAGCAAAAAATCCGAGATAAATAATTAAATATAATATTTTTTAAGATCCCACGATACAGTGAGGCCGTGATAAGTGAGCTGCGATATAGCGAGGGACTACTGTATTCATCTGCCTAAAGCATTAGAGCTTCTCTGTCAGGCAGAATGTACATGAAAGACCAAAATTTGCGACGGACAATCGTTTTCCCAGAGAGTTGCTTGCCTCCCTTCTCTCTCATCTTCATCCGTTTATTTGGCCTGGGTGGGACCGTGTGGGACTTCAGTGGATGGGATGCCCTGATACGCGGAGTCATGCTGGTCAGCAGGCCGGGGGGAGGTTAGGGGTGAACAGCCTGTTTTAGATACTCTCCTGGTACTGATCTCTGTTTCTCAGAGAGGCTTGGCTGGTTCACTTGAGTGCTGAGGTATTTACAGATTCATTGCCACAATGTCTTCCGTCCGTTCTCAAGGAGCATCAGCATCCTCCCCGTTCTTTCCCTTTCTTTGACCCAGTTCTAAACACATCCAACAGAAGATGTTTCATGAAGCTTACACAGAGGCTGCAAAGCAATCAGAATTCCTCGTGCCCTGTTACCTGAAGAATTACCCTCAGGCCTCTGCAGCTTACCCCGACAGACTGCTGTCTTTATGTCTAAAGAATGTCAGCCATGCATGAAGCACTTGACCAAAATCCAGTTGATCAGAGTTTTTGGTTATTTTTTTCTTCCTCCCTGTATTCTTCTTCCACGATCACTGACTATCTAGTTTATAAATCACGTATTCACACTTTTCAGCCTGCCTTCTCGCTGCCAAGCAATTCCAGAAACCAGGACTGTAGCCTCTTAAACATTGGCACTCCAAGTCACAGAAGAGTGTAATCCAAGTCTCTCATGAAGGCAGCCCATGCAAGGCTCATTGCTTAGAGAAAAACATGCTCCCAGCCAGTGAATGCTTCAAAAGATCTTTTAGAAAGTCCTTCTTGAGGTAGATTGGTTTGTACTCTACCCTGTCTGGTGTAGTCTTTTTCTGACCTGCATGGCTCATAAAAAGCACAGATTTTACCAGCAAGCTTCCCCAGCTCTCCAGTCTGCGTCACTTTGTTCTTCACATCGGTTTCTTTATGCTGAGAGTTTGAAATTGCAGCCTCTGGCTCCCTAGTGGTCAGCAAATGTCAAGTGTCCCCAAGCACAACAACCAGCTGAGATACTGAGTCACTGCATGCTGAATGGGGACTGTATTATTATTATTATTATTATTATTATTATTATTATTATTATTATTATTATTGTGGGATGGGGAATAGAAGAAATGAGAAAGTAGAAAGATGCCAGGCACAGACACAAACACATTATCTTCAATTGCTCAGTGTTTTTTAGTGAACAAAGTCATGCTAATGGCAAATTTGGGGACAGTATGCTAACTCCATTACTAACCGCCATGCCTTGAATAAGCATTAAATGGCAGTGGGTACTTCTAACTCTTCATGAACTTGTTTTAATACCTAGAATGTTTCTCCCATGTAGGCTGAACTTCCCCTCACTTTAAATTGTCTGTTTAATCAAGCCTTCCCCACAGTGCTTCAACTTGAACTTGATAAGCGTTAATATACAGAGAGCATTTTTTTCCTTTTTTCTTTCTTCCTTTCTTTCGGTTTATTTTTTTTTTTTTCATTTTTATTTTTTGTTATATGTAGCCCTCTTATCCTTGCCTGGCACAGAAGCCAGTGAACAATGGACAAGGTCCTCCGGGCTTTCCCAGGGAAAGATGTCTTAAGCAACGAACGTCAGAATTCCCACGTTCCTCCTGCTTATGGCCTATGTTGTGTCTGTTTATTTTGGCTTCTTACCATAGGCATCTTCAGATAGGGTCTGGTCGACAGGGAGCTGCCGGAAAATTCTCAACTTAACAGTGCTGCTATGGCAAAAAGAAAAATGTATTCTGGGGAATGAAATTGAGAGGCTGCCAAGTTTTCCTTCCACTTCTTATATCCTGATTTTAAGCCACAAGCTGATGTCTGTGTGTGTGTGTGTGTGTGTGTGTGTGTGTGTGTGTTTTGTGTCTCCATCCAGATTTTACTTCCCCTGGGAAATTTTAAGTGACCTCCCTCTTCCCACGCCACCCACAGTCAAGTAAGGTTCCTCTCCCCTGCCCTCCCAGGACCATCTGTCCTTCCCATCATAGTGCTTCTTGTACCCTATTTAAATTAATTTAGCGATTTAATTTCCATGGTCTAGGTTGTCAGCTCTCCAAGGAGTGAGCTGCCGGCTTACTCCTTGTTGGACCCCACCTGGCAAATAGTCGCTC
This sequence comes from Furipterus horrens, assembly GCF_987537825.1. Taxonomy (NCBI): domain Eukaryota; kingdom Metazoa; phylum Chordata; class Mammalia; order Chiroptera; family Furipteridae; genus Furipterus; species Furipterus horrens. The sequence continues at coordinate 94,795,765 of NW_028327180.1, forward strand.
CGCTGAATGTGGTTGGTGCGCTTCGTGGTCTGGAAGCTGGAGAGAGCGTTCTCACTTGCCTTTGCGCTTCCGACGGTCCGTTGAGTCACATGTGTGGCAAGTTCGCCTGCCTTTTTAGATCTAAATAGAGCACTCCATTAGGCGGAACAGAGGCATTTGGAGACTGGGCCATGAGGATTTCCTCTTCGCCGGCTCCAGTCTATCGCCCTCATGCAGAGAAGGCAGATCAGGGCCAAGATGCTTATTTATGATTTCTGGATGCCTGCGCCTTCCCCACCTGCCCACGGGGAGCTCTCCCTCGAGTCTCCTCTGCGCCAGCCACAGGGCTCTGCTCTGATGGATGGAGCTGACCAGGCAAATTGCTATGCTGATGAACGGCTCAGCTACCTGAGCACACGTTCCAGAGAGACCTCCAGGGATAAGCCACATTTCAGAGCAGGACTCATCCGCAGCCTGGGGTGAGCCTTTTAGCCCTTAGCCAGTCGAGGGTGACAGGTAAGGAAGATGAAAGGACTGCGGTCTCTGTGTTCGCTTTTCAGCAGCCTGAGGGCCTGTCCTTGGGCTGGTGAGAAGCCTGCCTGCATTTTTCACTCCTCCCAGAAAGTTATTCAAATGCGAACCCAGAGGTCTGGGTGTCACTGAGCTCATTGAAAGAGAGAAACCAAGAAGCTGAACCAAAAGCACTTAAAGGAAGGATGCATTACCTTAAAATATGCAGATGGGAAACTGACATTATTGTCAATGTCAGAAGTCACCTTTCTGAGTAAACAGTCACCTCTGGGCAAACGAGAGGCTGTGTTTCTTCCCGTTTACAAATGACTGAGTATGCAAATGCAGGGGGGTCAGAGTTGTGCCTCGGAATGTGGAGTTGTCTCCTTTCATCTATTCGTAACGAGGAACATGCAGCAAGCTGTCAGGAAAGGCACCACGGCCCGTTTCGTGTCTGCTGAATAAAGGGGATTTCAGTGTTAATCTGCCAGCTGGTTTTGTGCCTAAGTATTACATCAGTCTCTTGTATGATCTTGCATCCTGTGTGAAATGTAATGTTTTGGCCTAATGGGCAGGATTAGCAAGAGCTGGGAAGCCATAAAGGAAAGTTTCTCGTTTCTAGAGAGCAGGTTAGAGCTTTTATATTATCTGCCGTGGAGCTTGGTGAATTTCAATGTATCTCTTGGGCTTTGGTAATATTCGTGTTAATATCAAAATTGATCCCATTGTTATTGAGATGTGTGGTTTTTTTTTCAGGCCCGAGTCACACGGTGCCGTTGCCAGGGTTGATGAATATCTGCATGGGATATGGTCCTTCCATCCTATTTTCAGAACTGAGGGAGGTTATCCTTGGTGCCTGCTGCCAAGTTCTGGGTGTAGGTCCACATTTTGCCATAATTCCCTCATAGACTTAATCAACATATCCTGAGTACCTACTATGTGCCAGGTACTTTGCTGGCTCTGGGGGTGTGAACAGCAAGATCTGGGCTCCTCTTCCATAAGACTCCTACCTAGACATGAAGAGAAGCAAAAAACACATAAGCAAAGGGATTATAATTGCACATTGATATTTGTGCTGTGTGGGAAGAGGGCTGGAAGAGAAGAGAAGGCATGGTGGAGAGGGCAGCCTTACATCTCCTGGTGATGAAACAATATTTAGGCAGAGACAGAAAGGATAATGCCAACCTCACTTGAAAATAGAGGGAGAAGGAGCTTTCAAGGCAAGGAATTAGTATGTGCAAAGATCCTACTCTGGGGAAGAATCATATTTGGAGAATTAAATGGAGATGAGCATGTCTTACACAAAGCAAGGAGGTAGAGTGGGATGAGTTGGAATTAAAGAGGCAGCTACAGAGAACAGACCACAGGGGACCCTTCAGCCATGAGAAGGAGCTTTTCATTTCCTCCTGTTTGGTTAGAAGACATGGAAGGATGATTCTGAGTTCAGGCTCTATCTTTCAAAACTATATTTTTATATCTATTTAGGTGGCTATTATAGATTTTAAAAAACAATTAATGACATGTGTTGACAAGGATGTGGAGGAACCGGAACCATTGTGCATTGCTGATGAGAATGTGAAATGGTGTAGCTGATATGGAAGACAGTATGGCAGTTCCTCAAAAAATTAAACATAGAATTAACACATGATCCAGTGATTCACTTCTGAGCTTATTTCCAAAATAATTGAAAGCAGGGACTCCAACACCTCTTTGAAGACCCATGTTCATGGCAGCATTATCCACAGTAGCATAAAGGTAGACGTCAATCAATCATCCATCAACAGATGACTGGATAAGTAAAATGTGATAGATACAAAGGAATATTATTCAGTCTCAAAAAGAAAGGATTCTGGTCCATGTCTCAACATGACAAACCTTGAAGACATTACGCTAAGTGAAATAAGCCAGTCACAAGAAATAAATATTGTGTGGTTCTATTTAATAAGGTACCTAGAACATTCAAAATCATAGAGACAGACAGTGGAATGGTGGTTGCCAGGGGCTGGAAGGAAGGGGCAATGGGGAGTTATTATTTAACAAGTATGGAGTTTTCCATTTGGAAAGATGAGAAAGTTCTGGAAATGGTAGTGGTGATGGTTGCACAACAGTGGGAATGTGCTTAAGGCCACCGAACAGTACAGTTAAAATGATTAAGATGGTACATTTTATGTTTTATATATTTCACCACAATTTAAAAAAGCTAAAAGAAGAAACACACCGTATTTTACACTACATAGAAAGGAGGAGAGAAAATAGTTGGAAAGACAGACAGCAGGAGATCATTGCTCCAAGGCCAGTATTATAAGACAGTGGTGGTCCAGGCCAATAGAGACACTGAGAATCTGTGGGTTGGAGACATATATTCAAGGACCAAAACTACAGGACTTACTGCAGATGGATAAAATCACTGTTCTTAATAGGTTGTACTCTGATACCCTTGAAGCCTTCAGAGAGGAGTGGTAAGGACTGGCAAGGTGCCTTTGACTGGCAGATATGTTTCAGCTTGCCACCGTGGTGCATGACAAGGCGGGCTTTATTTTTACTCTTCAGTCATCTTGGGTGGAGTATGGGAGCGATAGCTGCTGACATGTGAATATTTGCCTGCACTGGCATGCAGCAGTCACATGCTCTGTGTGAATGTGGCTTGTCTCGTGATTTGCAGTGGTAAGTAGCAAGTGGCTGGAGTTGCTCATTCTCTTCCTTATTAGCAATGCATGTCTTCCATTAGCATATGCAACTAACGACTCCCTTTCCCCTGTGCGGTGTTGACATTCATCGTAATGATTTATTATCCCAGCTAAATAACCCTCAATATGAAACAACAAACATGCCTATGTTTGTGTTTTTCATTTGTTTTGTTTTCTCTTTCTTGCTTCTGTATAAGTAGATAGTTCTTTATGTGATAATTACATGGCACGGAAACAAGCAACTGGAAAACCCACTGGAAAGGTTAGGGATGTCAGTAAGGTGTACTTCTTCGAAAAAATGAAAAAGCCACCCAGTGTTACTGGCATCTTGCATTCGTGCTTTGGAATTTTTTAAAAAATAATTGGATTATGAAGAACATGTTTGTTATGAGCAATCACTCCATATAAGATTTAATGAGCCATGGAAGGGCCACATCTGGGCTTCCCTCAAGCCTCTGATGTCCCTAGGAGTCCTGTTTTATTTGTTTGAGATGTTTCCAGAATGGTCTGAACCACAAGGTTACAAAGTGGTAGAGTCGTGGCTGGATCTGGAGCTCTCCAGTTAGACTGCCTGAGGTATAGCCCAACGAAGCCACTGACTGGGTGTGTGACTTTAGATGATTTACTTACACTCTCTGAACCTCAGTGTCCTCGTTCATAAAATGGGAACAATGGTCACACATATTTCATGAGGTCCCTGTGACGATTAAGATAATAAATGTGAATCCCTTAGAATAAGTGCTTAATAAATGTTAGCTGTTACTGTTATCAGTAAGCTGCAAAAAAATATTTTCATGAAGATGTTATATATGAAAATAAATATATGTAAAGACATAATATATAAGGATAAAGAGAAATATATATATAGCAAAGTCATTATTTGTGTGACCATGTATGTATAACAGTGATTTAATGTGGAGAGTGCCTTACAGTTTGCGAAGTTCTTGGTGTCCATGACAAAGATCTGGCAGTATTTTACCCTGTGCAACAGAGATTAGAAATCTTGAGTCATTAACTGGTTTGATGTTGTTTCGAAGGTACATCCTTGCCCACTCTGGTCATTCTGCTTCTTATTAATTTTGTTTCCCATCTTCATCACTATGACCCCTTGCTCTTAACATCATTTAGACGTTGGAGCCTTTCCGTTGGCTAATGATAATTTCCAGATCTTCACGTCATAGAAAATTAATTGAATTGTATTTCATCTAGTTAAAGCTACCTTATCTGGCTTACTGTGGCAGTTTTGTTTCCCAAGGAAAAAGAAACACTAATTTTTTTGTTGAGCTTCAGCTTAAAAACCTAAGCAGGTTATTCTTGCCACAGGCTTTCCCCCAGTAGAAAATGGTTATTGATGCTTTGTATCATATTCCATTCAAAGGTAAAAGGCTGCTTCCACTTGCCATTTTTCTAGTGATTTTTTTTCTACACTGTGTCTGCAAGTCAACACTCCTGGGCTCAATTAAAATATGTATTTAGCCAGTGGATTTGCAGGGAGAAGACCAAACTTGAATACTAAAACCTAAGCAATTGTCTATGAATACAAGGATGGTACATGTTGAGGGGTGATTTTCAAGACAATGGCCAGTGAACCCAGGAAGCCTGGCAAGGAGTACACCTCACTGCACATGTACAGCTGGATGGTGTTGAGTTTTCCAGCATGCACCGGTATAGCTCATGAAAATCACAATTTGACTGAGACCATGTCCAGAGAGAGAATTCAAAGCCACCCAAACGGTGTCATGTCCCGTCTTTCCTGTGTCTAGCAATCCCATGGGACAGAGGCTAGTTTTTCCCCACCTCTGCTCCGAAGACCTAACACAGATCATCATGGATGCAGCTAATACTCGGGGAGTTTTCACTGTGCCAAGCCCTCCGCCCCGAGCTGCTGCGGAGGGAACGATGCCTGAAGGCAGGCACGGCCTCTGCCCGTTGGGGCTTCCCTCCTAGCGGTTTGGGAGGAGGTGATGAAGTCATGAAAATCAGAGAAGGTTTCCCTGAGGAGGTGCCAGCTGAGCAGAGCAATGAAGGCTTAGTGCTAGGAATGAGTATCATGGACAAGAAGGGCAAGGTATGGCTTTGCAGCAAGTGGGGGCGTGGCCAGGTAAGGTGCTCAGTGGCTACAGCCAGAGACTGCAAAGTCCAAAATAATTCTGGGGAAGTTATAAAGACCAATCCACCTAGGTCTTATTAGAAACGTTGTCCTGTCTTTTTAGACCAACTTAAGTCAGTAACAAATTGAAGCTTCAAGGAGGAGGCAGGGGTAGAATTTAAACCACGCCTAAGTCTATAACCATCACATTGTACATCCTCTGTATGTCCTCTGTAGTGGATTTTTGAGTCACAATTTCATCATCCAGTGTCACTGTGGTCTTCCTCTAGAGTCTGTTACTTACATCAGTCCTTGGTTTGAGTTTCCGGCAAAAGGAAACCAAGTTAACTGCTGGCAGACTAACCAAGGCACACAGATAAACTTGCACACGGCCATTGCTGTCTTCACGCCAAATCTTAGGTCTCTGAGCCTCCAAGGGTGACTTGGAAATTAGGACTTGAATGCTGTTGGTCCCCACTGGGCAACGCCATGGCTGAGACTCATCCGGCTGTCTTAGCGGCTACCAAGTGGTGAAGTCCAGAAATGAGTTTAAAGCGAAGAAAAAACTAGTATTATATTTTCACATGAGGACAGTGTGTTTAAGGAATGCAGGTAATCCTCTGAGGTTCAATACAACTAGAAGGAAGGGAAGGGGGAGGGGGAGGGGAGGAGAGGGAAGAAGGGAAGCATTGCCCCAGCATCAGCCCACGTCGGTCATTCTTCCTTCTCAGTCTCTTCCCTTTCCCTTCTTCCCTCTCGACTTCTTTTGCTTTGAAGCTAAGCCATTGAAAGATTAGCCCAGCACTAAAGAAAATGCCCTCTTTTATGTACAGAAAGCTTGGTAATTGCTGCAGAAAGATACTTAGTCGCTCATAATATTCGTATAATCAGATTAGTCTCGAAGCCTGCCTCAGCGGAGGAGGCTGGAGTAATCCAATTCGTGCCTGTTTACCTTATGGATGTGAGCGCTTCTTCCCCATCACTTCATCCTTCCTGTTGACCCCCCATGGGTGCCAGCAGCAAAGCTACCCCGGCATCGCTGAGGACAAGTCGATTCCTGTGTGAGAAAGAAAGAACACGGGAGTAGAGTTAGGTGTTGAAAGAGGGGTGGGTTTCGTGTTTGCTTTTGCTTGGTGCTTTATTGGTAACAGTTGAAATTATCTCGTGGCTCCCAACCTCTGCTCCTAAAATGTTGTGGGACAGTTAACATCTCAATTCATAGACAACTGTCTCATGACCAACCCATCCGCTCTGAGCTTTGAACATATGGCGGTGTCTGATGGCTTCACTGATTTCGCGGGGGAGAGTTTTATAAAAATCCCTGTGTGCGGGAGCAGCTACCACGCAGATGAGTGATACACTCCTGGAATTAATTATTGCTCGCCAAGTTGGAGGATTGATTCATTTTAAGCCCAGAGCCAACAACTTCATGCGGAAATGTTTTTCATTATCTGGGTGCAGCAACCCTTTACAGACCTTCTAACCCAATGCCGTTTGCACTTTGCTCCTAATGGTGTACTTTGTATTTGCACGCCTTCGTTTGAAATTCACTTTGCAGTCGTAAACATATAACTCCAGTGAGGGCCATACATTCCCTGGGACTGATTATTAAGAACAATCTTATCTTGCAACTCCAGGCTTCCTCTCCTCCGTGAAGGCTTCCTTTCTCTCTGAAATGAAAGCTGGCATTTCCACCACCTGGCGTAGACCCCTGTCAATACATGAGTCCAATCACGTGTGACCCACGATTTTCTGCATGAATAATGAGCCCTTGATAAATATGTGCTCCCTGGAATATCGGAGTAGTCTGCAATGTTTCTGATCTTTCCTGAAATGAATGCTGCTTGCACAAATAATATTTTTAAAATCCTAATCATTGCTGGCATCTAATGGGAGAAACTAACATGATCATTGTGATAGCTGCCCAATCTCGGAAATCTACCTAAAGGCATGTCGGCTGTGTGAGGGCCTCTGTTGACCAATGTCACATCTCACTTATGGCTTGATTGGCTTTTTTTGTTTGTTTTTGTTTTTGTTTTTGTAAAGCATCACAGCTCAGCTGTCCAGTCTTTTGGAATTTATCCCAGTGGGTGTTCTTTTGGTTTCCCTGGGGAAAGGGAATGGGCCAACTTCTGTCATTTTGTGTTGGAACTGTGAAGTGTGACATTTTCAGTTACCTGTCAGTCCCACCATTATTATTATTTTTTTTAATAAAACACTAAGTATCAGACCTACTTTTCTGCAAAAGTGCCCTATTAATAATTTTTCTTCATAGAGAGCACCACCACCCCAAATGTAAGCACCTCCAACAACCAGGCTTGCATGTTAAATAGAATCAGTATCCTATTAACCAGAACAATGAATAAAACTCTTCTCCATTCTCTATATGTTTAACCTCTTTGAAACTAGTAACAGATCTTTTCTTTGGGAAGTATATTTTACAGGGAAGAAGACTTCCTAAGTATAATTTAATTCTTTTTTTTTCCCTCCTCCAGAGAAATAGGATTTAAAACTTTGTGCTTATCCCCTCCAGAAATGGCCCAACCAAACAGAGTCCAAATATCATATCACAGCAGTGAAAAGAGATGCTGCGTTGTTTCAGAGTCCAGATCTGTCCGTGATAAAAGAGATTTAAATCCTCACTATTCACTGAGTGTGAGCTAATCTGAGCCATGGGATATACTGAAATGATGGAAAGCTTTCAAGTTGAGCATTTTTTGTGTGCTCCATGGTTGGAAACTCTATTGGAAAAATATGGTTAGACTACTTTGACAATGTTTAACCTGCTTAAATTGGATTTTTTAAAGTGCACAAATTGATGTTCTGCCTACTTGGAGAATGTTTTAAAGATACCAAGACTTCAAAGAGAAACAGTACGAATAAATCAGATGCAAACATCCCTGTATCCATCCTAGCAAAATTAGTTTAGGATTTCCTAAGGCAAAGCTAAATTAGAATGATGCTCAGGCATCAGGACAAGTACCAGTGGTAATCATCTTTTTTGGGGGGGGGGGGGGGGGTGCGGATGGCCGAGAAAAGATATTCTCACATCTTATGGTAATCACTAAATGACATCAACACCATAGACACATTTTAAGGATACCGTTGAGAATTCTTAGTGTCCTTGCTACTGTCCTGGAGAATTGTGTCAAGCCTCTGGTCCATTGGAATTTGGGGTGTCAGGTGAACTTTCCGGTCTTCACTGTCCTTCCCTGCCCACTCACCTGATCATTTGATTTCTTTCTCTTTCTTACTGCAGGCTAAATTAGGTCTCAAAAAACAGCAACATGTATTAGCCATGATAACAGCTCCAGAAGCTAAGAGCTTTTTTTTTTTAAATGAAGCCAGAGAGATGGAGTGATCTGCTTGATAATAAAGCTTAGCTTTAATGCCAGCTCCATGCTGTTACAGCATATTACTAAACAGCAAGAAATGTGGCACAGATGTTGTGGCACCCATATTTTACACCATCCAAAAGGTCATGTCGCGTGTTATTACATTCAGAATCAATATTAAGTGAGCGTTCCAAATTTCAGCTGTCAGTTGAATTTATTGCTGCAAACCAAAGCTGAAGGGTTCTCGACTGTGATTCAAGCAAGCTAACAAATTAACTCATATGAGGGCATGCCTAGAAGACGCAGGTGACCCCCCAGGCCAGCAGCAAAGGCTGAGGTGTTATATAGCTGTGAGAAAGGGCTGCCCAGTTGCCAGTCAGAAACAATCGTCATCTCTATTCAGGAAGGGAGGGAGGGAGGAAGGGAGGGTGAGAGGGAGGGAGAGAGGGAGGGAGGAAGGCTCACTCTCAGGTGGCTAAAACATGCAGAAGGCAGCTTCTTTAGAAAAAGTGTGATGTATACATACCTGTCTGACAATGCTCAGAATAATTAGCACACCTTGAAGATAACTTGCATTGCCAAATTCGCCCAAAGGTCTGGTCACCTAACCTTACTTGAAAATCTTTTTCAGATCTCGACAGGAAACACCAAACTGGCTGCTAATTGAGCTATATTATCCATCTTGCCATTTATCATCTCAACAGCTATGTTAGGGAGAGTCTTCCTGAGCTGTAGGCGGTTCTAGAAAAAATGCAAAAATATCTGATAGTTGGACACTCATTTAGTTAGCACATGGACACACTTGCAGTTGCCTTATATGGTTTATTAAAATGAATTGGGGGGTTCCTAGTTAAAGAGAAGAGACTATAGGTCATATCCAATCATCAGATCACAAAGTTTCAGGAATGTCATACCAATGTATTCTGCACAGACTGGCTGGTAAGAAAATAATGTAGAGGGGTGTTGGCCACAGTCAACAAGCCTGTGAATCCATATACCCATGACTTTCTTTGAAATTATTTTTAAAACCTATCCTTAGCACTCTCTTTGGCTGCGATAGTCTCTCCAGCACACCTGTTGAGAGAATGAATGTTCCGCAATTAGTTAGTGGTCCAGAGGATGTCCTGGGGCTTCTGCAGGATCTAAGGTCTCACAAGACCACCTCATCAGGAGAAGGGAGCAGGAGGAAACCAGGTCATGTGGTCCCTTGGCACACACAACTCCTCTCCTGAGAATTTCCAGCTCTTGTTGAAAGATCTCCCGAGATTTTGGATGCATTAGTAAATCTCCAAACTGCTGGTAGCTCAAAACTAAGTTTAACTGAGGTTCTCAGATGCTCCTTTAACAGAAGTCATACTCCCTTTTGGATATTTTCTCTTATTCTGTTACAAATGCAAGCAGTGGTTTTTAATTGACTTTACTAGAAGTGTTTAGGGGGAAAAAAATCTGTAATTCTAGTAAATAAATACTTCAGTCAAGGACTATTCATTATTCAAGATTCAATAAACATTTTTTGAGTATGTACTCTGGGCACATCCTACCTTCAGTACTCTGGGATAAAAAGATAAGACAGGGTCTGTGTTCTCAGGGATGGATAGAGGGAAAAACCAGTGTATTCAAGTAAGTATAACAGTGTAGCAATGAGTAGTTTAAAATTCTCTTACCTTTTGACCCAGCGTGTTTATTTCTATAAATTTATCCAAGGTGCAAAATTATGTTTAAGTGGATATTAGTTGTATCATGGTGACTGACAGCTAAGTTGATGCTCAGGGAATATTTCTTGAATAAATAAATATTATTAGGAGCTATTTATAAAAGTAGAAGTGGGAAATTCTAAATATGCATAAAAGACAACTAGTTAAATATAACATCTACACATTAAAAGATTTTAGAGGAGTTTAAATGTTGTGAGAATATTTAGTGTGATAGGAAAAATTATCTAAATATTTAAATGAAAGCAGCTTACAAAGAAATATGTGTAGTATAATTTTGACTTGGTGAAAAGAAAAATATATACCAGGTCTGTCCAGAAATTATTCACCCATGTAGCATGAAAAATAGAGACATTTACTGAAGAAGACACAAGATACAAGAAACATTGTACCCAGGACAATGACACCTCAGTCCGCTTCAAAGTAGGCACCTTGGGACTTCACACAGTTCTCCCAATCGCCATCAGCGGCCCCGTTGTATTTTCCCGAATCTCATCAATGGTCTGAAATCTCTTCCCTTTCAAAGGTTTTGGGAAAAGCCAGATGTCACAGGGCGCCAAATCTGGGCTTTAATAGGGACTGAGACACCTGGGTGATTTGATGTTTTGCCAAAAAACTCTGCACAAGATGTTATATATTAGCATGCACACTGTCATGATAAAGCTACCAATCACCAGTTGCCTGTAGCTGCAGCCTTCTGAATCATCTGAATAGTTTCCATGAAGGAATGTTCAAGCTTCATGCAAAATTTGACGCAGATTCATTGCTCAGCTCACTCAGTCATTTTGAATGCAATGGCCACACAGTACACATGCTGACTCAATAGCATCTACCGCCCCCAGTGAGTAGTACAGGGAAGTTGTCATTGTTCATACAGGTGCATTCCGGTCCATTCCCTTTGGTTGTCAGATTATATCAATGTGGTGTGAACCATTTTCATTATAGTAACAATGGCTGGACTTATTTTGAGCAGACCTAATATGTACACACAGAGAAGCATTCATATTCTATATGACCAAACCAAGGATTGATGGGTTAGCCAAACAGTGTTGCAAAGAGTCGTAAAAATCCATCCAAATGTATCTAAATACTTTGTTTCTACTTAAAACATAAAAAACTATTACTTTTTCCACTGATCTTAAACTGCATTGATCTTAAGAGGCAAGACCAAGCTTTCTCTTTGTGCGTGAAATTGTTTCTTGCAGAAACTACTCCCATTACACAGCCTGTATGATTTCTTCTTTCTATTCTTCACAATAAGGCAAGAAATTTAAAGGCTTGCCAAGAAGTCTGAAGCTTGAATCCTGCTAGATGTTTACATGTTCCCCATCCATTTTTTCCGGTTGTATCCATACCTAATTTGACAGTATGTTTGTAGCAATTTGCATGCATTGAGTTTTTTCAAAGCACTGAACTTAAGGAGATGCTTTGTGTTTATACTATTTTATTGCTTTGTGTTATATTTAACTGAATTGTGAAATTAGATTAAAATACAAGTGGCCTAAATAGGTTTGGGAACGAACGCAATTTGCCGGAGCAGAAGGGAGAAGGTTATTAAAGAGGCCCCTCCAAGCTGTATGCCGTGGCTATGTGTGCGTCTTTTACAAAGAGGACAAGGCGTAGCAGCTAATACAGCCCATCAGTCAAGTGAAGGACAATTAGAGGAGCGTTGGGTGTGTACCTGACCCAGGACCGATGAGGCAGTGACTGAAAGAATGGATACCACGTGCTTGTCTCTGGAAAGGGAAATGATTAGAGATGGGCATTCTTTTTCTCCTTTTCGGCATTCTTCAAACTCCTTACCGTGAATAAGTATAATTTTATAAGCAGACAAATTATTCATTGAATCAATTTTTAAATGTGTTTTCAACATAAAAGATGCAGCGCAGCTAGCAGTGCGCTGTATGATGGGATCAGTGTTTGAGAGGTGGTGTGACAAATTCATTAGCAGCACTGTCTTTGCACTGGGGCGCTCTGGCTTTCAACCTCAGGTCCGTCACTGTTTGCGTGTGAAACTTCGGGAAAGTTTACTCTAAACCCTCTGTAGCGCCCCCAAGGTCATGGTATTAGCATCCAACAACCGAGTGCTTTTCAAGGCAGGATCAGGCATAGAGAGACCTTAGAAGACTTCCCCAGGCAGGGTAAGTGCTTCAATATTAACTAGGCTCCTGTTTTACTCTTATTTCTCTTAGGACATCAATGAGCTTAATTTCTAAATCGTGAGCCAAAGCTGAGCTTTCCATGTCATTCACAGGAAAATGCAAAGAAATAAAGGGTTAAGTAGGAGCACATGTGTATTTGTCTTGCGGTTGTAGGGTAGGGGTTGGCAAGCTATGGTCTACGGGCCAAATCTAAGCCAGTGCCTAATTCTGTAAGGCAAGTGTTCTTAGAACACAGCCAGGCCATTTGTTTCTTTACCGTGTGGCTGGTTCCAGGCTGCAACAGACAAGAGTTGAGTATTTGCAGCAGAGACTGCATGGACTGAGAGAGCTAAGATATTTACTCTCTGGCTTTTTATGAAAGTTTGCCCAGTCCTGCTGTAGGGAATCCATCGAGGGATGACCCTTGTAGCCTGGAGTCAAAGGGAGGGTTTGTGAGCTAGAAAGAGGTCGCTGCAGTAGAATACTCTTATGTGCAAGGAATCCACCGAAATCAATAAGAAGTGCTCAGGTGCAAGAATAGTGTTCAAAAAAAAAAAAAAAGGTAGGGTAAGACCAATGTGAAATTCTTTGTCCACAGCAACAAAGGTGCTTCGGTCTCGTGTGCCGGGCAATAGGGAGTCATTACAGGCTGTTGGGCAGGACAATCACAAGCCTGGCACAGCTTACAGGAGATTATCTGCCAGTGGGGTGTGTGCAGGACTGTGGACAATAAACCTACAATCCAGCACACGCTGGCGAGGACATAGGTGCCTGTTAGAGAAGTGTGGTGATGAGGAAAGAGCGTCTCAGCAAGAATAGTGGCTGGGAGGGAATAGAAAATAAAGTCTCACATAGTCCTTTAATCTTTATAAGAACTATTTCCCATGTTCTGACAAAGAGAATGCCATGGGTGTTTTCCCTTGGAAACAAGCTGAGTGGTACATCATCAACAGCAGACTTCATCAACGTTAGCAGAAAGCACAGACTTTTCGGCAAAAGAAATGAAAATAATTTAAAAATGGGATACTTAATCTGGATAAGACCCCAATGAGGCTCCCAATGCCTTTCTTTGACAGTCACTTGTACACATATGTGTAGGCTGACACATAGAGGAAACAACATTAAAAGCATTTATTTTATCCGAATTCCTTTCACAATGGCAAGACCTAGGTGGGTACTTACCTGACAGTTATCAACCTCTAATCTGCCTGGCGCTCAACATGGACCTTGGCTAATGGTGTCAAAAGCCTTACCACATATCAGACTGTCACCCAGAGCCCAGGGTATCTTCAGAACCCTTTATAAGGTACAGAACAGATAGCAGTGATGAGGTGGAAGGAAGAGAGTTTCCAACCTCAATGTAAAGTGACAAGAAAAGGATGCCACATGCAACCACCTACACACCTTGTAGACCAGCAGCAGTGGTCACCAATACCACCTGCTGGCTGGAGGGGTTTTTGTACTGAATCTTCCAGGTCCTCTGTTGATTATTATTAAAGCCTCCATTGACAAGAGGTCTTTAGTGGCTCAAAATCAAGAATCAGCCCAGCAACGGACCTGCTATTAGAGGAAATAGTCACTGTTGTAACAACCAAGAATCTCTCTAGAATCCAATGGCAGGACAAGGTGGGAAGTGGACATGATTCACAGTAGCCTCCACCCTAGATTGTGAGATCCCAACATGCACTTCCACTGTGCCCCAAATTAACAAGATTGGGTGAGCACTGACATTTTGGACTCTTTTGAAAAAAAATAAAACCTGTAACTTCCTTTTGTCCTGTACACAGTGACTTTACTAAGTCCCGCTCTTCCTTTGTAATCCTGTCACCAGTAGACTTAGACCATCATAAACTACAGCAGAGTTATCTAAATAACTGATTTTTAAGAGATGCTCTAGTCAATAGCCTTTCCTTTGATGTTGGAATCAGGGAACACAGTAGAATAAAGGTGGCTGAGAAAGCCAGGTATTCAGAAATGGTTGATAAGCCTTGGAATTACTGAGATATCCTACAAATTTTGTTTCCAGAACAACCCTGTAGAAGACCTCTTCCAGAAGGAGCTAGGCGACAGGGGAGAAAGAAGGAAAACATAGTCACACTTATACATTGCCATGAAGGGTTGCGAGCCATCCTTCAATGTTCCAGAGAGGTCAGAGCCAAGCTCCAGGAAGCTCCATGACAGATCTCGACTATCCCACATTTATAGAGATAAGGGAGAATTCCCCAAAGCATTGCATGGGCCGCGCTGCAGGGGAGTGTAGCTGGTTCCCGCACCCGGTATTAAGTACACTGAATCACACAGCACAAACAGTGTTTGCTCTTTTTACTCTTTCGGTCCTTTTTATTATGTCAAGGGGAAAGTCTCTATTTGACACGAGCATGTCTTACTTCATAGCATAGCCAGTCCTCATTATATGTGAGTCCTGTATTTGTCAACTTGCATACCCACTAACATTTCTTTCTATCCCACAACATCAATGCTGTGGCACTTGGACAGTCATCTGTAGATACGAGCAGAGCAGTGAAAAATGTGAGTCATTCGTCCAATGTGCCCGGTCCCAGATGAGGCCAAACAAGGAGATGCTGTGCCTTCTTGTCTCAGCTCTCATAATGTTAAAAAGTGTCCTTTCCCAGTCTATTTAGTTTTCACATTTTTCACATTCCTGTGCTTTTCGTTGGTAATTCTGCTGCGTAAGGTGGCCCCTGAGCATGGTGCTGTCTGGTAATTCTAAGCTCAGCAAGGTTGTGATAGGCCTTAAGGAGAAAACATGTAAATGCGTGTGTTAGAAAAGTTTTGTACAGACGTGTTATAGTGCTGTTGGCCATGCCATGAGTTCAATGTTAAGGAATCAACAGTGTCGATAAATTAAGGTGTCTTTAAACAGAAACACACCTAAAACGTAGCTGTATATTGACCAGCTGATGAAAATGTTTGACCTGAGACTCATAGGAATCTAACCTTTTATTTCCCCTGGGAGCAAAGGCTCAGCATTGCCTAATTCAGCATTCATGACAATTTTATAGAGCGTAACTACTACAAATAATGAGAACTGTACTTAGAATGAGCTGGCAATAGCATTTTGTAAGAATTTGTAAATACTTTGTTTCCGTGTACTTATTTTACATGCTTTATAGTCATATTAATATTTTTGTTGTTACACGCTATTTATGGCATAAATAGTATTGTAAAGTTTCCTTGTGTTATAAAGCGGTGACACAAAGGTTTTTTTCTCTGATATATTGATTGAAGTAAAATAACTGACTTAAAGGAAAATAATAAATAAGAGATATTTATAGGGAATATGGTAGTCAATATACACACACAATAATAAGTGAAGGAGGTAGACAAAAAGTAAGTTGATGGAACCCTACAATTGAAGAAAGGATTTATTCGTCACCTTTCTTACTGACTGCTTTCTTAGAGACTAATTCTGTCGCTGACAGGAAATGTAACAGAGGCACTGTGGCTTAGTTCACTGGGAATGCAAAGATTAAATGAAAGTGATTGGGTCAGCGCACGGCCATTCTACAGTCAAGTGTAGGCCTTGACAATCCAGACACAATTTAAGAAGAGCATCCATTCAAACTTTTCTATAGTGGAGATAAGTTTCCTTATTAACAGCAGGCTTCTGAATTACTGTTAATCCTGTCGTAATAGCTCACCAGACTTGGCTTTTAAAACACGAACTAGCCAATGGCCCGAGCAAGCTGGTTCTGCCTCCTCTGATCAAGACGGGCCACCTACGTGCCACCCTGAGAACCAAAGGTGCTCACCCCAGGAGTTGAGATTGTGTCCAAGGTCAGCTCTCTGCAACACACCTTTCTTTAACCTGCTTCATCGCAAAGAGAAAGAGAAAGAAGGGAGGTGTTTGGCACTTGGGGCAAAAGATGTTAAAAACAAAAAAGTACAAGGGAACAGCCAAATTGAAACGAAAGCAATTAAAGAGACAAAAAAAAGTCCCCTTAGCTGCCTTTTGGGTACTTTTTTGATCTTTTCACCAAGGAATTAGTAGCTTAAAATACTGCTGGCAGAAAAGAAACGAACATTATGGGAAGGCTGCTTTGGATTAAAAAGCAAGTGTTAGGTGAATCAATCAAGCAGCTGTCGGATCCCATGCACACGAGGTCTGCTCGTTTAGCGTCGTGGCCAGGGTTACTCTGGACAACAAAGGCCCCAGTATATATGCCGTGGCTTGTATTTGCCATATTTCTAATCATCAGACTCCTGTCTCCGCTGGGCTTGACATTTTTTTAGAGTCATCTAACCAGCTGGCAGCTTGGGCCACTTATAAAGGGGAGGGTGGTCGCTTAAATATAAACCCCAGAGAGAGGACGGTGCTTTTGAAATTGGGTGTAAGCTCAGGCTCTGTTCCCACCACGGAAGATGAGACATTGATGAGCTCCAACTAAAAATGGGAATTTTGTTTGTGTTTTCCTCGTTCCGCCAGGATGGTGTTGTTCTTCAGCACCAACCTGGTAGAGCTCACCCAGGCAGTCCAAGAGGAAGGGTCACGCTGGTGTGGGAGGCGGTGAGCACCAGGCCTGGGGCTGTGCAGGGCAAGAGAGCAGCGTGTTTGTCGCTGATCAGTGGACGCCGCGGGGCAGACCCACGCAGCCCCTGGCAGTACCTTTCACCGCTGGGAACCGGAGCGCAGCGTTTCAGAAGGCAGGGTTCCTGAACCCCAGTTTAACAAGCGCTCCGCCGCTGCCGCTCCGATCCCCAGGAAACTCATTAATGCAGTTAGATGCCAGGGCAGTGCACTCTTTAAGACAGATGGGAAGTGAAGCCACTCTTCAGTCCCGCTGATGCCAGGCAGCATCCCCAGTCATTAGCCCAGCCTCTTCTTCCAGCCTGACCTCGCGGAGATGCTCCTGACCTTCTCGAGAACTAGCCCAGGCACGATGCCACATCATCGCATTGTTTGTAGTGTTACAATCATGTCAGGCCGGGTTCGTCGCTGACCAACAAATCACCTGGTCCTGGTGGGAAATCACACAAACTAAGCACGGCCATCGTCAAGCTTCCGGGGTGGCACACAGGGTGACGCAAGGGTGCGTTTGCAGTTGCTCGTATGGAAAATAATACAATAATTAATAAGCGAGAATATGAGAATAAGCTCGGTGCTTCGCAGGCTCACAACCGTAAGCCTACTTTCCCCCCAGCCTGTAAAGTGAGTATCAATGTTTGTGACTGAATGAGAGGAGGAGGGAGGGATTCTGGAAGTAACCGAGTAAACTACACGGCAAAGCTAACCGTCCCAGGGATTCCTAACATGATGGAGGTTTTGTTCGTTTGTTTGTTTTTGCAACCAAATCCAGAGCTAATTCCAATAGAAAGCAGTGGACCAGGAGCCCCCAACAACATCACAGCCAAGATAGCAGTTATAAGATGGGGTGCTGGAGTCATGGTCGGACTCAAATTCTATCTCCAGCCCTTCCGAGGCTTTTAGACTTTGGACAAAACTGCTTAATCTCTAAAGCTTCAGCTTCCTATTCTGTAAAATGGGGGGAAATAGTGATGACCCTGAAAGGTCTGATTCGGGGTTTTCGGGCTTTTGTTAAGAAATAAGGAAAACATTGTGTGTGACCACGGCGCGCCCAGCCCGGCCAGCCACTGACCTGCCCTGAGAGCTCAGCGTTTGCCGCTTCCTCTCCTCCGCCACCTCCCCCACATCCCCCTCCCCCACATCCCCCTCCCCCTCCCCCACATCCCCCTCCCCCTCCCCCTCCTCCTTCTCTCGTGCACTTAGATCCCTGGAAGCAGAGAGAGTGATTTTTACAGAACTTCTTTATCCTTCCATTTCGGGCTAAGTCGTGTACGAAAGTAACGTGAACCTCCATTGTGACCACATGTAGAATCCTCGGCCGACAGGTAGGCTGGTTCCTGCCTTCCGGGGGTTTCGGCCGCGTCCAGCTCCAGGAGCTGCCTGACTTGTGGGCGCCAGAGAAAGGGGAAGCCACGTCTTCCTCTCAGCCAGCCCCCGAATCTAAGATTTCACACGTTTGCATTTGTCGTGGTAATCCTTTTGTTCCAAAACGGGGTGAAAAGAAGATTAACAGGGATGTCATGCATTGGAAGGAAACATCGAAGTGTGTACCAGTCTGTCTTCCAAACATCATACAACAGTGAGAGTGTGTGTTATTTGGGTTTTAATTCAAGGTAGAGGATCTGAAATACCGGCGACAAATGATTTGTGACTCCTGCTCAATTTATTCAACTCCAAACTATTTCAATAAATCTTGGAATTCATCTATATCCTGTTAAATTAAGGTTTCTCCATTTTGAAGGAAATCATGCCAAATTGATAAAGTCTTTTGAATTATTCTCTCTAAATATACTTAATCTTCATTAATGCAGCCCTGCATGGTATTTTGAGCCAATCTGAACTAACAGGAAATTTTTTTCACATATCTAATTCTTAAAATAGACAGGATTTCTTTTTTTTTCTTCTTCTTCTTTTTTTTCTTTTTTCATATGGTCTGCCAAGGCATGTGTGCCTAGAGATTTTATGTACATATAGAGTTTTTTCTCTCCTGGTCTCTTATCGCAGACCTCCCTCATTTCTAGATACCATATGATTTGATTTAATGTGGTCTTTGAATTTCCTTTTTTTTTTTTTCCTGTTTTTTTTCCTCAATGCAATAGGAAGATAAATCAACTCTGTATTAATATACACTTCGTTTGGGGAAGTCGTTTAGGGGAGTTTTTCCTTTTTTCCCCCTTTTTTTCCTTTTTTCCCCCTTTTTTTCCTTTTTTCCCCCTTTTTTTCCTTTTTTCCATAATGAAACCATGTGCACTTCAATTTTCAGGCTCCCTGGGTTCAGACCTAGAGAGTAGCTAACACACAATTGATTTCCAGCCCTGCAGGAAAAGGGGAAGCGGCAGAGAGGTCAGATGCATCGATCGCTGCAGTGCCGACCCTGTGGGATGCTTCGATATCATCCACATCTTGAATGTGTGAACAATCCTCCCGTCAATAGGAAAATCCTCAGGATAGAAACTTCATAGGGTCCAGACGGGAGTGTAAGTAGGCAGGTGTGCTAGCCCAGCTTCATCCCCTTTCAGGCCTGTCCTACCCTAGTAAGCTGCCGAATTTACAAATTCAGACTTTAAAAACCGGCAAACCTGAGGTAGAAACACCGAGGGATAGTGCCGATGCATCCTAAGGAATTTCAAACTCAAACATCTGCAGGTACCGGGTATCAGGCAGTAAGTAGTAAATTACTTTTCTACATACCTGAGCATCATACCTGCCTAATTACCTTGTGTTATAAAGCGTGCTAGGGGTTAGTGAAATAAAGTGGCCATGGGTCATCTGTCCTACAGCATGCCTCTTGTGGCCCCTGAATTAGTCTCCCTCATTGTTTACAGAAAACTGATAACGTGAGATGTGAAACCCCTTACCCAATAACGTTCCATACTCAGAATCTCCCAAGCTTCTTACCGTTTTTTTTTGTTTTTTTTTTGTTTTTTTTTTTTTTTGGCCCCCTGATGTCATTACCCAATGTCATGCTTGAAGTTCAATTTCTAGTTTGGAACACCAAGCACTAACACCTCAGGTACCATGCTCTGCGGGATGCTATTGCTTATAGTACTAGACAGGATTCTCTCCTTGAAAAATGACTGAACTTCAACCTGCTTCAAAAAATGAAAAGGGATTCACTGCCATGCACAAGAACAAAGAAATTCTAGCTAAAGGCGTGGCTGGTTCTGGATGTTCAAATCATCTCTATCTCTTCGCTTTTTTTTTTCTGTTGGCCTCATTTTCAGGAAGACTCCCCTTTCTCATGACAAGATAAATGTCAGTAGGTCTAAGCTTCCATATCTATCTGTCTAGCAACCCAGCCAAATTCTACTCAAGCCTCTCCTTCTTAATAGACATAAACAACAAAATCCTAACACTGAGTTTCCTTGGGATCGTTTGGGTGCTGTACCCTTCCCTGGACCAGCCGCGATGGCCACAAGAAAGTGATAGCCATGAGATTGGCCAGGAGGTGCTGTCTCCCTGGTGAACTTCCTGGCCTGGGAATAAGGAGAAAAGGTTCAGACACCGTCCCCAAAGAAGGTGCTGGGAACTAAGCAGGCAAAGACAATAGATAGCGATCATGTTCCCCCCTTCTTTCTCCTTTAAGAGCTGTCTCTCCCACCCAGGAGCTTTAGCATGGGACTTAGGGACTAGGAATGTGTAGGACGGTGTCTTCAGAGTCCCCTGAACCTATCACAAGGCATATACTAGGGAGCAGTGAACTTCCAGTAACCTCAGCACTAAAGCTTAACCCCTTCCTATTCTCTGCTTTGTCCGCTCTTTTCTTTAATATACACTATGAAGCCCTTACTAAATATCGGGCACTTTGTTGGGTGTTTTCTCTCATGTTGCTTTATTTTATGCATCCAGCAATCTTACGGAGCAGAGGGGACATCTGCAGTGCAAGGTTCAAATTGCGTTCTAGGGAGGGGTGAGGTTCCACGCACAGGAGTAGGGCCTGGGGGATCGAAGTGGGGGCTCACCAGGCCAAGGTCTGGCTCGGCCAGACTAGTTCTTCTGTCGGTCTTACATTTTTAACTTTTACATACTAATTTTTTTAAAGACGTTGGTTCTTAACTTTTTCTTTTCCTGAAAATCACTTAGCAAGTAATTAAGTGATTTCACTGCTCAGTAGTCATACAATTACAAATGGCAGAACTCAAATTCAACCTCAAAAAAAAAAGGAAGTATATTGACTGAAAAGGCCAGGAATTGCTGATTCCAGGGGTTCACACCCTGAACTCCCTTCTGTTCTCCATCATTCCATCCTTTGACTCCACAGAGAAGCTGGAAGGGTATCTATTATTCCCCATTTCTCCCTTTGTTTAGAGCCTGCCTCTCCCCCGAGACAGCTCCAGGCTTTCATCTTTATCTTTTCTTACCCATCTCAACCGAGAACAGCTTTCCTTTTCCAATAATTCCAAGAAACGCCCTGTTACTTAGTCATAGTAGCTGGGATAGGTACAGATTACATTGCATGCCCGTCCCTGACCTCTGGCCAGAGGAACGCATTGCTTGCTTTGGTTATGAGGGAGTCAGGTGCATAGCTGTGCACCTGGGGATAGAGAAGACCCTTGCAAATGGTAGGGGTTGGGAATGTGGGAGTGGGGGGCCCCTGAAAGGCAACCGGACGTGGATGGTAGAAGGCGAAAGGTGGCAGATGAGACGGTTCACCAGCACTGTGATTGAGCCAGAATCACAGCGTAGACCTTTCACTGTAATCGAATACCCTTTTCAATAGAGCATGTTGCCTTTGATATACGTTTAAAAATAGTAGCTTATGTAGTAACTTTCTGATAAATTCTTATGTTCCCCTGGCAGTTCCCTGGCTCCCTTTGTTTAGAACCTGCCTCTCCCCCAAGCAGCTCCAGACATTCATTCTTATCTTCTACCCATCTCAGCAGAGAACAGCTTTCCTTTTGCAGTGGTTCCAAGAAACGCCCTGTTGTTCAGTCCCATTGCACTGCATGGGAATATAAATAACTGGGGTGGATGATGGTCCATGGAGACTTCTGTTTGGCCAAAAGTGGGTGGCAATGTTCTTCTGTACCTCACTGGTTGAGAAGACACAGATATGGTAGACATCAGGTAATGGATTCGGATCCTGGCCAGTATTAATATCTTCATGTGACCTTGAGCCAGTGCTTTGCTGCAGGTTTGTCCTCCTCAGGATTTTCGTGAGGTTGCATTGAAATGATATGATATGTGAAAAGGTCTTAGCATAGTGCTTAGTCATGAGAAGTATCCCTTTTCTTTTTTTCAAGTGATTTACCCCCAAGGATCTTTTAAATTAGAAATTCCTTACTACACGTGAACCATAGATTAATTGACAGTAAAGGAATCTGCAAAGATATTTTCTAAATTAAATCTCTTTCATCAAGAGAAAGACACCTGACTTGCAACTCATTAATATGATGGGAGCGTTACTAGCAACTGTGGGCAGCATCTCTAAGCAACAGTGAAGTGCTGAACAAGATCTTGAAAATAAGGGAAAATTCCAGTCTTTGAAAGTCAAAAAGGTTCATCACAGAATGGATCTTCCACACTTTGCTTATAGATCATGTATTAAGGTGATGCTAGCTGGGGTCATAGAAAAAGCCTGGAGATTCCCTCCTAGCCTCTTAACTTAGAAGAACATGTGTAACTCACCCCCATGACCGTCCAGTGGCCGAAGGTCCAGCCTCCGCCATGATTATTCAGAAACGAGAACCTTCCCCTGTGCGTTGCTCAGCCTTCCCTTTGCTCAGCAGCATCTTCTTTATCTACCCAACTCGGAAAGCACTGTGGTTTCTTCCTCACTGGCCCGTCACTTCCTTTCCCTTCCCATTAATGGTTACCTGGGCCTCCCTAAAGGCAGGCCAAGCTGGGAAATGGAGTGCTGACAGCAACTATCACAGTGAAAAAAGGAGGCAAAGTGGCTCTCCCACCCTGCGCCCTGCGGCACCTCCTGTGGCCCAAGCTCCTTTGGGTGCCTCGGGGGGGGGGGGGGGGGGACAGCTGTGTCTCCCGTAGCCTTGAATCCTCTTTGCCCGGCACCACCTGGTTCATAAATGTTTCCTGACTGAATTCAGGAATTAATAAGACAAACTGGCAAATTATCAAGACAGACTTCAAAAATAATTCCTAGGCAAATATTTGCCACCCTTTGAAATCTGTATTTTCCTTTTCCTAGTCTCTGGTGTACTTGAATGTTGGATGGAAAAGGAGGGTACCGATAACCTCAGTCGCATCTGGCTGGAGGATCCCTGAGCAAAAGCTACCGGTGCAGGATGCAGGGATGAGTTGTAGGTCAAAGGCTGTTTCACGTTCTCCCCGAGTCCTGGCCCCCACAGAGCTAAGCCGTCCTCGCTCCTTGGTCTGTAAGGGGGGGCCAGAGGTAGCCTGAAGAGCACCAAAGGAGTACCCATGGGCTGTGGGTCCGCCATCCTCCAGGTCGCTTGGACATTTCGAATGTCCTGTTATTAATGATGATTTTTGCATCCACATAAACTAATTCGGGTTGCCTTTGGTCCGTCTCAGTTATGTTGTTTCGCTTCCAACCAGTTACCTTTAATAACCTAGCTCAGGGTGTGCTTTCATTTGCTTGGGTCCAGGGCCAGTGATATTCTTGGTTACTTCTTCCTCCAGGGCAGTTTAGAGCCGTGGTTAGGAATATGCTATATCTGCCGCCATACTGTCTCCGTTCAAATCTTGGCTCAGCTACTACCAACAGGGTAAAACGGGACTTTAATAATACTTCCTACCCCGGAAAGCTATTATATTTTTTAATCTTTTATTTAATCCTCATTTGAGGATATGTTTATTGATTTGAGAGAGAGAGGAGGTGGGGAAAGAGAGAGTGAGAGATGTGAGAGAGAAACATCAACCAGTTGTCTTCTGTATAAGCCCCCAGCAGCCCCACCAGAGGTCAAACCTGCAACCTAGGTATGTGCCCTGACTGGGGATCGAACCCACAACATCGTGTTGTACAGGATGACACTCCAACCCACTGAGCCACCCAGCGGGCACTATTTTTTTTTTTTAATGTACTTAGCACAGTGCCTGAGACATAATACATAGTTAATAAATGTTAATCAGCATTATTTCTATTAGGATTATCTAGGTATTGAGGGTTGAAAAAATTTTAAAGGGACTAGATCCTATTATAGTTTACAGATAAAAGAAATGGCTTCATGAAAGTTGAGTTTCTCATTGCCTGGTTTCTGGACTTCACCTCTGTCTCAGCCCTCTGAGTGTGTTTTTTGTTATTAACAGACAAAATAAAAAGCAGACTTTTTTTTTTAAGATATGACGAAGCCATGCCCTGGCTTTCATTCCTGCACAGAGCCTCCATTCACGTCGGGGCAATTTCTCGCCTGGGTTGATAGCAGCATACGGTCTGCTTCTAAGACTGTTTACAGCAGGGCAGAAAAGAAAACTCACTGGCAGGGCCCACAGCTGGCAAAATGGGAGACAGAAAGCCAGTGAAAGAAGCTGTTGATACGGACCAGAAAATTTTTCAGCTAAAAAAAGGAACTTGCCCACTGCGTGTTGGAGAGCCAACAGTTTTATTCGGGTAAAGCAGTGTTCGCCTCTGCATGATTCCTAGTTAGAAAATGCACACGCTTGCCGCCTTCAAGTGCCAGAGCATCATTTTTTAACAGAGCGACACCAAAATAGAGATAATGGGCTGGCAGAGAGTCCATGCCCAAAGCAAACCTGGAAACATCAATGCTGAAGTGCCTGGGACCCATCAGAGTAGAAAACAGGGGTTTCCTGGAGCCCCGCTGTCACAGAAATGCCTCTCTGCCCTCGTCACCGTCCCTGTGGGAATCAGTGTTAACGGGACCTATTCCAATGGAGAGAAGATGATTGTGAAGAGGCAGGACTTGGTTTCCATGTCACTTCTCAGCACGTCTTCCTCTCTCTGTGTCCTTATCAGATCCCTGCAAGGACCTTTGCCCATGGCTCCCAGGTGGCAATCCATTCATCAGGCAAAACTGTCTGAAAACACAGCTTCTCCGTCAAATGCTTTCCTTACAGAACATGTTTTTCTGTCACGGGCAGGGCTCACATTCAGTGACCACACGGATTCACCTTTTTTTGAAATCCAGTGAAAATTAGAAAATCACACTTTTGCTTTTTGCATTTTTCACACCAACCCCTAGAATAAGACTCCAAATTTCACGACCAGTCGCATGTCTGTTAAAGGATTTTATTTCCCTGTGTCTATATCTTATCAATGACTGCCCACAAGGATGCATTTGACTTGGATTGTAAACCCAAAGTGTGTAAGCATAGCATCTCGGTAATATTCTGAGATTTTATCTAGCACAGCACACGTTCATAAAATCTCTCCAGTGATGTTTTCAAAATCATATTTCAGTTTCTGCATACTTTTTATTTCTTTAGTAAACTGTATATTCCTAAAAACTTGGACTGTATCTGTATATGTGAGCATGCATGTATTTGTATATTGCTGAATTTACATATAATGTAATACATATACATTCCACATGTAAAAATATGTAAATATTCCACAGAATACAGTGCAATGCTTTACATAAAGTAAGTTCTCCGTAAACATGTAGTGAATGAATGGAGGAGGGTAGTGCTTGTATAGCACACAAGGACAACAATTAAAACCCTGAGCATCATGGGCAATTCCCAAATTCTGCAGTTAGAATCAGGAAGTGAGTTCTAGTCTTGATTTCATCCCTCGCTCATTGTTCAATGGGGCAAACCTGTTTTATGGGACCTACAGTGCACTTAAGGAAATTTGGAATTAGTGGGCTAGGATTAACCATAAAACAAACGTCTAGGTTTTCAGTTGCTTTTTGAAGTATCAGACACTCTGACCTCTGAGCTGCATCCCCAGGTGACATCAGTCATGTGGCGTGCGAGGGCAGTTGACCCTTCAGAAGGAACAAATACTTTTCAGGGAGCCGTAGTTCTCAGTTCTCCATATTGTCTCCCCAACAGCGGGGATGACTATCATGGGCCCTTATCATCAAGCATGAAATATTGTGTTTTTTTCATGGTAAAGAGGAGGTTGTCTTTATCAAATGGCAGATTCATGAATAACGGGACAGGAGGCTGCAATTCTCATACTAGCCTCTCTCATTTGTGGGCTCTTCCAAGATCCTCCAGGCACACAGACATTTGCAGACACTCTCTTAAGCAAATCATAGCAGCCCTGAGCCTTTATGGAAGTCCTAGTGCTCACACACAACTTTCCTTTGAGGCTAAAACAGGGGAACTGCCAATAACAATGTCATTAGAACCCATACAAACCATTCCTAGGAATCAAAGGTCAGCCGTTGACCTGCGGCTTAGGAGTCATTAGGTGTATCTGGGGCCAACTTGGGGATGAAGGCAGAACACGGGACACAGGTTGGGAGGATATTCTCTCTGCTCCACCAATTTCCCCGGCGTTGTTTGTGACAGAGGGATGTTTGGAACGCATCCCAACCAGGAGCACACGTCAGAAGATGAGTTGGTCCCTGTGTGGCTCCAGAGGGTTGCTGGCTACTTGAAGACATCCTGTTCTGTCTACCTCACTGACCATAATAGTTCCTCAGGAGCCACAAAGAGCAGTTGACTATATCCAGAGTTTAGGGGCTTCCTCCAGAGCTAGCGTTTCACTCAGTAGAACACAGTGACTTCCTGGGAACACTTGCCGGAGGCCACACACATCTATCTGCATGGAGGTCTGCGCTGCTTTTTCTCCCTTTAAGGTGACACACTTTTATCCCCACGAGGTATTGTTTTGTTAACAAGCATTTACATGGTAATATCACTGTCAGTATGTGCGGTGTTATGAAAAGACTTTAGCTCTACGTCAAATTAACATGTTCACGGTCTCTGCAGGGGCCTTCTCCTCGGAGGTTTCTGTCCCTAACTGTGTTTTCCGATTTGTCTCATTCTTCCTTCTGCACAGAAAGGATGCAGGGGAAAGAAATCTTTAATTTTTGAACAGCCACACTTCCTGGGTTCTCCAGGATGGGCAGCAAATATATGCTCCCACAGGCTTTGGGGAATAGTCTGGGTGCAAGTGTATCTCCTTGCCGATGAAGCTTCCATGCGGCTTGGCTCTTCGTAGGCAGAGTTCAGCTGTGGTTGAAATTAAAAAGCCTCGCCTTCCCTTCTAAATTGGGGTGGCCAACCTGGGCTTTGAGATCAAGAGAAGGCCAGGTTCTGCTGCTTCCTACTGTGTAATCTTGGGTAAATGACTTAAAGTCTCTGAGAGAGACACTGTTTTCATCTGTAAAATGAGGGTCATAATCGTAACAGCTTCGTGGAATGGTTTTGAGGATTAAAGGACCAAGGGACTACAAACCGTAGTAATAGATTTTGTTAAGTGCTTAATAAACAGTAATATTTTTCAACTTCTACCTCTTCTTAGCCGTTCTTTTTCTTTCTTTTTTTTCTCTTCGGTAAAAGCATGTGTAAATAATCTTTTATCTCTCAAATTGCAGTTTATTTTTAAGAAACATCAAGAAATGAGCAAAGTATTATAACACTACAGTGTTATACAGTGTTACTCTTCGGTTTCACTTCTATATCTGCCTTTCTGCTTGCTTGGAGAGAAATATTAGAAAAATGTTAATAAGCCCTAAATTTGAGGAGTAAGAATAGAAAATGATCGACAGTGAGGAATATTGCTTAGGGCTCCTCTCCCCAATAATTATCACTCCTGAATATTTAAATTCTATTTCTATCCACCTATTTAATTGAAGAATATATTCTAGTAGATGGCACCCATCAGTCCACTCAGGACCCAGATAAACTCTAAAGCTACTTCTACAAACACCCATCATAAGATGCTACACGTGGCACGTGTTTGCCAAATAAAACACTTGTTTGAGAAAAGCAAACATTTTCTTTGGGCATGCCAACTTGCATGTGTTACTTTCAAAGCTGCTGCTTCTGCTGGTGACTCTCAAAGGGAAATCGGTTGTTTTTGTTCTGGCCACTTAGTGGGGAAAGGTTGGCTCAGAACGTGGGAAACAATTGCATTTGAAATGGGTCCTGTACAGCATGAACTGGCTACGTTCTTGCTTAGAAAGGAATCCGCCGGTATTTGTTCATCCCTTCCATGTTCTGGGTACTGAGGTTGATGCGGGTGCACACAACAAGGGTCGGATCAGTGGGATGAAGGGTATGCTCTGGAAGAGTTGGAATAAAGGAGAGAAAAAAGGTAGGCAAATATCCTGCAGAGAGAGTTCACATGAAAGATGAGTTCGGGGTTAGATCCGTGGTAGAAAGCTGGGAACAGCACGGGAAAGCAAAAAGCTAGAAGGTACACAGGGAGAAAATTGAAGGGGAGAGGAGACTGATGTTAAGGCAAAGCCACGGTAGTGGGAACGTCAGGAGCAAAGGTGGTGTCCTGGGCCAGGAAAACAGACGGAGTAATGTACCAATGGTAATGACTTTGTTCCGAGAAATGCACCGTGGTGATGGAAGATTTTGACATTGGGGGGGGGTGGGGGATTGGGTGAAGATATATGAGAACTCTCCCTGGATTATCTTTACTACTTTTCTGTAAATCTAGAATTATCCCCAAATAAAAGTTTATTGTGAAAGAGAAGAGAAAGGAGTCGGAGAGGCTGCTGGAGAAGGGAATGGAAAGGAATCAGTGTCCATTAGGAGCGAGAAGAAAAATAGAAACAGTGGCATCTGTAGAGGGCTCGGCTCTGTCTCAACCAAGACCACCACCATCGTCATTCACACCATTCCAGACTCTCATGTACTCCCCACCGTTCAACTAGAATCTTATCCTGTGGTACCCACCCACCTCTGCTTGCTCTTTCTCGCCCTTTTCTTCTTACTTATCCTGCAGCTCTTAGCTCTGTTGCCAATACTTAAATGAGGCCTTCTGCAATTTCCCTAAGTTAATTCTCCCATATATACACTCTCACAGCACCCCCTTTTCATGAAAAGCATTTATCCTAGTTCATTTGGCCTCTGTGTGTGCACATGCTTGTGGGATTATTTGATACACGTTTGTCTCCCCATAGAGCTGGAAGGAACTCAAGGCTACGGGAATGCCATACCTTTTCTATACATATTCCACAGCCCAGAAACAGCAACCAAAACATAGAAGTTGCCCATCTATTGGAAGTTGCTACGAAGATGGGCAGCCCACGTTCAAGTGTTTCTGTGGCATCTCGGAAATTCCCCTTTCTAGCCACCTTCCAAGGTCCCCGTGCAGCTTGAGTCAGGCATGTCCTCCCCAAGAGTAAACTTTTTCTCTCATTCGTACCCTCAACTACAGTATTTGCCAACAGGAGACATACACTCTATTCCCTACAGGAGCCAAACGGGAGACCACTCTCCAGTTTGTCACAACCCCTATTAAATGCCACACAGAGAAGTTCTCAGCGGTAATAAGGAATGTCTACTTGTTAATCTTAGTCTGACGTTGACAGTGGTGGGGACTTGGCTGACTTTGGCCCAAGTGTCAGTAGATCTGAAAACACTGAATACACATTTCTGCATGTCAACAATTGCTAAGTCCGCACCGCTGTCAAGGCAGTCTGACACTTGGGTATGTGGGAGGTGTCACTTTGATCCCTGGAATCTTGACCTCCTTTTCTTACCGCATCCTAGTTAAAGCATCCTTGCATTCGCTGGGGCCCATTCTCAATGGCATCCCCTTTCATGAGCAGAAAATATCTGTCCCTTTCAACTGAAGAGCTCTTAGAAACAATTAGCATTTAGGGAATGTCTTGTTCAGAAATAATGTCTGCATCAAAGTACCCATTCTGGACTAATTTGAAACGAGAAGATAGATGCTCACGTGTCCCTGGGATAGCACCTGCAAGCGTTTGTGGCAGTGCGGCTGGTGGCGGTGTTGTGGCGAGTTGTTCTGTGTGAGGGAATGGTGAGTCAGTAGAAACCACTGCACCACCTAAGTGTTTTGCGAGGAAGGGGACGCCGTTGCTTTCAAATTGTGCTGTGTACCTGTCATTTCAGACATGAAGGTGGAGTGCGTTTCCCACACTAAAATTAATTCTCTCATTGCCTTGGAGATCACTGCCTTTTGGCCGCTGTCTGGGAAATGAGAAGTGATCCTATGGGTCAGAAATGAGTTCCGTGTCAGAAGAGGGATGGAGAGGAAACTTACTGCTGACTGACAGCTGCCGGGGGAAGAAATCTTCTTTATTAGTTTAAGAGGGAAAATGAATCTGACGCGATATCTTTCTGACCC
The DNA here is from genome assembly GCF_987537825.1 of Furipterus horrens. Taxonomy (NCBI): domain Eukaryota; kingdom Metazoa; phylum Chordata; class Mammalia; order Chiroptera; family Furipteridae; genus Furipterus; species Furipterus horrens. The sequence continues at coordinate 94,825,935 of NW_028327180.1, forward strand.
GACCGAAGTCCCATGTGTCTGAATGGAGTTGTTCTGACCAATGGATGATTCTGACACCATTTTGGTAACATGGGTAATATTTGATAATATTATAATAATGACAATAAATGTTAGTGAGTGATTATTAAATTCCACAGGCTCTACAATGTGTTTTCCATATTGTATTCCATTTATTCATCCTGACAGCCCTATTTACTAATGAGCAAATTGATGTTTAGGAAGATTCAGTTACATGCTTACATTTATTCAGCAAAGAAATTGGGAGAGCTAGGATTTGGACCCAGGCTAGGCTAACTCCAAGTGCCGTCGAGTGACAATGGGGACCGGACCTGTGAGGAATTGGCGGGGGCCAGGGGGAGGGGTATAGTAGTATTTTGGTAGATCACAGATTCTGCATTTTTGCCTAGGGTCAGCCCTGCTTCAAAGTGAAACCCCCACAGCAAAACTAAATAAAGGAAAGAAAAGCCAAACAGAACAAATTTCCATTTAGTCAGCTTTTACTGTCCTCGGAGGCTCTGTGTTTATGCTAGATCTTAATTATGCTGCTTGTCAAAGATACTCCAAACTCCTCTGTGGCTGAGGGAGCTATTTTATCTTTTCATCTTTACAGTCAGAAAAGGACTTAGTATGCTGAACCCTACCGTTGATGAGCCTCAACCCAGGAATGAAAAGACATGTCTCTCTCTCCTTCCCAGCGTCCCCATCCCTGCGCTGCCAGCCATGAACGGCTAACGAGGACGCCCTGGGCGTGTTAGGAGTAGGCAGAGCCTGGGTGGCCTTGGATAAGGCTGTGAACCCACAAGGGCTGTGTAGGCCTCTCACGTCCAACCCCTGTGCATGACTCCCAGACCCCCAGCCTCATGCGTCTGTCCTCTAGACTCCCTCTTCGGTGCTCACAGCCCAGGCTGACAGCACCCTCCCAGCGGGGTAAGCGTGGGGAGACTCCCTCTGGGCATACTTGGCTACCATTGGGGGCTTACTTGAGATTTTCGATGCACAGCAATGTGTGGATTCACACAATAAGGACGTTGGTCCCTGTTCAATGCTTTTTCAGTCCTTCAGATCAAGTCCAGGAGAACATCTTTGGTTTTGGTGTTTTTATAAATCTGCTTTCTTTTCATTGCACCTATTTTTACCTTTATCTTCCATTCATGGCAGGTAATGCGTGTTTTACATGTCTTGTGGTGATAGAAAGTTTTCTTTTTCATTGAATGCATGTAGGTAGGAAAAAATGTAGAGTCACTTAAAGAAAATTTGTTAGGTAAATAACAGTGCACCCTGGAGCAAAGGCTGGGAGGGGAACAAGCAGGACTTGAGCTTCTTTGACAAAAGTTTCCATCAGGAGGCCCTGCATTGTGTTCACCTGACTCAGCCTGAGATCCGGTATCTGCTGTTCACGGGAATCACTCCTCAGGCCTCTTTTCAGAGAGTCATAAAAATTGGGGCAGATTCTCAACACTGAGTGATGAGTGAGTCTAACAGTCATTTCAGGCTCCTGAAGGCAGGGTCACAAGGAAGATATTTGGGGGGCGGGGGAACGTCTCCATCCCCAGTCCATGACTTACCGTGATCTGCGGTAACAGTGGATATGACGGGTATCAGACTAATGGGAGATTTTGGCTTTGTTTTTTGTTTGTTTGGTTTTTTTTACCAAAATTCACATACCAGGGCCCCACTCTCAGGGATTCTGTTCTAGTGGGTTAGTATGGGGCCGAGTTATGTGCATTTTAATAACATCCCAGTCAAAAGAACACTCCCAAGTGTGAATCGTCACTGATAGAATTCGGTCAGTGTTGTGTGCGGACCGAAATGAGGACAGGAATGCGACTGCTCTGTGCGGACAGAAAGCCTGCCAGTGCAGAGAGCCCGTACTAACGCAAGAGAAATGCCAGTGCTGTTGCCTGTAATAATGAACTTTAAAAATCAGTTTTCATTTCCTGCAGCCCCCTGTTCACCCTAAAGCTGGGTGGCTTGTCGAACCCTTTGGCCTCTCTTGATCTCAGGAAACTCTTCTGGAAAATTGGGATGATAATCTTCCCCTGCATAAGGTAACCCTGTCTGGCAGGACAATCCATGAAGGTCCCTTTTATCTTCATAATGTGTGTGTGTGTTTCTGTGCCCCAAGTAATCCCTTCAAAACTTGCTCATAGGGAGTGCCACCGATGCCACTGATGTCATATAAAAATTTTCTCCATGCAAGGCAGATCTTGGGTCGGGTTTTATTTCATAGATCAGAAGAACACCTTGCTTTCCTCTGGTTGGATCTTGACAGCTATTCCCTGGGCTGAGCCTGGCAACGCTGTTTACCTTCTGGCTTCTGGGAAACCCAACGGGCTATGTCATGGAACACCCAAGTCCAGAATGTGCTATGATTCATTTCTAATCACTGACGTTATCCAGGGGACTTGCTCAAGCCTGGCTGACACAGAGTCCCCTTTCAGCACGGGCGTTTCATAACCAGCGTTATGCTGCCATGCCCAAAGCCTTGTGAAAATATTTTCAACCGTTAACAAGCAGAGCCTGCAGTTATAATATGCTCATGAGGACGCATGTTAGATTTCAAGTCTTGCAGTACGCATAAGCTGCTCCTTGATTCCCACTGAATTTCAGTTCTGTGGGGCATCCATAGAGGAACACGGGCAGCCCCAGGGGCTTCACCAAGGGCGGCTGTCTTTCTGTGCGTTTGCCGGGAGGCAGTGCTCATGTAAAATAACACACCTACCCTATCTGCATCTCCCGTCTCTCTCTGGATGGAGTGGGGGGCTGGGGAGGGGGGTGACAGGGTCCTTTCCATCATTTGCAGAGTCTTTCTTGATTCCCTGGTGAACAAATTCCTTCAGGAACCAAATTAATTTTAAAAGACAGTGAAAGTTATACCCAGTAGTCCCATGGGGTGAATAGGCTGATTTCTTGAGTTTATTAGATCTTCCTTTGTTCTAGACCTTACTTCTGTGTGTCTCAAAGTCACTGTCTTGAAAAACAGTGCTCTAATTCCAAATGATAAGTTTTCACGTATTTTTGAATATAGGCCTTTCACCAATTAAATATAGCACTCCAGGGGATTTTATTCTTTTCCCACATTTTGGAAGCCCTGCAATGGGGAGAAAATACTTTCTGTCCCCAAGGTCAAAGGCCCGAGAATATTTTGGCAATTTCATTCTTTTTAAAGAAATGATTGTGGCTGCTGAAGGAATAATTTATTTTTATTATTATTTTTTAAATTCCTGGTGGCTGGTTATGAAAGAAAGTGTTTATTCATTTCTTAGTCAATAAGTCAGTGCCTGGAATGTGCCTGGTAGGGTGTTAGGCCTTGAAAGTACAGCAATAAATAATACCTATTTCATTTTCTAATTGAACGAATAGTCGGTGAACAATGCCAATCTTCTAAGCAGGTAGATACAATGGAGCAAGACAAGTAGCATTCACAGCGCTATGAACAGAAGTCAACAGGATGCAGAGAAGGGAACTAAGACAGATAAATGAGATCCTGTGTTGGGAGACACCCAAGAAGAGTCAGGACTAAAATTGAGGAACAGAGAACCAGAGATCTAGGGAAGCAATCATGAAGTGAGACAGGGTGGAATCAAAGGTTGGCAGGGTCGGCTCTTGAGAGGTGATGATGGATCTGGGTCATGGATGGATAAGGGCATGAGGCTGGGGCTCATGGACCTAGCTTAGAGAGCTGGGCGGGGCTGGCAGGTAGGGAAAGGGTGGGGATAATTAAGTTGGAGAGGAAAAAACCACAGTAAGTGTGGGGCTGTTCACTGTTGACAACCTTTGAGACATCAATGAGGAGTGCTGGGTGATACCTTCACACTTAACATTTCTTCCACTACGTTTATTGAGCTTTCCATGACTCATCCACGCTAAGACCTTTCTCTGTGGACTACTATGAGGACAACATGAGGTGATGATGTTGAATAACCACCTGAGAGCTTAGGATGGGAAAGAATTTACTTTTACTACATTCGCTGAGCCTGCCCCCCAAGTTTCTTAAAATGTATAGTCTTATTAGATAGGAATGAGTTGAGCTTTAGACTGGAGGGGTATATTTTCCTTCTTTAGACATCTCAGGCTATTTGTTGAGGGGTATCCAAGATGCTCCTTACACCCTGAGGTCGTTGAACCAATAACATACCAAGTACTGTACCCATTGTTTGAAGCATCTAATGGGGACTTTCGGTATTGCATCTTCTGGTTATGTAAGTGGGGTCCTCCTGATCTCCATCAGAGCAATCGAGCACTCATGCTGGTTTGAATTAGCACAGATGCCTTGTAGTGCAACTAACGATGTCCGAGCAAGGTCCATACCTGTCAACCTTCATCCTTTCCCTGTGAGACTAACAGTTCTTTCCAAGGATGCAAATATTCACTTGCGTGAGTCCTAGAAATAATGGCATGTTGACCCTGTATATTTAAAGAAAATCAAACGAGTGCTTACAGAAACAGTTGCCAACTGCAGGCGTGTACCGGCGGAGACTTGAGTGCAGGCAAAGCTAAATACCTGATGTGAGAGACGTTAGGGAGAGCCTCAGGCATGGACAAGAAAAGTGGCAAATCAATAATTGCTTTAAAAAATCACTACATTGATTTTATCAGCTTCTTAGATCTGCCTGCCTGGGACAGATTTCTCTTACGTGGTGGTCATCTGCATAGGAAGAAAGGACCAGAGAATGCCCCATTGCTCCCAGCCCCTGTGGCCTAGCATCTAAAACCCCACCAAGCAAGGGTCCTCCAAGGAGGAATGGCATCTTAGCACATCCAGCTCTGTCGACCTTTGCTCTTCTTGCTTTCTCCGCTCCTTTGAACGCACAAAGATTCGAAAGTATAGACTGGGATCAATGGACATTTTAAAGAGGACGTGAGGGCACCTTAGAGACAGAAATGAACCAGGGGCAGGTTTCCCACTCTCCCCTTTTACCTCAGGGCACAGCTCTGCTTTCTGGGTTGATTATCACATCATAAGTCAGGAGGCCCTAAACCTAGAGAGGGCTTCTGTGGATCGCCAGACTTTCCATGACCGGGACACGCATCTGATGGTTTAGGGTTGGTGGACGTAATCTTCCTTCTTGCCTTCCTTCCTCTCTTTCTCTGTTTATTTTTCTCTTATTTTCAGCTGCATCTCTTTACGGAGATGTAATTTACATACCCCCAAATTCGCCCCTTGCGAGTATACAGTTTAATAACTTCTAGTTAATGTGCGCAGCTGTGCGGTCATCTCCCAGGCCCGGTTTTAAAGAACCGCCACCACATCCGAAAGTTCCTTCATGCCTGCCCCATTTATTTTCAATTAGCCAAGTAAACCCCCTCCAAACTGGGCTGATAATTTTGTTTTTATTTGAAAAAGCCAAGGAAGCATGTTTCATAATATTGTATTGCAACGATGTATTTAAATTTCTGTCTCTAGCTTCTGTTATACTCTTGTAATATAACTTCTATGGCATAAGAAGAAGCCGAGAGAGGGGAAAAGAGGGTCTGTTGTAGCTTTGAAGGCCAGCATGATGTTCCACTCTGAGATCTGAAGATATAGAAGTTGTGGGTGGCAGGAGGGAAAAGAACCCACTTCTTGGGTAATATGTCCTCTACCGAAGTTATTAAGCCTTTAGTTACCAGTAAATTGGAAAACATGTCATAATCTCTGCTACTTGTTGACTGTATGTTTTGTTTTATTCTCTTCGCATGCATTACCTCATTAAAGCCTCATCCGGGGCTCCCTTTATAAAGATCAGGGAACTGAGGTTCAGAGACATGAACTACATTTTTCAGAGTCATGCCGTGGTTGATGGCAAAGCCAGGAATCAAACCCAGGTGTGTCTCACTGCCCCGCCCCCCACCTTAAAGATTGCATTTCATCCCGTCTCTGAACAAACGAATCAAGGCACAGCAATGGAGCGCCGCTGTCATTGTCAGAGGTTTGCTTCAATGCCTAGGAAAGGAAAACTGAAAACATGGGGCCCCAGGGAAAAAGGTAAGCCAGCATTACACTTCACCGCCACCCAAAACATGTTAGGAATAAAGTAATAATTTAAGGGGAGAAGGCTCATGGTTGCGGACGTTCCGAGACTTTGTCCTTTGAACTGAGAGTGCTTGAGGATGAGTGACAGGGTGAGACCATGTATGGACAGGCTTCTGCTTGATTCATCTTGGGTGACTCTCTTCCTAGGAATGAACTTCACAGACCAGTGGTACTGCTTGGGGATGCATCGTGATTTGGTGGCTAGAATAACCTCGGGATAAGTCATTATACAGCAACGCTGAGTGCATAAGAGGGGCTTTGTCTGAAGTGGTCGCTCCCTCAGCTAACTCCCCCCTAGACTTCTCATTTGCCACTTGGCACGTAAACGCTGCCTTGTATTAGATTGTCTTCCTGTTTGTTCTATCATCTATCCCCCTGGTTCTCAAATTTGGTTAAGCACAACAGTCGTGGGAGCCACTTATTTAAAGAGTATGTTTATGGTCCCCTGAGAAATTCTGGGGACAGTTGTCTTGAGTAAAGGCTTACATACCTGTATTTTTATAAAGATTTTCTGTGATTCTTGGAATAAACCCTATCTGGGACCTGCTGTTCTTTAAAACCGTAAGTCCATAAGGGAGTTTTGTTTCCTAGAATCTAGCAGAGGGCTTGGCACAGAGGAAAGTTCAGTAGATATTCATAAACTAAAGGAGGGAATCAATGAATATTGATATTCCTTGGGGACAGTGATGATATAACAAACCTCCCACCATGTTAGTAAATAGTGATCAATAATCATTTACTGATTAATTAGTTTTAAATCTAGATCTTATTTCTACCCATACCTTTGCCCAGCTCTGGGCAGATGACCGTGAATTTGTGTCCAGTCTTGTGTTCTGAAACACCCTATGATCCCTCTTTAGTGAGGTGAGGGGGTGGGCCCAGCATCCGGAGCTGATTTGAATTAGTTACAGGAGCTCACTTTATCCTAAAAACCCCACAAGAAAACCCAGTCCCACATTTTGCAAATTTACTTTGCTGTAGCACGGTGAATAATTGTCCTGGGGGGAACTGGATGGCATCAGAGAATATTAATCTTAGATTTTCATTTCCTGTAAAATAACTTTCCACTTATTACATTCAGTGAGAATACTATGGGTTTCAGGAAATATGCATATTTTATCACCGACAGTCCTAAGTGTCCTCCCGAATGTACCTGAAACTCAGGCGTTAAGGGGGGCAGGGGCAGGCAATATGAGTAAGCCAGGGGATGCCACACTGGCTGAGAGAGGACAGGAGAAGGGGGACCGAGTCAGCACAGCCGGCACCTCATTGTCTTAATTTTAGGCTCATTGAGCTTTAATTTTTTTTTTTCAATAGGAAAATATTAAAAATCAAAGTGACAGTGATAATAATAATGGGCTAGCATTTATCAAGCCCCTGTGTTCCAAGCATTTTGCTAAGCTCTTTCGTGGATCATGGTATATAATTGATCCTTTACAGGAACCCGATGAAGTACTATAGTATATTACAAACGAGAGCATCGCAGCTAAGATTTGGCTTCAGAGACGGTGTTTGCTCGTAACACTGAACAGAAGTCCCGGGGAACTTCCAGGCAGGTTAGATTTCAGGGACTCACCAGTATCATCGGCCCCTTCTCTTCCCTCTTCGCCTTTTCTATAGTGAAAAAGATGGCCACCAGCAACTCCAGCTTCCATCCTATAAAGATCAGTTCCCATGGAAAGGAAGACTCTTTTAATGCAGAGTCAGGGAAGTCCAAAGGATCATCCTCACTTCTGACATTGGCTGCAAAGTTTAGGAGTCCGCAAGGTCGACTTCAGTTTTGATAATTTGCTAGAAGAACTCACATAATTCACTATACTCATAGTTACGGTTTTTACAAGGAAAGGACCCAGATTAAATCAAGTCAAGGCAGAAGGCTCAGGGAATAGCATCCAGAAAAGTTCCACAAGCAAAGCTTCCAATCGTGTTCCTCAGGCACACTCAGGGACAGTGGTAACTTCTCCCAGTAACAGTGCACTATTGCCAACCAGGGAAGTTCTCTTGAGCCCCAGAGTCCAGTGTTTTTACTGGGGCTCAGTCACAGAGACATGGTTCACCACCCACATGGCTCTGACCTTCGGTCTCTGGTTCCTCCCAAGGTCCAGTTGATACAATGTGGTCCAAAACCCCAACATAAATCACATTGTTCGACTATGCAGTGTGGCCCCAAGGCCTTCAGGTAAACAAAGACTTACCCATCAGACATTCCAAGGGCTTTGAGAAGTTAAGGGCAAAGGCCAGACCTCTCCTCGGGGAAGGTTAATTCTTTACTATGCAATTCCATACCATTCCAATAAGAGCCCTCACCTCCTCTGGGTCCTGGCATGGACATGGAATTTGCTAGCTGATGAGGCCTAGGGATGAAGCTGTTCAGTTTGCCTCCCACCTAAACCAAGAGCAAGGAGGGCTAGTGCTCCAAGGAAACTGGACATTGATCAAGCCAGCTCTTTTCAGTAGTAAATAAAATAGGAGGACAAGTCTCTGTTAACTCATAAAAAGACTACACAGAGTAAATCAAACACCAAACCCCTTTTATTTGGATTCCTTGGGATTTCATTAGCAAGTCCATGGGAACGTGATCTATAGGTGATTTCATAAATATACCTTCTTAAAAAAGAGACGGAGCCTCTTAAAATAGGACACGTGTGACTTAAGAAGCAGAATTACAGAAAGTTGGTAAAGAGGTACTCCGTGGGATGGCTGCTCATGCCAGTTTCCCACCAGGAATGAGCTGCTGTCTCATTTTGCTGGAGCAACATGAAAACCGCCTAGAGCAGGGGTCCCCAAACTTGCGGCGCATTAGAATCACGGGTGGAGCTTTCCCAACTGAATACCCAGGTCATACCCCAAACCAGTGAATCAGGGTGGCTAGGGAAGGGCTCCAGGCATCCGTGTTTTTTAAAGATCCCTAGGAGACGCTCCTATGCACCAGTTTGGGATTTTAAAACAACACAGATACCACTGCCCTGAACACTGGTTCCCAGCATGGCCAAGTTCACCTGACTACACGAACACTGCCAGTCATTAGTCAGCACCACTCTTGAGGACCATCAGGATGGAGTGTGAAACCCGGGTCGGAGATATCTGGGTTTACACTCAGCTTCGTCATTTACTTGGTGATGGACCCTGAGCTACTTAAGTGTCTCAGCTTCCGTAAGGTTCAGGTCCCTCGTCTATAGAACCACTAGGAGTTTCTGAAAGAAGATGTGGAGTAAGTGCCTGGCAGTGCAGACGTCAGTGCCCTTCCTTATATTATTACATGAATTGTACGAGAGATGGAAACCCCTAGTCTTTTTTCCCCTGCCTTTCAGATCATGTTATGTTGTTTCATTTGTCACATGTCTGTGTAGGATGAAAAAAAAATGTATCTCAGTCAAGGATGCAAAAGTGTGAACTCTTCTTTGTCATTAAATATATTTGTTCCCTTACATGTCGGAAGTCCCCCGTGAAGAGGTGGCTCATTCAGTCAGTCATGTGTCCATGCAAAAGTATTAGGTATCCCTGACAATAGCTCATCAATGCTAAAATGCACTGACTTACAAAATAACTCACTGTTATTTTATGTATGAATAAAGAGGGAAAACCTTTGCCAATTAACACGTGGCACGCCATCAGTAGAAAGAGGAATTCTGTCTCATAAATGTTAAAATGAATGACGGAATACACGTCACAGAGCCAGTGGAGCGTGGCCTCATCCAGGACATGAGGCGTTAGAATACAAAACTACACAAGTCACTGACTCAGTCACTGGAGGCTGAGAAAGAAAACCCACGCCGGGCCTGAAGCCTCTGCCTCCTGAGACGAGAGTTGACTCCAGTTTTGTTGGGAGAAAACTCTTTTCATGTCTCTCTTAGATTATTCAATGTGATCCACTCACCGTGGTTTCACCTTTGAGGAACACAGTGAACTGTTTAAATGGTCCTTGTTTTTAAATCACTGTCCTTCCAACAGGGCCCGTTTTAAACGGTTGAATGTCATTCCACCCAAAGAGGGGAGAGCTGACATGGCTCATGATACATAACTCAGCACAGCGATACAGAAACCACGATATAGACACAGGTGCGAAGGTAGAAGGAATCCAATTTGGTGATGGCCTGATCTTCTTTTTCCAAACCCTCCCATTCAACCGACAGTTTTGTGTTGTGATCCCAAACGGATCACAATATACACTTGGAAAACGTTTTCTGAATAGAGCCCTTTGCATTATTCTGTATATATATTAATAGAGATATGTCCTCATTTCTCTCTTCTTATATTAAAGCCTGCTTGCCCAGAAATGTGCCTACATTTACTAATTTATTTTTATGTAATTGGCAAAATAGGTCCTCAGGTGGCAGCAAGGAGTTTGGAGAGGTTTTTGGAACAGGGGAAACCTACGTGATTCAGACCCATCCCCTTAAAATGAAACCTTTGCCTTTCGTTTGGGAAATTGCTGTTTTGGTGACTGAAAACAAATCCCAAAAGAAAGAGAGAGAGACAAAAATAAGAGCCACCTCAAATCCAAACGAGAACCTTACTAATAGCTCTTAGGTGCGCCACGCTGGAGCCCAGCTCCAGGAACGGCTCTCCCTTGGGTGGTAAGCGATTTAGAGAACGAATCTGCTCTGCTGTTTGGTCAGAGGACAGGTGCCCAAGTTAGATCGTTAAGGAGATCACCCCATTGGTCCCTCTCATTAAGGAAGCTTCTGCAGTATATAGACTTGGAACCTGTCTGATTAAAGGTAGATCTTGTCAAATAGCTCCCAGCACCTCGTGAAAAGTTGGACTTTGTTGGTTTAGATCATCCAATCCAAATGCAAACACGGTTCTAAGCTTCTGTTTGCACACTCTAGAAGAAGAAAAAAAGACTTTCTCATTCTCCCTGACTCCTGACACAAATAGCATTCCAAGGGGCAGGCAGCTCCCGTGGAAATGTCTAAGTCACTGTGTTGATGACGCACGCAGAAAGGCAAAAGTTTCCCGCGTCACCTGAAATTGAAAGCTTCTCATTGTCATCGTGTGGATCCTTTGACTTATTTAGCTCCCCATCTTTTTTCTCTTAACGGATCCCGGTCTTTCAGTTTCTCTGCCACACCATGTCTGAGCTGACCCCGTCTGGAAGTTGTAAGGCTGAAATTTTGACAGCTTTGTCATTTCCAGAGCCGTGAGGGGTGATGTCGAGCCTACGGGATTACCGCTTTCCAGGAATACTTCACAGCATAATCAAGCAGAAGGTCAAGAGAGATAAAGAGAGGAAAAAGACTCTAATTAAGTCAGAAAAGGCTGCCTTGGACCATAAAACACATGCGTGACTTCAGAGAGGGCCTCCTGCTGGTGTCCATGTGCAACAACTGGCCCCAGCCAGGGGCCACGCTTGTCGCAAATGGACAACAAAAAATTGCCATGAAAGGGAGCAGCTCCTTAAGATCTGGCTTCATTCTTTGTTTCGACACTGGTATTAAGTTCCCTCTTGAACCCACAAAGAGCAGGGGGCTCTGACACATAGCTTGATGAGAGCAATGGAAAGCGAGTGAGCTCTAGTTTTCACGGGATGCCTTGGCTCCCAAGATGTGTGACCTCTGGGTGCCAGCCTGGTGTGTAAGGTCACCAGACAGTGGTGCCCGAATTGAATTAAAGAGAAATGTGGGACATTCTACTGGGAATGGAACTAAGAAGAGCTTGATTCCAGATTTGTATGGTGGGTCCCCACTCTTAGGAACCAGGCACCACGTACAAGTCCCAGATACTCAAACTGCTTTAGTCCATTTTGGTTCGGCAAGTCCTATCTGAGACCTACTATGTGCCAAACACTGGGCAAGACCTTCGTGGTTCAGTGAAGTCACAGGCGGGAGGAGCTTCGTGTCTAATGAGGCTTGAGGCAGGTAAGCAAATACTGTCAATATAAGGTGATAAATGCAATGACAGGGAAATAATAACCTTTTAAAATTGTTGAGTACCTACTCGGTGCTACACTCTGTTCTAAATGCTTTACAGGGAATAAGTCTCTTAATGTAAATGTTAGACTGTCATGCCAGCAACATGAAGAATATGGAAAGTACCCTGAAAGGAGGTGCTTGAATGGGTATTGAAGAATATAAGGAATTATTTTCTACGTCTAAGAAATAGCAGAAAGGAAGTAAAACCTTGCTAAATAGAGAAAAACTATATATAACGGCTCAAAGTGTGGCATAAGATGAGCTCATCTAAGAGCTGTGGCATTCCTACAGCATGAAGCAAGAGTCAGATGGTGGCGAGGAAGCTGACGACAATGGGATGGAAGGAAAGCTTTATCCTATAGGTGATGAAGCCCTTGGAGAATGTTTCTGTGAGCGTGGCAGTCAAACCCTCTTTCTAAGCAGTGTCTATCTTTGATGGCCCAGTGACAGGACTAAGGGACAAGGCAAATGAGAAAGGCAGTGTCAAGAGACAGGGACAGAGAGAAGCAGTAATGTGTTTGAGAGCCATAATGAGATGCCCAGGACGGTGCTCAGACTGGGGACAGTGTCCCCAAGACTTACCATTGCAGAACAGGCCGGACGCAGGGGATGAGGTTATGAGATAAGCTGTCAGGCCAGGAAGTCTTTTCTTCCGTAACCATCTTGCTGCAGATGGCACTCTCTGTGCTTCTGTGAGGCAGCTCCTGGAAACGCAAAGGTTTGCAAAGGTTTGCATCCAGCCCTGGAAAGTGCCCGAGTTTCCTGGGGACCCTCGCTGTGGTTAGTGGCTCCCTTTTCCTTGTGCGCAGGGTCTGACACCTGCATTCCGAGGAAAGCTACACGCATCCCAGTAACTGGGACAGGGCATGGTGTTGTTGTAAGATTTTAAAAGTTTCTGAAATGAGTCTAATAGTGAAAGAAAAAGAGTCCAGCCAACCCAGACCGATGACTTGGAAGGCCTTCAGGTGGAGGAAAATATAACATGACAGGCCAGGTTTTTAAGAGGGTCTCTTTGCTGGAAAGCGTACCGATTCTATATACGTACACACACGTGCACACATCCATGCGCACACACATGGAACTGAGCTAAGGTCTGCTTCTGCAAAACCCCAGTGCTCATTTCCATCGTGCTAGCGTGGAAAGAACATTGGAGTTTTGGAGGAGCATGGAGAATCCGCACCTGTTGAAAACTTGAAATCTGCCTCCTGAGCTTATAGCTGGGGCGGCACGCTCTCTCTTCCCATGATCAGCGCCATGATACAAAGCGAACCTTTCATTAACAGTCGGCTGGACAACGGAGGCCGGCACCCACCGGCTGAGCTGCAGCCCGAGCAGCCCCATTCCGACCACCCCCTCCTCTGCCCGCCTCCCTCACGCACAGAATTCTCGGGAGCCTCCTTGGTCGCTGCAGGTTTGTAGAGCCTTCGCAAGCCCTGACCACGTATCAGCTTTCTAAATTGAGAAGGTGATGAATTTTTAACTTCTTGAACCAGTTTTGTAATAATCTTTCCGCCGCCCTCCACATTATGATGCAGGAAGGCAACAGATGTGTTTTCTTAGGACTCTGAGAATATGAAATATTGATGGGGGAAGGGAGCGTGGACGGACCTGGCATTGAGGTTCTCCTAAACGTGAAGGTAGCGGCTCTCATCCCAGCCCCTCATTTTCCATCTTTTGCTTCTGTCACTGAGGACGTGAAGAAAGCCCCAAACCCGTGACCCCCCAAGGCTAGTTCAAGGGAAGCTCTCAAAAAGCAGTGCAATAAAATCTGTCTAAAAATGTCTTTATCAGTCTCCAGGGACCCATTGCTGCTGCAGCTAATATATATTTGATCTATACGGATGATTTTTCCTTTGTCCCCAAGGGAACCTCTGCAAACACTTTGGATTTACATGGTGCCAGGCCCAAGTAGCGTGTGGAAAATAAATAGCATTTTAACACATTCAGGTTTCAGTCCCCGGGATGAAAAGTAGTGTGTGGGCTCTTCTCTTGAGTTTTCTATCTGGGCCATAGGACATAATCAAAACTTCATTTTTAAAGCATTTCTTTTCTTGGTGACATTTCACTCTGAGGCACTGCATTCTGAAAAGGCACAAAGCAGAGATTCTGCCAGTTCAAAGAAAAAGAAAAAGAAAGAATACATTTCATCTAGGACAGTATTTCCAAACACATGTTTGAGGGCTAGGTGGGTGCCAACATGTATGGGAAAAATAGGCGAGGTTTCCTTAAGAGGCACAGAGTTGAACTTTTAAATTATAATATTTATTTCATTCGAATGCATATCAGAAACATGTGTATATGTATATGTATATAGATATGTATAGATGGAGTGGGTAAAAGTTTTACAGTTGTGAGTACACAAAATAGTTTATTCTTATTATTATTTATGATACACATAACAGAGTCTATTCTTGTTTTATTTATGAATGATTGTATTTTCCATACGAACAACTGTAAACCTACTTGTGTATCATCTAGCACTTCTAAACTGTGATTTCATGGATGTTATTGGCTAGGATGAAACGAAAGATGGAAACAAGTCAATTTGAAAAGTATCCTAAGTGCCAGCACCAAGGACTGGGTGGAATAGCAGGTGTGGGGAAGGACTGGGGAGAGCAAACACCCAGAGGGTGGCGGGAAATGACTACCATTTGGAAAATGCTGGTCCAGGGAGGGCCCCCTCCTATCTAGGCCGGGGAGCCAGGGCCGGCTCCGCTCTTTCCTGGCCAGCGGCAGGAAGGGCGACTCCCTGAGCCTCCTCCCCCCGAGAACCACAGGCCACGAGTGATTTCCCGTGGCTCAGCGGGCACGGAGCCATAGTCCCCTGTCGTCTCAAATCCTGTTTTCTTTGTGTAGAGACAGGCACGTTCACGGTGGCTCGATCCCACATGTCCTGTCAATCCTCCTCACAATGAAATGCTGTAAGACAGGTTATGGCCAGCCTCTTCCGCAGACACGCCTTTCGAAGAGGGTGTCCTCCAGACGCATGGGCTCTGCACTGAATTCTCAAGTGCAAGGGGAAAATTCACACGCCCCTCGGATAGAGCTGAGTCGGGATGAAAAGATGATGATAACAGTGCCTCGCTGCGGAGGCTTTAGGACATGCCTGACGTGGAGCATTAAGTGTGTGTGTGTGTACAGATACACAGATACAGGAAAAACCATAGTATATGTAGGGGTCAGTACTATCGTGGTTTCAGACATCTCCTGAGGAGCCTGGGAACATGTCCTCCTGGATAAGAGGGGACTGTTTTATACCGTGCATGCATCTCTGCCGCTTTAACATCTTATGCTACCAATGTAAAGATAGCCTTAAACATCATTCGCCTCAATGGAAACAGGAAGCCGGTGCTGCAGGCGGTCTCTTGTGTTGTTCTGGAAGCAATGGTGCTTTTTCAATTCTGCTGCCAAGGAGACACACCTATGCCTTGTGAGTAGTCTCGGCAGGGTATATTTAAGGATATTCATCATTAGGAATTGAGTCTGAGCTTCCTCGTGGTTGGGGCGGGGGATGGGGAATCCTAAAATTTAAAGGCCACCAGGAGTGCCTCCGTATTATTTACAGATGCAAAGAAACAGGAGCAGATTGACAGTGACCAGAGGAGAGGGGGAAGGGGGAGAAGGGAAGAGAGAAGGGGAAGGGTCTAGTCAAGGAACATGTATAAATGACCCGTGGACGTGGACAACTGGATGGGGATTGACTGTGAGACATGGTGGGGGGCCGGGGGAGGAGGGGCAATGGAGAGCAACCAGGGAAAAATTGGGACAACTGTAACAGAACAACAATAAAAAATTTAAGTATTAAACAAAGGCATAAGAAACAAAAACTAGGAAAGACTCACTTTCTAACCCCCCCACGTTGTAAAAGTACAAATAGCCCCACAAAGCCAGAGTTACCCTCAGATCCGGTGTACCTGGTAGCAGAAGAAATTTTCACACGTGCTGGCTAGTTTCGTGTGTACCAAGGAGGGAAACAGGGGAAATGGGAACGGCATGAAGCACCGGCATGACCTGCATTAGACGGCGATTAGCTAGGATCTGGGCAGGGAGCATCGCGGGGCCGTGTTCCAACTTGATTCGGCTGCTGTGTTTCAGAAGCCCTCGTAATTCATGTTCCGACTGGAGAAACAGCTCTCGCGCGGGGTGCATCGGACGGCGTTGCTGTTCAGGGGGTTCGACAAGAGGCCGAAAAGGAAGGTGTTCGAAACTCTGAAGTGAGCAAATGGTCTCCGGGATCTCCACAGAGTCCAGCGAGTCACAGGGCTGTGGTCACAGTGTGGGGGGGCATTTCTGGGCAGTGAAATGTGGTAGGACCTACTAGTTTGGGAAATTTATGATTTTGATAGTCCTTGTTTATGGAAGCCAGAAGTGCGGCTGGGACTTCAAAAGGAGAAGTGCACATTCAAGACCTCTTGTGTTTATACAGAGGACGTAATTCTCTACAAACTGTATCATTAGGGAAGACATATATGGTCAGGCTTGCGTATTTTTCAAAGGTCTTAGTGATAACGAATGTATACTATCATTCGGTGACAATACAGCCTTTAGAATATATGAAGAGTCTGAATGATTGCTGTTCTCATTCAAAAGGTTTAGGAACTTCTAGATAATAAAATGGCTTAACAAAATCAGTGGCATCTCATTGACAGGGAATATTAAAATCAAACTTTAAAGCAATCACTCTGTGAAGACAACGTTTGCGTTCTTCATGAAATACTGCTGCCGTTCTCAGTATTAACAGGCAGGGACGGGATGGAGTCAAAACCAATGGTCAGACAGTGAAGTGAAAGGCCGGGTGTGAGTTCTGCTGGTCTTGCATTTTTCCTTGGAGGGCGGGGGGAGGAGCATTGGAAAGGAAGTCAGAGTTGTAGGTCCCCGCCTCTTTGTGTGGGGCAACATAAAATCGAGTGAGTCCTTTAGTCTTTCTAACCGTGTCCTTTTTCATAAAATACTGGTTTTCTATTAGATTCGAGTTTCTCAGCCTGCGTTCCTTATAGCTCAGGGCAGGGAGGGCATAATTAAGAGGGTGGAGAGTTCTAGAGGATAGGCCTTCGGGCCATTTTTTTCTTTCTCTCCAGCACAGCAGCCCTGCTTTAAATATCGAGGTTCTGAAATAGTTTTAGTTTATAGTTCAATCGCCAGAAAGGCGTTCAGTTGATTTTTAAAATGTTGGGATCCCCTTTTCAAAAAATGTTTCATGATCTTCCCTTTAATACTCTTCGTTTTTGTGCTCTTTTTAATTTCTGCTGACATCTCTGGCATGAGGCAACTCATCTGAACACGTTTGTTGAAGGCAAAGGATCGTGATGAGCACAGCACTTGGCACACAGATTGTCAATAACAATCTGATCGTTCGGGAAGCACTTAGAGAGGGGCTTGGTCTCTGCAAACCAATCAGTGTACGTTTTGTGGCATTTAACTAAAAACCTTTTGGAAATTCACAATAGCCCAGGTTTATCACGACTCACAAAGTACTGTGTTAAATACTTTTATATTTCTCACTGGATCCTCGAAATCTTTAAAGTGGATCTCATTCTGCATAGTTTACAGACGAGAAAACCAGGACTCCCGGAGGCTGAACAGCACATACAATGCCACAAGCTGGCAAATGACTGGCAGTCAGTCCCCTGGGCCTTTTCCACACTGCAGCTCTGGAGAACAGCAAGAGGGTCCCTGGGGATCCTGGCCAAGACTTTTAGCCCGAGGACAACCTCTAAGCTGATTATTGCTTAGTTATTAGAGGAATAAATTATTTTCTTGAGTAAGCTTCCTCCCAAAGCTTCCTCTGTTCTCTTCGCTCTCATTTGTTGCTTCTAAGTTCTTTCAAAGAGGAATTACATGTGGGTTAGATTCTTTAGTGGAGAGGATGGGAAATACTGCTTCTAGCTGGGAGCACAGTTGTGCCCACATGCAGTCACGGTCTCCTTCAAGTTCAGTGGACTAGACGACCCAGTGTTCTGGACGACCCAGTGTCCTGGGTCTAGGAAGCCAATAGTCAAATCATCCCAAAGGTCAACTTCTATCTGCTTTTCCATTCTTCAGATCTTTGGGTGCCTGGTTGTTATATGGTAGTGTGGCGTGTATTTGTGTGTGTGTGTGTGTGTGTGTGTGTGTGTGTGTTCATTCTATCATACCTTTCATCCGTGTATTGTTAGAGAAATCTTTGCTGCTAATCCCCCACCGCTTTGCTGTTGTGTGTATTACAGAGAAGGTTTGCCTGCTCTGGGCTCTCTGCTCCACTGAGCTACGTACGCTGTGTTCTCTACCATTGTTCCCACGTCAGACTCCACTTTTCCATCCAAGGCGTCTTAGTTGAGATGGGCTAAGTCATTAGAAGTGACAGTCACTCAAAGAAAAAATAAAGCTGGCAAAACACAGGTATGCACATTCAAAGGAAGCTCAGAGAGCTCCTTCTCATGTCCTTGGATGAGACAACTGTCCCCAAGCCAACTCCATGCCTAGCTGAACTGACTTCACCGTCAGGTCCTGCCAATGGCTGTCGCACTGTGCGGTACCTGCGGCTTTCACGGAATGAAGTCACCTCCGCCTGGGGGAGTTCATGGCCTCACTACTCCTACAGAGGAGGAAGTGTCTGTCATTGTTCTCCCTCCATCATGCAGGTTTGCAGTTCCCTCTGCCTGAGGCTAACCTGCCCAGCTCATCCTGTGCTGTTGAGCTGTCAATGGGAAGGGAAATGGTGGACCACAACTTGGTGACCTGTTCGTTTTGCTAAAGAGACCTAAGGACTGAATCATGGCTCTCCTTGGCGAAATCAGTGGTCTTTCCACCTAGGGCTGTGACTTGGTTGGGGCACCGAGGAGCATCTGATGGGCAAGCGTGAATGCTCTTCGTCCAGCTTGGAAGGTCAGCCCTGTTGCCAAAAGCTTCCTCCTTCCCTGAGCAGCCCATTCTAAATCAATCTCCCATGAAGTCATGAAAGTGGGTTTTGTCACGCCTCAACTTTGCTGCCTCTGCGTGAATGCCCCCAACCCAAGGAGGCCGCCGACAGGGCATTTTCCAAACCATCGTCTGAATTTCCCTCCCTGGCACGTCTTCTGCCCGCTCCAGGGAACTTGTCCTCCCTCCGCTTCCTTTGCCGTGGGGGCCACATTGCAACGCTCTCTTGGCTCTTAGTGGATGCGTTAGGACATGCCTCGAAGTGCCTTTGTTGCCTCTGAAAGACGTTGAATTTGGAAAGAGCAGGAGGGGGGAAGGGGTGTATGTGGGAACAGTTTAATTGTCTCCATGAGGATTCTTAGTAATCAGGATGCCAATGTGTTTTCCAGGACCTAGAGCGGACATAAATAATGTAGCGTAGCCCGCTTTGTGCGGGCTTGCTGAGGAATGCTGATGGAGAGAGCCAAACTGGGATCTGAAGCTCCCGGCTCCCGGCACAGCCTTTAAAATCTTTTTATTGAGGAGTAAGTAGTGTTGAAACGGCAGCAGCACAGTGGCCGGCTGTGAGCGCCAGGAGAAGCCGACAGAGGCGGGACTTAGGGGGAAGCTGCCTCGCTGGGTGTTTGGAGGATGAGAACGTGGTGCAGCCCGGATGGCTCTGGCTAACGATTGGGTCATTTCAGTTTGTGTCCCTGATCCCAGAAGGAACAGGGCAGTTCTGTCAAGGCCCTGAGAGCCCGGTAAGTGTGCAGCTGTTGCTAACAAGCTAGGACCGGCCCCTCCAACATAGTTAAAAGCATCTTGCTAGCCTTTTAGAGCCTCTTGCCTTAATGGTAAGATCCAAATGAGCTTTGCGGGACAGCTAACCCCAAATGAAGTCCTGCCGTTTAAGCTCATTTCAAGGCGAAGTGTGCACCAGGGAGAGCGGGAGGGACCGCACCGCCACAGTTCATTTGCAGGAAGGACACTAATGGGTCGCTACATGGGACTTATACAGGAGGTCTGCCAAGCCCAATAATCCCCTGGAAGCGCCTTCCAGGTTTTGCTTTAAAGTGTAACTTAAACCTTATCTCGGCCACAAACCGTCTAAGTGAAGGAAAAGATGGGGAGGGGAGGGGGACAGAGAAGAGGCTATCAGAAATCATTGTCATTGTTAATGTGACGGGACAGGTTCTGGGCATTCCTTTACAAAGACAGCTATTCCTTGCTTGTACGCTGGTGGTTTAGAGAAGGACCTCAGGAAATATTCGTGTGTTTGTTTCCCCCTTTTGATTAAGGCATTTGGGGTCTAGAAAAGAAGATTAAAGCAGGATCCGTTTAATGTATTTAGTTTGCCTCCGACATGAATCTTCAGAATGGTAAGTATCAATTATATTCTTACTGTTTGGGATAACTAGCTGGGAAATGGGTTCTCGAGCAGAAGTTCTGAGCAAGAATGTGGTGCAAGATCCAGGCTGTTTTTACAGTTTTTGGCCAGTGATAGGAGCTGGTGGGTCAGCACAGAAAAAGAGTAGAGACGAGATTTGGTTGGACTGGAAGGGCCTGTGCAATTCGCCCCTTTAAGCCAGGGTTCTTCTGCGGTTGCCGGTTTGATAGTTAATTACGGGACCTCGTTTGGAAGCCGGCTGTCATTCCCTGCAAATCACAAGAAAAATGTCAAGCTACTTCAGGTTTTACTTTTACTGTAGGACACGTGTACTTTTTCCTCTCTTTAGTTGCTATGTAGATACTTTGGGGATTTTTTATTTCTTCGTTTAAAAAGTATCATGTTTTCTTAAATAGTGTTTAGGAATTTTGTTCGTGGGCCATTAAGAACTCTAGAAGTTGCTTTTAACCATCTGATCGAACTGATTGAGAAGGGGAGCTTTTATTTTATTTTATTATTATTATTATTTTTTTTTTTTTTTTTTTTTTTTTGGTCTCGGCCTCATTTTCTCCTCTCCTCATAGCGCTATTCCCTGTTTTTCTGCTACTTTAAATGGCTCCATCACAACTTTTCTTCAGCGGTCATAAGCGTCTGCATACCCCTCTCTGCTTATGCAAATGCTTTCCCAGCTCAGAGTTGTTTTGTCTTGTTTGGTTTTTTCTGTCATCAGGGATAAGGACCCACAGGGGGCTTTATTGAGGTCGCTTTAATCTAGGACCTGTTTCAACAGTTCGCTGGCAAACCGCCCATTCTTTAGGCAAGGGCATTCCCCTCTGTGAAATGGGCTGGAGATCTAATTAGCAATGTACAGCTTCCACCCTTTGGAAGCTTTTGGGTCATGTCTATGAATGTTCGAAAGAAAAAATAAAATTGTAATAGAGAATTAGCTAACGGGTTGTCTGTAAGCTGTTCTCCGTAGGCCTGAGTTCGGAAATGTTTTCAACACCCCAAAACTGTGCTGCTTGTTGGTTTTTATTTATAAGAGCGTTAACAGAAGGTGCATTTTAACTGCCGAGAGAACTATAATAGTTCTAACAAACAGAACTCCATTTTTATAACCTAAGAAGTGACCTGAAGGAATGTGAAGAATTGATAGAAGGCTGTGGCACTCGGGTGCAAAGTCACAGCTTCATGTTTAATTTAACAAAACATTAAACATTTCATGTTTAATTTAATGAAACATTAGAGCACTAAGATTTGTCACCTTCATGACAGAATGTCAGAAC
Source organism: Furipterus horrens (assembly GCF_987537825.1). NCBI lineage: Eukaryota > Metazoa > Chordata > Mammalia > Chiroptera > Furipteridae > Furipterus > Furipterus horrens. The sequence goes on from NW_028327180.1 coordinate 94,847,415, forward strand.
TAAGGGGTAGTCTCAGAATATATGTCCTTTCTGCAGAATTCACATATGACGCTGGATATGACTCACATGCAAAGACCTGTACTTTTTCCTAAGGGTCTTTTTGCTGTTGTTGTTCTGATAAAAAGAAGCAGCAAAAAAAAAAAAAGTAAAACAGTGCCACCACATTAGGCATGCGCTACTAGTCTGGCAAATTTTAGGGGGGCTATTAGCAGGCATTTAGGCAAATCTATTAACATTTAGCATCAGCACAAAAGCAATTGCTTGTCTACTTTTGGTGCTTCTGAGAACCTAAGCACAGGGATCTTCAGGAGGAGACAAGAACAAAGGTCGGCACCACGTGTTAGGCGGTAAACTTTTATTCAACCGTTCCAGATTTTTTAATGAACTCTTTCAGAAGGTGGGGTGCGATATTTGGAAAAAAGGTAGTAAACGTATCCGTTTGACAAAGATGATCACCAATGAGAGCGGAAACCCTTTGTCCTGCGTGGTGTGCCAGATTTTTTTTTTTTTTTCTTAGTCTAGAATATGTGGTCAGGGCTTGAGAGCGCTACTCTGCCTTCTGCTTGCGGTAGAAAATTTCCCTTTTTGTATTTCAAAACACCGAACTGTGGTTCTACCCTACCTCTGTGTCTGTATTGCTGATGGGTAAGGCTATTCTCACCTGATGCTTCAAACCTTTAGCTTCTTTCAATGGAAAACAACTTATGTTTGAGCCATGAAGGCAATTACCAATTCATAAAATGTGCGTGTGTGTGTGTGTACATGTATGCATCTATACACACATAATATATGGGCATACAACCACACACACACACAAATTCTGCTTCCACTTACTTGAATTATCTCCTGCCCCATTTCGGGATGCCACGTAACACACGGCGCAGAATTATGCAAGTGTCGGTTTCCGTGAAGGCAGGAGCGTGAAAGCCTCTCCGTGCTACTGTATACTCAGCCCGGGTGCGCAGCTTCCTTGTGTGCCTTGAAGTGGCTGAAGCCAGGTGCTTCAGAGAAAGAGATGTCACATTAATGCAATTCAGAGGAGCACATGGCAAGAGAAAATCGTTATGACAGTTACCTGAAGAGGAAGTAGCTTTTTCAACCTTTTAAGAAAAATTGTTTGAACCCCATTCTGAGGAGCAGCGGATACTTTGTTTATTTGGATAACTTTTTTAACTCTTCTGTAGGTTGCATTCTGGAATGGGGGTGCAAAAGAGTGGTCTGGACTGCTAGGGAGCCCCGTTTTCCTTTGGTGGGGGAGAGGAGTGGGGAGCCGCATCCCCCAGCCCCACTGTGGCGGGAAGGATGGCTGGATGCATGGTCTCCTGCTCCCTCCCCGGACCTGATCTCTTGGCCTCTGGGTCTGAGTCAAACCCAGCAGGGTGGGATGTGGCTTACCTTCAACAGGCTTCTCCCCCTCCCGCAAGGAGGCCCCAGCAAAGCTCCCCCCAGCGTGCTCCCCCCGCCCTCAGAGGTGACCCCAGCTGTACTGTCCCATGGCCTCTAGCCTTCGTGACCCCTCTAGGACCTCTGTCCTGAGCCGCAGGTGGCTCAGAGGTGGCAGAAGCTGATGGCAGTTCTCATCACTTCAGAAGTCCTCTCTTGCGTCCCGCCTCTGTGCCTGGCACTCAGACTGGCACTGGAAGGGCACGCCAACGAGGCGTGGTCCCCACCTCGAAGGGGCTCCTGCCTGACGAGAAAGACCTGCTAACAAAAATGCATAAAGCACAGGCTTCGGCGCCAGGGCTCAGGGGCTACGGGAGGACATCCTCGCATGGCCGCAGGTACCGGGTGGGTGCAGAGGAGGGGTCAGCCCGTCCTCAAAGAAGGGAGGGGGTCAGGATAGGCTTCTGTATAGAGGTCAGTGGTCAAAAGAAGTAGCCCGGAGGGCTCCCTGGAGGCCACGGGCAGGCCTTGTGGGCCCAGGAAACGGCAAACGCTGGCAGATCAGGGACCTTCAGGTGCTGAGTCCAATGAGGCCAGCCCACGGGGCACGAGGAAGGCAAGGGACTGTGCTGGAAAGATGAGCAAGGTCCCCTAGTGAGCGGCTTTCCATACTGTCCCATCCGCACTACCAGGCAGCTCATGCAGGAAGCAAGGCGAGGCCGGGCATATTGAAAACGCAGCGCGGGGTTCTGGGAGAGCTTCTGAGCTTTACAATGTGCACGGTTAATTCGACTTAAAAAAATGAACAGTGCCTGGCTGCCCTTGTGGGGCCCAAACAATGAAATGCGGATGCAAGGTCCCAGATGAGCCTGGGGGGTGCTACCTCACATCCTCTGGGAGCGGCAGCGGGGCTCCTCTGAGGTCATTTCACCTGCTGGTTCAATTGCTTTTCGTCTGAGGGGGTTTGCGAGAGGAGCCTCTCTGGGTGTGTCAACAGTGTGGTTGGAGACAAACTTTCTCCAAAATTCTGCGGTTTTCAAGGGTCCCCACTTGAAAATCCATTTGGAGAGGGAGACAAATAAGTATGTTTACGTTGACACCTTGGAGTATAGCTGTGTGTGTGCATACGTCGGAGAGGGGGGGGTGTGTAACAGAGGAGGCGCTGGGGTCCTTCATCTAGTCGAAGCTTCTGGAGGTGGGGTCAGAAATGCGGGTTCCGGGGCCAGCGCTGAAGGGAAAGACCCAGACCGTCGCCGGTCATGGTTAATGAGTGTCTTTTTGCTTAGTGCATGTAGTACGTGATTTGCAGGGGGGTGGGGGGGGTTGTTACTTTGTTTTCAAAAGTTTCATTCTCTCACCAGTAATTTAACTTTTTGCCCCACGGCAACGGCAGAAATGCTTCCACTTCTGCTGGAAAGCCCTAGCTGTTCCCCCAGCCTGTGTCTACTTGGGATGGTGGGGGGCGGGGGAGGTGCAGGCAGGGCAGTCTGTGGGCAGCACCTCCCTGGAGAGATGGATGGGAAGGATCCCACGCATCTTCCCACGGACTCTGTCCTGGGAGTTATGTCCCAGGCTGGCGACGGGAAACCTAGGATGGGGCCCTGGCTGCTTTCTGTGCCATAATTTATAATATCTGCCTGGAGAGTAGATGGTAGTACTTATCAACTCTGTGGGGATAATGTTAAGGATGATAAATATATATCGTGGCCACTATAGGAGTTCAGACCTCAGGTCCACAGACATTCCAGGATGCCTGTAATCTGCGGGGCTCCTGGCTCACGCTCCCATTTACTTCCCAGTGCCAGCTCCCGCCGGCCCGGGGCTAATGGTCTAACTGTTGAGCCCTATGCCTGTTCTTTCTTGCCGCACTGATCCTCCTGTGTGTGTCGGCCCTTTTCCTTGGTGTGTGCAATAAACAAATCACACAGGCAAACAAAGTCATCCACCAAGACCTCTATGGGGAGCATGCTTTGCTGAAAGTTTGGGGAAAGGAAAAGTTTTATATGCCAGCGATAAAGAATTGTAGATAGAGTATTGACATCTATCTTCTTCAACAGTTCCTATGACTCAAGGAAGTAAAGTCATTAAAGGTCTGTCCACTTAGGGCTCTCGCTCTCTCTCTCCCTCCCTCTCTCTCTCCTTCTCTCTCTCTTTCTCTCTCTGTGTCTACGTCTGTGTCTACCAGAAATTCAGATGTTTCTCCCATTGTATTTACACACAGCAGCTCAGCACTCTCTGCTTCTGACCCCAAAGCCTCATCAGTACCCTGAGGGGCAGAAGCTAGACTATGTAGGGCTTAGCCTTTCTCTCTTTCCAGACAGACTCCACAAGAAAAAGATAATAGTTTACAGCTTTATTTCCTCCGCAGATCTGAGTCATAACATTTCCCATCACCAAATTCCAACTGCCCCCCAAAAAAGGGAAAAGTTATGATTTTGTTTTAAAAGGTTTTCTGACATGTAATAGTATATTGTGTACCTCATTGTGCTTTTCAATGTCCTTCCCACATGGATGATTGATTGATTGATTGATTGATTATAGAGTATTGTCAAAGAGCACAGTTGCTGGTGCTTTGCCAGTTACTAGCTGTGTCACTTTAAGTTACAACAGACCCTCCTTATCTGTGGGGTACATGTTCCAAGACCCCCAGTGGATGCCTGAAACCATGTATAATACTGAACCCAACATAAACTATTTCTTACTGTGATAAAGTTGAACTTACAAATCAGGCACAGTAAGAGGTTAACAACAGTAGCAATAATGAGATAGAAGAGTTATAACAATATATTGCGATGAGTCCTGTGCGTGTGGTCTCTCTCGCTCTCCATGCCTTGATGTACTGCACTCACCTTCCTCATGCTGACGTGCGACGATGGGCTGGTGCGAGGTGAATGACGTCCACATCATGACGTAGTATTGGGCCATATAAGGGGGACCTGAACACTGGCACAGTTCATCTGGTAACCAAGATGGCAGCTAAGTGACCTGCGGGCAGGGAGCATAGGCAAAGTGTGGCTCCGATGGACAGACCAAGGGAGGATTCACGTTCCAGGCAGGATGGTGCTAGAGCTCATCACAGTGCTTGGAACAGCACACAATTTACAGCTCAGGAATTGTTTACTTCTGGGATTTTCCGTTTACTGTTGAGGACTGCCTTGACTGTGGGTAACCAGCGGTGGAAAGCGAAAATGCAGATACGTGACTCCTGCCCTGGAGTCCTCTGTGCTCCCAGTAAACGAGGGATCCTCACAGCACCTGCCGCGTCAGCTCACTGTGTGACTGAGTGACATGAGGCATGTGAAGGAAGGAAGGCACTGGTCTTGGAACTTGGCTCATGCAGTTGATTTTTTTGTCTAGACTCAGTTTCATCGTTTCATTGTGATCCGGCTTTCATGATAGCCTGTTTTCTTCTTCTTCCAAAACAATTTCAACAGAAGCTGGTAGGGTGCTGGGATCCTGGCATAGACGGGGTCACACCTCGCACCCCTGCATGGAAATTGGCACAGGGGTGGCTGACTCTCCTCCACCTTCAAGATAGAAGGGGATAGACTCGCCACCTTCCTCCAAGCAGGCATGGGGGTCAGCGTGCATGTCTGTCTCCAGTGACCTTCCTCCCTGTGGCCATTTTTGCCAGGCGGCTGGCCAGCCAGCAGTGGCTCCAAATACCTGGCGTTCACGTAACTCTTCTTCCATGCAGAGTGTTACTGGTAACACACACACAGAGAATCATCCCGTTCATCTTCAGTGGCAGAGAACCCAGTTGTTCGCTCTTGGTTTGAATTCTCTGGGAGCGGGGCTGGTGGGGGCACAAGGGACGATTATTACAACTAAATTTTAATCAACAGTCTCGGCAACTATATTGAATTACAAAGTTACTAGCTACTAGTTAGATCATGGCTTAGCTCATAACGGGCAAATCAGTCATTCTGTGCTGATTAACATCTATTCAGAACAGAGCATGTATTATGGGTACTAAATTATCCCAGGAATTAATGCAGTCTTTTTAAAGGGCTTAAAACATGTTAATAAATGCAGCATTTCAGCACCTGAAGAATAAGGAACTAAAGTCATTAAAGATAGATATAATTATATTTATTATTGCAGAGATCTGGGTGGAGGGAAAAACAGTTTAATGAGCATGAATGAAACAGTGGTTCTTTATTTAAAACTTCTTACCTAAAGAAACTCTTCCCTTTGAGGGGTTACTTCATAGAATCGTGGAATGAGAGAACTACACAAGAATTAATGCAGAGACAATAGTTTTCTAACCTCTGGGCAATGAACTTCAGTGGCCCTTATGAAACTGTCCACTCTCCTTCCATGGAACTCAGCATGGGATTCAGCTCTGCCCCCATTCCTTTGCCCTTCTCCCCACTCTACCTGCCACTTCGGGAGCTTCCGTTCCCTCCACCTTTCTGCTCATGCCTCCCCCTAGTGCCATCCTCTCCTTCCAGTCTCTCAAACACAGCCAGTTCTTTCCCACCCCAGGGCCTTAGCACATGCTTTTCCGCTGCGTGACACTGATTTTGCAACAATTCAGTAGTCTATTGCCAGGCTTTGTCCTAACCACATTTTGATTATTAGCTCATTGAATCTTAAGTCCATCATCATTCCCATTTTACAGGCAGAGAAATCAGTCAGAGAGAGGTTAAGTGCTTTTCCCTCGGTCCAGCTGGCTTAAGGTCTTCTGTTCACCAGAGCTCTGATGCCCCTTTGTAGGTTCAGGAGCTACCACCTCCCAGACCTCAGCTGAGATGCTGTCCCTGCCCCCTTTATCTGAAGTCGTCCACCCCCCCCCTCCACCCGACCACCATTTCTCTCTCAGGATCCAGCTTATCCTTTGCAGCGCACATTAGCACAATTTAAAACGACTGTATGTATTCATACGTGTGTTTTTAGTTGATATTTCCCTTCCCTACTGCTATCATGTCTGCAAAGGCAGCAACTATTTTTATGGGATGCTGTATCCCGAGCCCTATTAAAATAACTGACATTTCATAAATGCTGAATGAATATTTGTTTAATGGATCCTTGAACTCATGTTCACCGTTTGCTGTCTGTAGCCAGAATCAAATGATATTGTTCATCTATCCGTCTTCAGTAGATGAAAAAAAAAAAAGTATGTCCATACACTATATCTTTTTCCAAATTTTCATAAAGAGAGAGTAACTTCCTTTTTGTGATTAAATACTTTCTTAGTCGATTGATGTAAAAATGACAGCCTAGTATAACCACTTCTATATTAAATCAGGGTCCTTATACGTAGCAGGTTGGGGATCACGTAGGGTAGAACTGACAAGGAATCAGAGAAACTGTGAGAGGAAGAGGACAAGCCACTTGCTCAGGGCAGGGAGCCCAAGAGGACAGAGTTCAAGAGCAAACCCTGTGCTCTTGGCCGGTGGCCTAGTGCCATTGCAGAGCTTTCCCAGGAGTGTTACCACTCCTAAGAATGTTGTGCTGGGCGCGGCAGATGGAAGCGCTCTAGTGTTCTGAAATCTTGGGGATGTTCGAGGTGAAAATTAACTGTCTGCCTATCTTCCTGGTGGCATGCATTTGAAATGCTATTTCCTGTTACGAGGTGGAAGAAAAATAAACACACATGGTGTGTTATAACATGGTGGGGTTAAAACAAAGATCCCAGAGGTCCACATCAGGCCTCGAGGGAGACACCAGCCTTAGAGGAGCCACCCGGCTTGCTGGTTGGCTTCTGCTTTGTGAAGACACAGTCTGGCTACTCAAAGCTCAATGCCATGATTATCTACAATTTAGGGGCCAGGGCCCACATTAAAGGTTGGGGCTGTGCACCAGAGGAAAAGAATATGTTCTCATGTGAAACATATTCCAGATTACTCAGGGGCTTTATGGATACTCTTTTGACCATTTTGGGATTTCTAGGGGGCCATGGAGTCCAGTTTAAGAAACCCTGGTAGCACATAGTCCATAGCAATAGTAATTATAATAGCTAATATTTATTAAGCTCGTATTATGTGTTAGACACCTGGCTGATTTTATATATATAACACACACACATATACAGTGGACCCTTGAACAACATGGGTTTGAACTGCTTGGGTTCACTTATATGTGGGTTTTTAAAAATAAGTATGATAAATGTATTTTCCTTATGATTTTCTTTCTCCAGCTTATTTTTTTTTGTAGGAATACAGTATTTAATATAGATAACATAGAAAATGTGTGTTACTCAACTGTGTTATTGGTGAGGGTTCTGGCCAACAGTAGGTTAATAGCAATTAAGTGTTTGGGGAGTCAAAAGTTATATGCCCATTTTCAGTTGCATGAGGGTCGGCACCCCTAACCCTAATGTTGTTCAAAGGTCCACTGTGTGGGTGTTGATATATATTTTGACTTAATCCTCAAGTGTCAGAGTTGTTTCCATTCTACAGATGAGGAAACCAAGGCTCAGAAAGCTAAAGAAGCCAGAAAGTAGTGGAGGCTGGATCAGAACCCAGGGGATCTGATGCCACAGCCGCAGAGAGACAAACATAAAGTGTTTGCATAAAGTAGGTCTTCCCCAGCTTAGGTAATGCCTTGGTAAACCCCAGAAAGGAAGTCTCAGCAGGACACCTTCCGCAGGTCTGAGAGGACTACAAAGGGCTAGGGACGCCACACTCCAGGCCTTTTCCGTCCTCATGGAGAGACAACAGGATTGTTTTCAGGATATGTCCTCTCTCCAAGAACTGCCGCCCTCTGACAAAGGCACGGTAGGGGACTGAAGCTGTCCATTCTTGTAGTTTTATTATAGCCCCTATTCAGATGACCTTCCGTTGGAGGAGGTCTGTGGTCAAATGGGCAGATGGGTCCTGTCCAAATGTGAACCCGTCTTGGACTATTCAGAACCAAGTGGATTGTCAGCACACTTTATAAAAGGCTATTAATGTGAGGTGTGTTCAATTTTTTTTTTTTTTTGCTTTCCTCAAGAAAATAAATAGTGTATCTATTCAAAGTTGTTTGAGAACGATCCCTTGGCCATTTTTTCTTCTTTCGTTTTTAAAGGAAGCCAAAGTTATTTTTACTTTTGCATAGATTATATGTATCAACTTAGAACTAACAACTTAAATGGCTCTGTATACTTCTATATGTTTCTGTTTTATTCATTGGTCTTCATTTAGCCATTTTATCTTGTAACTAATTTCCTAAGCACCTGCTTTGGTCTAGGCCCCTGGCTGGGCACTGAGGATGCAAAAGGGAATCAGATGCAGCCTCTGGCTTCCAGAAGCTTCCAGTCTAGAAGGAGAGCAGGGCGTGTCTTGGTGTGTGGTGTAGTGAGCAAAGGAGCAAGTGGTCAGCTCACATTCAAACATTGGAGATTGGCTCGAGGATGGACTTAGAAAAGCAGTTTCAAAAACTCTACTCCCAGAACCAGGATTCCTAAACTTGAGTGGACATCGGAATCCCTCCAAAGGATTTGTTAAGATGGGTGGATAGGCCCCAGCCCAAGTTCTAATTCACTGTATTTGGAGTGGGTCCCCAAATTTTCATGTCCCACAAGTTCTCAGACAGTGGTGGTACTGCTGGTTCAGGAAACACATGGTGAGACCCACTGCTGAAGCCTCTCCAGAGGCAAAATAACACCGAAAACACTCATTTGGGGGGTTTCATCACCTTCCCTTTAAATTACTTCATATTACCCTCTCTCCATCTTGCCCCAGGTTGCGAGTTTCCTTACAAATGCACATGCTTCTGTTCTCGCCTTTGAAAGTGTGGCTCTGTAGTGTTCTGTAAGCTTACTTTATTATTTTTTAACTACCCTGACTTTGAGCTTTCATAGGAAGAACGGCAGGACACTCATAAGAATGACAGGCTGCAAATGTGAATTATGGGTTGTGTAAATTCTTCTGAATGTGAGTCGGTGGGTATGAGTTTACTCTGGCGTTACTGAGGTTAGCGGTTTTCTCCCACAAACGCTCTGCGCCTGCCGGTAGACAGTGACACGAACAAGGCCATCAGATTTCAGCTCCACCCCTCCGTGTGCTCAGGTCATCCCAGGTCCTGTGGGGCCGACAGCACCCTCCTAGAGGGACTGAAGCGAGGGTCAGGAGAGAACAGGGCACACAAGACAGCTGGGAATGACAGCGCTGCTGCCTTTTCATAAACAGTCACGCTTTTGACTAAAGGCAACAGAAAATGGGACCTCAGGTCACAAAACAAGACCAAGTTCGTTCGTTGACAATTCTCTTTACATTTGGTCCATTTTGCATGGGAAATCAGATCCTTGTGGACAGAAAGATCATCATTTTGCAATCCTTTTGCAGCCATTTTCCTAACAGTCCTTTCAGCTCCAAATGCTTTTATGCATCTGCTGGTGTCACAGAACAGCCTTAATGGGCAGCAAGAACAACAGGAGCAACTGTTCGCTGCATAATAATGAACGGAGAGGCTCCCCCCTTCCTGGACGAGCGTGAGAACGACGGCGTGGTCCCTGTGCGGATCGCCACGTGCAGCTGTGGCGCTACCGCTGCCACGTAGACCTTCAGTTGCCCACAATTTTTATGTGTGTAGGAATGATGCCGATTGAGGGAGAGAATGGACCCAAAATATATATGTATTTAGCATCACAGAGATAAGACAAGTCAATGAGGAACCAAACTAATGGCTTCCGAAACCGAAACGACCAACTCCGATAACTAACTGTTCGTCAGGGCAGTAATAATGGTGTTTGTATCGCTTTTAATTGGCTTTAACCTTTCCCTTTATGTGTGCGGTATTAAAAAATTAAAGAGGAAAGTCTTTAGAGGCATAGATTTACAGCACGGTGTGGATTACAGGCCTTTAATGAGGTCAGGGCAATAAACCACCTGAGCAGAGCTCGCTGCCCGGTGATGGATTGCTCCCCTCGACAGCGGCGCGACGGCGGCCAGGGTGTGGGTCCAGGCATGTCTCTGAGGACCATGTGATTCTCAGTGTTGCTGCTGAGCGGCCACAGGGTGTTTCCAGTTACAAGGAGCGTCGAGAAATCTTCAGAAGACAGCGCTGCAATATACCGTGTGAAAAACAGAAAGCTGCAGACCCAAATGCTGAGTGTCTGTGTGAGAGTCTGGCTTGTGTATGGCCGTTTACGTGTGAGTGGCTACGCAAGGCTGGAAGGAGGGAAGGGAGGAGAGGAGGGAAGGGGGAAAGCCGGGAGGGAAGGAAGCAAAAGGAAATACAGGTAACTTGGACGGAGCACGCATGGCAGGCTAGAGCCGTTTGCTCCGTGCCGTAAGCTGATCGGGCAATACCCTTCCCAATCCCCTCCTGTCCTTAGCTTAAAATTGCTTACGATTATGGAAGGTGAGGGTGTATACTCCACAGACATCAGAAAATGCTACAAATCTGAGTTTTTCGTTTCCCCAGAGAGCCAAAGGGCAAGCTTTTCTCCCCATACTACTGAACACACGGCAGATCATTCCGAGGGGTTATATCTGGAAAGGGGGTTTGCCAGCAGAAGAAGGGTAGATGCAGCAGTGGGTTCATAATGAGAAGTGCAGGCTTTTTCCTGTCTGCGTTACCTATCTCTTTATTACTTGAATTTTTCACTAGGCACTTTTACTTTTGTAATATCATTACCAGTGTTACTGCTGTTAATAACTATTAATGTTAAACATTTGATTTTTAAATTAGTCCACAAATATTATTAAAACGTTTTTAAAATATAACAACAGAATGAATCACATTTACCTTGTAAGTCAGGTGCAAAGCAGTTATACAAGGAGAGGAGAAACAGTTCCAATAATGATAGCATCACATGATCAGAGGGCTTAAGACCAGCCAGAAGGAGTGTCGTTTGGTGTTGAGAACTTGCCCAAGTCTTCCAAAGCAGAAGGAAAACACACACATGCCTCAAGTATTCACGTAGCTCAGTCTAGAGCGTGGAGTGTTTGCGGTCAGACCCCATCCCACAGTACATGCTAGTGGTGAATGTCACGTGGTACCTCCAAAGCTCATCCCATGGTGATTGATTGACCCAAACCTTATCACAGTCTTTACCTAATCAGCAGCCTTGAACTGGCAGTGTGAAAGAAATATTGCTAATGAAAAGAAGAACACTCCACTCCAGGCAATAGAGCTGCAGTCCCACAGAAACTGTATTGTCCACGTGGGCCAGCCTTTCTGTCACCAACGGAAGAAATGCTGACCCTTCTCTTTTGCCACTTGGAGATTCTGAGATCTCTAGTCAGCCTAGAATAAGGGGCAGCATAAAGAAGGCTCATTGTTCCCCGCTCCCGTCCAGATCCTTGTCATTTGTTGCAGCTGTTCTGTCTCCATGACAACCACCTCCAGGTGCTACCCTACTTATGACCTAACTGGTATTATTTTCTGGGACTCGTCCAAATGACAGTGCTCTTCCTAGAAGTTCTTACCTGATTGTGAAAAAAGATGCTTCAGTTTATAAACATGTATTCATTCATCAACAAATATTTCTATGGGGGCAGGCACTGGGTTAAGTAAGGACATACGGGGGTAAACACATCAGAGAGGACCTGGTTTTCATGGAGTTGAAGTTCCGATATGCAGAGACAGGCAGAAATAGGTAAACCAATTTGAGAGAGAGAGACAGAGACAGAGTGTAACATTTGGAAAATGTGAAATGATGTTGGGTTGATAAAAAGTAAGAGGTATTGATCCTTTATATCCTCTCCTTAGAGGGGCTGGAAATGATATTACTGAGAAGGTAAACTTTGAACTGAGATGTGAATGGCAAGAAGAAGCCAGTAATGTGTCGATCTTAATACAAAATGTATGTTCTAAATGCTCTCTTTCAATGGAAATTTTCCTGCCCCTCCCCCAGAGGTGCACCCACTTTTAACACAAGAGTCCGGTAAAGGGCAGACGGTAGGTGCTTTCTTTCTTTCCTGGTAAGCTTTTCAAGTCAAGCTCAAGCGATCTTCACTGCTCCAAGTACTTCGGGAAAATGTTCCAAATCGGAATCATTTGTGTATGCGGAGCTCATTTCGTGTCCTTAAATATCCCTAAGATGGCTTGCTGGTCAGTGGAGCAGATAGCCTTGTTTCCATGAAAGAAAATAAAAAACAGGCGGCCAAAAGTTGGGGTGTCAGAACTGTGACCTCTCACATTTGTGAGAGTCTGTACAATTGTAACAAAGAGACCCTGCCTCAGAGGAGAATGTGTGTAGACTTTGGAGGGGAAAATATCTGGGTTCCGTTAGCTGAAACTTGGGGATACAATGATGCCCACTCCTAGGCAGATGGTGAACATTGAAGGTCATATGTTGTCTATAAAGTGCCTGGCTCTGAGTAGCCTAGAGATTCCTTTTAGAGAAGTTCCCCAAAATACTGCTGACCTGTCACTCCCCGGAATGAGGCTACTGTTGCCCAGGGTCGGGGAGCAAGCCTTCTTGTTCCTCCCTCGGTCTCTCTGTTGGATGCAGAGGCGCAGTTTGGATCTTCAGATTTGTAGCCAAGTTTTCCCTGATTGAATAAGCAAGTTGAGAACACAGCTGTCATTCTTCTAGCAGGATCTGTAACAGGAGACAAAAGGCTTTGTCACTTGGGGGCTCAGCAAGAGAAAAACCCATTTCTCCATCTTTTACTTACTTAACAGTTACCCTCTGTCCTTCCCCTGCTCCCTTCTCCTCCTTTCTGGCTTCTTTTAGTCCTTTGTGGGTCTCCCTAAAGCACCAGAAATAAAGCTGGGAACCAAGTGGTCAGAGTTCTCGAATCACTTCCCATTTGCCAGGCAATTGATACAGCAAACTGCATTGCCTGAGAATAGAATTGCAAGAACACGCCTGAATGCTGCCTATTTTCCTAGGGGTAATGGTAGCTGCATATGAACATAAACAAATCAAAACCTTGGGAGAAAAATAAACATGACAGAAACCACAAGATAATATTTCCATGTTTTCACCTTTAATTGACTAAAGTTATCAACACAACATATTCCTTGTACCGTCTCCCCAAGCCCCTCCCCTCTTTTGCCTGGGAGCAGGGAGGTGGTTGGGATACTTACTGAATTGATCAAGCAGGGGTTACCCCTGGGAAGTTCAAGGTAGAGGGCTGGAAATAGCTTTATTTTTTTATTTTAAGCACTTTCACGTTGTTTGATTTTGTTTGGAAACAGCGTGCGTGCACTACATATAAAAATTAAGAACATAGCGTTTAAAAAACTGATAAGGGAGAGAGGAGAGTGACTTTCTACACAAGATAGTTACTTTGCTTCGAAGTAACTTTTATTAACAAGTGACAATTACTTTTTTATGATACATTTAAGATAGTGAATTATGAATGACTGAAAATCCCCTCCAGCCTAATTGAGAACCATTATGTCTGGTAATTGCCACTGATTTCTGCAAACAGTCATTTTTCTCTGGCCTATTAACATAATTTGAATTTTTAATTGCCCATCATAATTGTCTATTGGAGTTAACAAACAGTCCTATTCACAGAAGGGTTTCAGGCCAGGACCCCTCCCCAGAGAAGTCCCACTGGAAACCTGGTCCTTGAGGACACTAACAGGACTCTGTGGAGGGCCACAGTGAGGCAGCAGCCACGGTAACAAGTGCGGCCTCTTTTCAAGGACCCACTCAGCCGTGGGATGTTACACCCTCAGACTTGTGCATCACGGGGTTGCCCTCTTGGTTTTGAAGCCACCTCACCAGAAATAAATAGGAAGAGTGTCACACTTGTCACAATTTTAACCGGGACTTTCATCACAGTGCCTTTTCCCTGATGAGGGTGAATATTCTGAAAGAAAGGAAGAGCATGTCTTCCTGTGTCCCCTTCCTGTGGGGTTTGTGATATCGGTAACTTGGTGACATCAGAAAATGACATGATTCTCAGTAAAGATACACATATATCTTAATATATGTATAATAACATATATCGTTTACAAAGGCATTTTATGCTTATTTTTTTAAGTTCAATTTAGGAAAGTACAAAGGGAAAAATACAAAGGAAGTTAACTATAATCCGACTGATAGTGAGTAGTATATTTTTAGGTACATGCACACAGTGTTTATATTTTCTCACATGATTTAATATTGTTCTAAATATCATTTTTAAAGACCACAAATGGTTCAAAGTATTGGTCATTTAAGTATTTCACACCTGTTGGACGTTTAGTTTCTCAGTGTTCACTGTAATAAGAGTGAGCTTTGTTGCGTATTTTGTGTGCATTGGTGGTAATTATCTCAAGAAAATGTCCTAGAAGATGCGTTATTCAGGGGTGTGAACATACCATTGAATCACCCCCAAAAAGGTTGTATTTCAATATACACTCTCTCACCAGTGTATGAGAGTGATGAATTTTTCATACTTTCCCAGCATTCAATATTAACATTTATTAAAATATTGGTCCAGTAGCTAACTTCAAAAAATAGCATCTGTCATTCTGTGAAGTTGAACTTCTTCAATCAATAGTGAAGTGTTTTCTTTTTTTTTTTCATCTAATTATTAATGGGTGTGTGGATGTGTATTTGTAAATTCCATGTTTACGCTGACCCTGGCCATTTTTCTTACTGACACAAGACAAGATTTTTAATTCCTTATGCTTTTTTTTTTTTTAAATCTCTGGAGATAACTCTGCCTCAAAGCCACAAGCTAGTTGGTGCCAAAAACCACAGGCTATAGAGAGGAACCCACACCTAGTCATGGTGCTGCCTGAGGGGAGGCTTGGGGTTTTCGGCCAGCACCCTGTCATGCTCTCACACACGTGCTGTGGGTGGGAGGGGACACCTCATCTATCAGAGCAACATGTGAAGCCATAAACATATCTGCCCCGGGGACCCCTATGACTGTCTTCTGCCTTCCAGGGCCCTTGATCCCTTGGTTCCCCCCAAAAAGTCCCTGTGGGAGCCTTTGGGGACCCGGACCTGGTTTTGTATGGAGGTCAATTGGAAATGCCCATAAGAAATACACACTTGAGCTACTAGTCTGAAATACTAAATCACAAGCAAGTCTCTTAGTACAAGCTTGTAGCATCTGACAGAAAGCAATGGCTGATCAATATGTTGATGAGCGATCTGAAGCTTAATGATACAAGAGGAACCACGGCAATGGCCCGCAATTCCAATGTGAACATCTGATTATTGGGCTTTAAATCTGTTTTCAGAGTTGGGAGCTCCAGGGTTCGTTTAAGTACCCTCAGACAAAGCTTCCAGCTGAGATATTTATGGGATTCACCACAGGCAGCCAATTTGCTGGTGTGGGAGGCAGTCCAAGGCTGAGACGTTCGTCCTAACTTGAAAATGATTGGTACGATTTGTATGGATATGCTCAAAGTGGCCATGATTCTTCGTAACATTTCGGACAAGTTCAACAGGGCCATCAAGGAAGGGCACTAATCTAACTCCTACATGGAAGCTTCTAGCACTCAGCCTGCAACTCGGAGGGAGACATTTATTACAAATATAACAGCCGTTAGTTACCATTCCTGACACATTCCATGCTTTCAAGATGAAACTAACAATCTTATTTCTCACTTCTCCCAAGAAACTCCAGTGATAGCACCTTTTTCTGTGATTCCTATCTCAGCCTGTTCTTGGCATACTTTGTTTTAAAGTTGGTTTTCTCAGGGGATGACACTGGAAAGTCTGCTTTCTTTTTTTTTTTTTTCTCTTTCTTTCTTTTTTTTTATTTTTTATCCTCACCCGAGGTCACGCTTATTGATTTTAGAGAAAGGGGAAGAAAGGGAGAGAGAAAGGGACAGAAACATCAATGAGAGAGAGAAACATCGATCAGTTGCCTCTCATATGCCCGCCAACTGGGGACTGAACCCACTCCTAGGCGTGTGTCCTGACCAGGAATCGAACCTGCAACCTTTGGGTTTGCAGGATGACCCTCAACACACTGAGCCACATTGGCCAGGGCGAACGTCTGCTTTCTTCATCACCTAGGCAGAGAGAAAGAGCACTATACAGATTTAAGGCGACATTCTGAACCAGGTTTATAGCCACTGTCTTGGGCTCTTTCTTTTCAAAGCTTCAATAATGCATGAGAACTTCTTTGAGAAATCATGGTTTCCTTGGAGGAGATGTACAGAGACCTGATGGCTGAGACCTCAAGATCTGGGATCAGAAACTGGTTTGAATTCTGGGTTTGCCACTTGCTAGCATACAGATACTTTTGTTCGTGTTGTGGGTGTAGGAAAAGGGGGTTGCTGTTAGAATTAAATAAAATGAGGTACAGTACATACTCAATAAACATTTCTGAGTATTGTCATTATTATTTACAACATAATGATAATATGTAGTATTGATATTTTAATGTCTCTTAGCAAAGCTGACAGACATTATTTTATTCTACACTCAGGACATCTGTGGGTCAGGTGCTTCTCGGTTCCCCCACTTCTCAGCCACATCTGCAGTCCCAGCTGATTCTCCCAGGCCCAGACCTGCTTTTGTGTGGAAATAGAAAGAAAAAATATGGGACGACTTAAAACATGCCAGATGAATCTTTGCCCTGAAGCCAACTGTTTATTCAGCTCATTCAACTAACAAATAATTTCACTGGTGATTTATTGTTTTCCTCAGTGAAATTTTCCTTCATACATCCATAATTAAAAAGGGTGCAGAACAGTAAATCGGTGAACCTGTCATATACCATTTGTTAGCGTCGGAAACCAAGGTGTCGTAACTTTTAGGAAAGAAAAATGATGCGGTTAAATAGAACCTGAGGTATGGATTTCTTTTTTTTTTTACCAGACTTTTATGTTAGAAATGAAAGACAGCAGCATGGGTATATGCATGTGAGCACATGTGTGTTTAAATAGTTGAGACCAAAATATAAAGAAAACGCTGTGTCCTGATAATGGCCTAATTTCCATTGATATTGAAAATATTCTCTGTATTAGCGATGAGCACAGGCAAGGTTTGCAGTTCGTTTGTTTGTTTTTTTATAGAAAGAATGCTTTAAAAGAATGACAGGGAAGTTTTCCAAGGTTGGAAAAAATTGAATTACTTAGCTCACAAGATGTCCTTATTGAAGGCAAGTCCAACAGATATCTTGCCCACAAGGAAGTGCTCAAAGGAACAGTCATAGGTAAGCACTTGAATCTCAGAGGCTGATGGCAGAGAAAGAAGAGTGGAACTGCCACAGAGAGCTCAGAGAAGAAAAGGCACAGTTTGGACTCTGACTTCTATGCCAAGCTAACCAACAGCTTTGGAGTCCCATGCATAACATGACGTGTGGACCTAATAATGCCACTCTTTAAAAGATTACAAGAAGTCTGGGTATGGACTTGGGGGGGAATTGCTGGGGGAGGGAGATGCTGGGTGGAGGGGAGTAAAGGGGAGAAAATTGGAACTATTGTAACAATATAATCAATAAAGAAAAGCTGGGAGAAAAATAAAATAAAATAAAATAAATTAAAAAAAAGATTACAAGAAGTGATGGGAGGAATTGGAGCAGGAGGTGTATCTTTTCTTCTAGAGCTGAGCGTTGCTCTTTGACAAGTTCTGCACGGGCAAAGATGGACTGGATACAAAACTATGTTCAGTTCGTCCTAGGGCACCCTCTCCCCTCCTCCTTCCTCTCCCCTCCGCATGTTAACCTGATAAATCGGGAAACAATCTCACAGCCTCATTAAGCCTCCAAGCAGCGCCTGGTCTCATAAGAGAACAGCATTTGGAAGGAGACCGAGAGTGACCACAGATATAATCATGAGGAAGAAAGACACCAGAGTAAAAGAAACAGCAATAAAATATACCATGCACCATCAAGGACCACCTTGAGATAAGACGCTCAGTGTCGCAGTAAAGATCACAAATGAGTTACTGTTAAAAAATTTTTTAAAAAGACGTTTGTTCTGTCACACTGTGTCAGACTGGGGTGAAAATCACATCTGCCCAGGGAACTGTCAAGCTTCCCCGATGTCCGTCTGTGGAGCGATTGTGCCAGGGACTCTGAACACCGGGGGAGACCTTGCAACGTCACTTTTCTTTGTGGAAAACACCCAGTCTGTTGACGTGACCACATGCCACCTAGTAAGGCCTGTCGTTCATTTGAAGAACAGTTAACTTTTATAACTGTGATCTTCATTTTTATAACTTTTATATTTTGCTGCAATTTGAAAATTACAGAAATAGTGGACCCATCACCCGTTACCAGATGTATCAGTTGTGCATATTTGCCCCATTTGTCATTTGCTAGGTAGCTCTCCCCTACCCCCCCCCCCCACACACCCATTGTTCATTCTAAGAGGCCCCCACATCAAGCCTTCCTATGCCTGAGCACTTCAGTGTATATTTCCGAAGAACAAAGACATCCCTTTTGCATAGCCATGTACAGTTACCAAATATATATATATATTTAGCAGTGATAGTATATATTCTCTAGTCCTCAGACCGTCTTTAAATATCAGTTGCCCCCATAATGCCCTTTCTAATCCAGGGTTTATTTCACGCATTGCATTTGGTTTTCCTATCTTCTCAGCCTCCTTTCATCTGAAGGGTTCTTTGCCTTTGTCTTTTTTGATTATGACATTTCTAAGAACATTTTTGTGGAAGTGTCTTTATATCCAGCCTACATATATCAAGCTGTCCATATCGTAAGCGTACAGTCCAGTGAATTTTCCACAGACGGAACACACCCATGGTACCAGTTCCAGAACAAGAAACGGACCATAAATACAGACCTCAGGAGCCTTCCTTGGCAGTTAATGCTTATTGTACATATGCTGTGTGACCAAAGAGACGTGAATTCATTTTGACCGAATTCCACTTTTCATCCTAGAGTTTCTCATGAGTATGGCTTGAAGTCATACGGCTCTAATGGCAGCCGGGACATCTCAGACCGAGAAAAGGAGGGCATTGTCACCTGCTGTGGCCAAAATGAAGCCAAGGGCTTGGCGTAGTGACCCTTAGCTGGGAGATAGGGGAAATATTGTGCACATCCTCAGGTCAGAACTTTGTTCAAACTATAAGTGGGTGAAAGACTTGAATCCTCCAATCCTTGGAATTCTTCAGGGACCCTTTAAACACGGTCCTTCTGCATATGACCTCTGTGTGTGTGTTTTGTACCACATGGGAATCACCATGAAATGTTGACGTCACCCAAATCAGTCTGTGACCCAGATGACCCATTCCGCCTGATCGAGAGCTTCCTCGTAGCCATGTGAGGTTGCTCTGAAGGTCCCACCCATTGGCTCTCCACCTGTGTATTTCTATCACTGGGCGCTGCCTGGGTGGGGCTCACGGACCACACATGTGGAGCAGCCCTGGCCTCGGGCATCTAGCGCTGATCGGTCAGCATGCAGCTGGTTCACATCCTTGTGGAGCAGTTCTAGGTCCCCAGCCTGGGTGAGGCCGCCCGTACCTGCCTTCTGTGCAACATGAATCTCGGGTTGTAATAACACCTTTACCTCTGAGATGATTTCGTTAGTGCCTAGTGCTGTGACGACTCCAGGCTCCATGACACAGAGACTCCTTCGGTTTTGCCCACTGTTGTGTCCCTGGGGGGCGCTTGGTGCATAAAAGACACTCAGTAAATAACCATGAGACAGACAAGCGACTACATCCGTAGTGACTTCTGACAAATGACGAAACCACAGGAGACCGTGGTCTCACCCGAGATGCGGTTAAGCCCAATGACGTTGCGTTTGGCGTCAGGGGTAAGGATCATTCTTGCTCTGAGAATTTGAGGATGTTTTGATTGTGTGTTTGGTTTAGGTTTAAATGAGGAAAATCACACTTTTAAAAACACCCAACTCTGCCTGAATTATCCACAGTAGGTATTTAAAAGCATTCATTCCTCACTAATCGTTCTGAGAACATGGTCCTTCTTTAGTCATGAAGCTGCATGTTGCTATTTTGGGGAAATGCTATATTTGTCCAATTATATTTCTTTATTTCTTTGGGAGTCACACTTAGCGTGGCCTCATTTCAATGCATATTCTTAACATTGGCAGAGGTGGGGGGGGCAGCATTATAAACAACAAGAGCCGCATTTATTCAGAAAAATAAAAATTATAGATGGTTTGCAGGGGAAAAAAAAAAAGAGGTTTTGAAAACAAACCTGTGAGTGGACTGTTTTCAAGAATTTCAATAGGCTTGGCTGCTTCCTCTCCCGAACTTTTTTCTTCCATGTGTATGATAATGATAATAGATGTTGATGCTTGAGTCAGTAACAATAGGACCTAGCACCAAAATGTCCTAAAACTCAACTAGAGGAGCTGATCTCTAGGGTTAAAATTGCTTACTTTGAGTAATTAAATCCTGATGATTTGGCGAATATTTTTTGTGCTGGGTGGTCCTGCCTCAAATGAGGGAAGACATTCAGGAGTATTTTTTCCAGGAAAGACATCAATCTCTGTTGTCTGAGTGAGTCTTTAATAATAAAAAAATGTACCTGAAATACACATTTCCTGATCACTTCTCAGCTTAGCCTTCTCTGTCTCTAGGTGGCTTTAGTTATGACTTATCACTCAAGGTTGGCATTTTAGGAGAACTGGTGGTGGGGAGGGGGAGGTAGTATAAATGGAAATGGAAGAGATACAGCTCATTCTCTCTTTGAAATTGTTGGTGTGAAAGGAGCTCAGCGACATTTTATTTAAACAAGGTCGGCTTTGACCTTGATTGACTTGCACGAAATTGCCTGGTACAAGAGGCAAAAGGGAGTGGAGAGGAAAATGGCAATCAGCACCAAATGTTTCCCATATTGATTGACAAGCACCAGAGATGTGCTAGAGTAAGATAAATTGGCCAACGGGGCCCATCTTGACAGCTCCTGAGATGGGAAAATTGTTCTTGTTAATTTGCTGCGGGAACCTTGTCATTTATGGGATGTGCACGTGAGTGGCTCCTAATTGTGTAAACAACGTTCAGATTCCTGTTCCGCTTCCTTCTGTTATCGGGTTGGCCATTTTTTTTTGGTCTGAATCACCAGGATGCATTTGTAAATGGCTTTCGAATTAGGGGAGGAAAGGGGAAACTGTGCACCTGCTTTAAGCTGGCATTTTCCACTGAAACACAGGAAGTTACTTGGCAGACTTTCTTCCATTTAACAAGAGGTTTCCGACGAACTCATGAAGGTAAAGCTTGCCTTCCGTCCATGTTCCCAGCTTCTCTGCTGGTGTGATGGAGCACACGGGCTTTCTCTCACGTCAGGGTTGCATATGCAGTTTTCAGATATGTAAAGTTTACTGTGGACGTTTGGGAGTGGCCAAACAATCATGTGTGGACTTTCCCTGTCGTCCCTCCTTTGGAATTTCTGCCTTTTGCTTTGTCACCTATAATTTCTCTAGCATCGTATTCCTCCTGCGTCTCTCCTTCACTGATTTAGTGAATATCTGTCATTTCTCGGTCACCTTCTTATAACTCTTCCTATAAAATGAACTATACTTTGCCCACACAGTGGGCAGACTCCCAGAGATCCATCTGGAAGTCAAGTTTCACTCTTGTTTGCCATTTTTACCAAATCAGGTAAAAATTCATTTTTACTTTAAGGATTTAATTTAAATGAAACCCTTGTTGCCCATGTTTTTGGGGTTTGTTTTCTTTTTTTCCCCAAGGAGAAAGGCTCCCCATCATTATTCTCTCCCTCTCTCTCTCTCTCTGAATTTTTCAGACCATTAGTCTGTTCTTGATTAAGCAGAAATGATACTTATTTTCATTTAAAAGGGCTTTGAGAAAAATAATTCAAACTTCAAAGACCTGTTCTTAATCACCCTCATTAATGTTGCGGCTCAGAAGCATGCGTCACTTTTGCACTGCCTCAGAGAAAGATCCAGGCTCAGAACTGTTCGTGGTTCCCATGTTACTTTAGGCAGACCCCTTGAATGCTGGTCCTTCTGGTTTTAGGCAGGTCACAGAGCGGTGTGAAGCAGCCTCCCACGTGAAGTGCCATAAGGGAGTGGTGAGGCCTGAAGTGACCTGGAGAAGACTGTGTGCCGCTGGACGCTTTCCAGTTGGTACTACAGACGGGCAGGCAGGCAGGCAGAACATTCCAAAGCCCGTAAGGCCACAGTGTTTGGGATTTCCTACCTAAACTTACCACCCTGAACTGTTCCCAAAGCACTCTTCCCTGATACTCATTTTTTTTAAATAATTTATTTATTTGTTGCTTTGTTTATTTTTAGAGAGAGGGGAAAGGAGAAAGGGAGAGAAACATCACTGTGTGGTTGCCTCTCACTTGTGCCTCCAACTGGGGACCTGGTGTGCAACCGAGTCACGTGCCCTGACTGGGTATCGAACCAGCAACCCTTGGTTCACAGGCCGACGCTCAATCCACTGAGCCACAGCAGCCAGGGCTCCTGATACTCATTTTTATCTACAGAACTGCCCTACAACACAGGTCCTTGGGATTCCGTTTTCCCCACTTCCTATTGGAAATAGAAGCCACAGAACGTCAGCCTCGCTTGTTGGACGGAGGCCAGGAGAGGGAGGGCCCAGGACGGTTAGACCCGGCTGCGCCTGCCATGGCCACGTCCCTTGCTGGTTTGCCCCCCACCCCTCGGTGTCATGTCCCACGAGATCGCCTTCCAACCTCGCGCTCTCGTCCCCTGCACTTCGCAGTGTCTAATTCTAAAATCATCTTCCCCCTCCAGCTGTCCTCCACCCTGCCCTCCCCAGGAGGAGTTCCTGGTCCTATTCCGGGTTCCCCTCGGAGAGCAGTTACCAAGTGGAGGCCTGAGCTGTCTATTGGCGTATCCGTGTGAGGTCAAGGGCAAGGCCACATCTGGTCCCATGTTCTGTTCCTCCTGTCTC
This sequence comes from Furipterus horrens, assembly GCF_987537825.1. Classification (NCBI taxonomy): domain Eukaryota; kingdom Metazoa; phylum Chordata; class Mammalia; order Chiroptera; family Furipteridae; genus Furipterus; species Furipterus horrens. The sequence goes on from NW_028327180.1 coordinate 94,870,459, forward strand.
GGGCAACCCCGGCCCGAGGTCGGCCCTCAGTGAACACCCGCTGAATGAGTGCGGAGACGTTAGCGCAGGCTCACGGCAGCTCAGCAGCTTAGAAAAGTGTCAGGTTGAGAATCCCCACCCTCAACTCCCCCCTGCCACCCCATCTGCAGGTATCTGCGGTGCGGGCTGGCCGATCGTTTGCTTTAGAAGTTATCCTGAGTCAGAAAAGGGAGGGAGAGGGAAAGGCTGTCCTGTCGCAGCGTTTAGATGGCTAGGAAATGTTGGCCCCCACGAAATCGAAAAGTGCTGGGGCATCCTGCTTAGAATGCTCAGATATTGTTCACGTGACGCTAGGAATCTTTTACAAAGTTGAGCACAGAAGCCGCAGAGAAAAATACTGCCAATAGCATGGAAAACTTCAGTGCTGAAATATTTGGGGCCTCTTTGATTAACAAATTAATAGCCCAGGACATGCTTATGAGCCACATTCCCAAGACTGAAGTTCACCAGGGACCAATTTATTGGAAGCAAAAGCCTCTTCGGATTGTCCCTAAGTGGCATCTATTGCTCCATGGAAATAAACGTGATTCCTCCTCTCCTCCCTTTACAGGATCCCGTTCCAAATTGTGCATATCTTGAGGACAGTAGGGGTCTGGTATCAAAGGATCTTGCTTCTGGGCTGGGCCACATAAACCATCTTATCCCATGTTACCCACACATGGATTTCCTCTCTAGCATCCCCTCTAAAGGCCATCGAACATTTGCTTGATTGCCTCCACTCAAGCGGAACTCACTCCCACACAAGAAAGCCTATTCCATGTGTGCGTCAGCCAGGTCATTGAAACATCTATTTAGGCAGACTCTTTTTCTTGTCTCCTCTATTTCTTGGCCTCTTTTCTGCCTTCTGCAAACAAGCAAAATAAATGCCAACCTCCTCCTACAGAACTGGGCTGGAGGGACTGGATTGAATCTGCACATGAGCACGCCAGACCTTGCCTGCTAGTTCTCCCAGCTGAGCATCTCATTGACTTCCGACCTTCACCTGTCTCAGATACATTCCCAACACCGTCCCTCCCCTTTTCTTATGAGCACCTCCAACTTACAGATGTCCATCATGAAATGTTACTGCACCTATGAGTATGTTCTTTCTTAGGAAGAAGTACAGTGTTTCTTGATGAGAGCCTTGACTTCTCTTTAGTGGTTTGTTTGAGTCAAACATATCAATCAGTGTCTGATACCAGAGCTTCTGTGATATAAAACTTCAAAGCCTTTTTTATATGGGCTTTTGTGGAATCATATTTTCCCATCTAGTACTTATACAGGTTTCTTTTTTCTTTTTTTTTTTTTTTCTTTTCTTTTACTCTAAATGCAGAACTTTATATTTACTCTCTTAGCTTTCACTTGGGTGACTTGGATCTTTTTGAATCTTCATTCTCTTGTCCAAATATAAGCTTTTAATTCTAGCCTTGTGTTCTCTGCAAATAACACCACTGCTTGTATCCTCGTTCAATTTCTCAGTGAACATTCTGAGCATGCTCAACATCAGGGCCCTGTGGCATATCACTAGGAGCATGCAGAGCAATAGACTTTGCTGAGTTCCAACAGACAGCGAATAGGTCTGCACAGGTTTTGAGAGTTGCTACAAAGTGTCAAATAATAAATGCATAGTAATAGAGTCACCATAGATCTTAACCTTGCATGGAAAACTCCAGTCCTAGAAGGACTACTTAAGCAATATGAATGAATGAAATAACCAGGGGTAGGTAAGAGGGAGTGGTGAGGCCTGTGGTAAAGTGGAGAGTGTGTATATGGAGAGTGTGTATATCAGTCAAAGGTGTTGCAATTTAATTAAAAGGGAAAAAACACTGTTTTAGTAAAAAAAAAAAAAAAAGAAAAAAAAATGTGTGTATGCCAAGTGAGGCGAGCAGGCTGCCGCTGGGCAGACTGCTCTAGAGAGCAGCTTTGGAACCAGGGTGCGGGCTTGTGTACTTCACCCACGCAGACAGCGATCCCAAGCTAATGAATGCTCTTAGCATTTTTCCTCCTTGGACAGTGGTTAAGATATTTGTTGATTCAGTAACTGGTGACTTTTGCCAGCACTGACAGTGTCAGCATTATTTCTGTTTACTGTTGATTTGATGGCTCTCAGAGAGCTGGCTTCCTGGCTGAAGAATTTGGGGGCAACTAGAAACCTTTCCCACTTCTACCCCACTCCCAGCACCCTGCTGGGGACAGGACAGCCCCGAGAGCAGGTCTTCCTTAAAGCCATGTTGTGCATTGTGTCAGTTTCTTGTTACTAATCTCACAAATTAGTACACATTCGGTGGCTTAAAACAACACAAAGTTATCCTCTCAGTTCTGGAGGTGAGAAGTCCTAAAGCCATCTAGGTGGATTAAAATCACACTCAGCGGGGCAGCATTCTCCTTGGGGGCTCTGGGGTGGGGTGGGGGGATTCTATGTCCTGCCTTATCCTGGTCTACAGGCCGCCTGCATTCCTGGGCTCATGGCCCCTTCCTCACTCCAACCTTTGCTGCTGTGGTCACACCTCCTCCTCGACCTCTGACCCTCCTGCCTTCCTCTTATCTCCCCCCGTCACCCCAACACAAGATTCTTAAATTGATCCAACCTGGTTCTCTTTCACCACACAAGCTAACATATTCCCAGTTTCCGGGACTAGCACACAGATGACTTGGGGGCGCATTACTGTGCCCACGAGGCCGGCTGGAGGGAGGAAGCCCTCGGCTCTGTCACCTTCATTCTAATCAGTTCTGTGAGGCTGTGGGGGGAGGGGTCCATCAGGACTTAAGTGACAGTCTCAGTCGGTCTCTGGGCTGTGCTAGAAGGTAAGGTGGAGGGAGAAGATGGAGCCTCTCTCCTGAGCTCAAAATTTAAAAAAAGAAAGTTGTTTTCTCTTCCCACCTTTAACCCGGACATGACGTAGCTTAGCGTCTGCAAGGAAGCAAGGTCAACAATCCAGCCCAGGAAAAGCCTGGTTAGTACCTCAGTGAGGGCAACACCAGTGGATGGGAGCTGCAAAGGTGAAACTCGACAGTGCTGGAACGGAAACTCCTCTCAAAGCATCTGGGCTCTAAAGCATCCACCACCCCCCAACCCTGTTCCCAATTAGACCGCAAGGAGTTAACAGCAGCTCTGTGGTGCTGGGTTCAGGGATTTGTGTGATGAGGTTTAGCATTAAAAATGCTAAATAATTACAGCTCCGAATTTTCTCATGGTCATTCACGAAGGTGTGATCTTTCTTGCCTAGTACTCTCACTCTTAGAGCAAATGAATCACTCATTGTTACCCTAATCCCAGGAGGTCAGTTTCCCCATGGACCCCAGGAGCAAAGAACAGAGCCTTGAAACCTTCTTATGAAGAAATGTGTCAGGTTTCCTGCAGAGTATCATTTTCCAACTTGGAAATTACGTTGATTAGAGTAAGTGGAAGCTTAACTGGAGGGGGGTTGTTGGTCTGTGGGACTGTCTGTTGTGGGGGGAAGGGGGATAAAGTCTGAGGAAGAGCCAAGTTATCAAGATTCGAGACTCTCAGCCGTAGTGTGAAGGTCTCCATCTTAGATGGAAGATATTCGCTTCATTCTTGTATGCCTAGTCATTGATTTTTTTTAATTATAAAGATTTATGTATGTATCATGTATGTATGTATATGTTTATAAATACATATATGTACGTTTTATTGTAGTCATCAAAGATTTTAAACAAGGATTTTTATAGCGCCAAACACTACAGAAATACTTGCTAAGCTGAGAAAACCTATTATTTATTTTCCTTCTAGGTGTTATTCATCTTCTTGTTCTAGGGCATAAAAAGCTTGCCTGGCCCTGGCTGGCGTGGCTCAGTGGATTGAGCACCAGTCTGTGAACCAAAAGGTCACTGGTTCAATTCCCAGTCAGTGCACATGCCCGGGCTGCGGGCCAGGTCCCCAGTTGGGGGTGCCAAGAGGCAACCACACATTGATGTTTCCCTCTCTTTCTCTCTCCCTTCACCTCCCTCTAAAAAGAAATAAATAAAATATAATAAAATAATTTTTTTAATTTTTAAAAATGTTTGCCTGAAAGGCCTTCAATTTTGGCCTTGGATATAACCATACCAGAGCTTGAGTGTAAACCTTTTTTAAGTTTACTTTTAAGTGCAGCTGATATACAATATTATATTAGTTTCAGATGTACCGCAGAGCGATGAGACAGTCATACACCTTACAAAGTGATCGCTCTCGTAAGCCCAGGACCCTCTACATAGTTACTACAATATTATTGACTGTATTTCCTGTATCCTGCCCTGGCTGGTTTAGCTCAGTGGATTGAGCGTCGGCCTGCGAGCTAAGTGTCGCTGGTTCGATCTTCCAGTCAGGGTACATCAGAGAAGGAAAACTCTGACTCCAAAAAACCTCCGCTGCCTTGCGGCATACCTCTTCTGGGGAAAGGCTAAGGGAGTAAACCCCGACAGAAAATCCGGAGCCGGAGTCCCTAAGGTGGTTTGACGTTGTAGTCAACACCGGCAACTCCTGCGGCGCACCTGAAGCCAAGCTGTATTGACTCCGTCTTTCCCTTGGACCCTTCAGCTGCTAAGAGAGGGGGGGTCTGCTGCATGGGCAACAGCAGACCCTCCATATCACCCTGCCCAGGCTCTGTAGCTTCAGCTCCACTGGAGAGGACACTCCAGCGTCATCGCAAGATGTCGATTCAACACGGGAGGAGACAGATGCCGTGTCACTCCCGAGTCGGACTGCACAGCCATTCTCGGCGGTGCAGATAGACACTTGAGAAGCTACACCATCGTCTCTCGAGACGGACGGCTGCCGACGATTTCCTGTATCGTGTTCTATTGTCTCCATGACTGTTTTTATAACTGGCAGTTCGTACTTCTTAATCCACCTGAGTGTAGACTTTTGACTAAAGAATGAAAAAGTTCTAGGACTTAAACTTTGTTTGAGGGCCCCTCTGTCTTTGCGGGAGGCCGCATCAGGGCAAAGGCGTCTTCCGGTCAGGACTTTCTCCGGTCTTTCCCGCAGCCCTTGTCTGGGAGCAGGTGGAGCTACAAGAGAAGGAAACAGCAATGCCTGCTCCTTCCCCCCTCACTTCATTTCTCCCATGAAAGAAATAGAAGCCCAGAAATTTGCCTCTTTTAGAAATGTCTCTGACTGTTCGAGTTACATCAGTTGATGCTTTCTTAATTAACCCTATAATTAAAAAAAAAATAAGGAGGATAGTAATGTAAGCTGTTTATTGCCTAATGCTAATTATGAATACTACACACAGAATTTTCCCCAGCCCCATAATTCTCATCCCATTAACCACATCTTTGATACCCTCAATGGAGAACCAGCAACCAGGTATGCTTTAAATGATATTTAAATTATTTGAGAAAAATCCCCAGCCAAGCTATTGGGAAATATATACATATATCTGTGTTAAAATATAGGTAGTTAACTTGCTTTTCAACTTTTGTAGGGCTTTCCAAGTTTATACCACTCAAGCCAAAGGTAGAGCTAATAAAAGCACAGTTGAAATTAATACATGATGTCAAGATTTACAGTAACAAATAATGATGTTTAGCTTTGGAACCACGCCAGGCAACTCGCACATGACTGGAATGAGTTCATGAAAAAAAGGCTTTTTCTAATTGTATTCAGTGGTGTTTCCCCAAGACAGCAACGGTTCTTATAAAATGATGGTTATATCATCTCGTTATAGAAACTAATCTCCCCCAAAGACATGCAGCAGCTGCAAAACACTAGCATCTTTTCATTGTAAATTTTTTTTTATTATTTATCCCTTTTTAACTAAAGAAGAAATGGCCATCAGACGATTTAACAAGATGAGAATTTAGTGAGTTTACCACGGGACAGCACCCGGTTGTTAGCCTGTGTGTCGATCTCTCTGTATCTGGACTTAACAGGAGTTGGTGTTTTTGGCTTTCACGCCTCCCCTGTACAAGCCGGGTATCGTCTTAGGGAAAGCCAGTCGGCCTGATCTGCTCTTGTCCATTTCTCCTGGCATGGAACTGGAAAGGGTCTGTAGTCCTCTGAGAACAGCAGAAACTCCAGGATGAGACCTGAAGAAGCACGTGTCTGGCTGTATGTCAAACCCTGATAGCAGATGTCATTATGAACTGGACTCCTTCCCCACATGTGATGCGGGGAGTCAGGGGTGGGGAGCCTTGGTCTGTGTGGTGGGCTTTCTGATGTACGGGATCACATCTGTCGCAAATGATGCTCCACAGTGGGAGCCCTTGAGAGAGCGATCATGCTCTGTTTGAGGCTGTTCTGGGGGATTTGAAGACAAAATGGCACTAATGAGTTTTCGCGCCACTCCGCTGGTAGACCTCTCGGGGACAACCAACCAATTTAAATAAATATGGTTCCATAACCCCACGGGAGATTACAGGGGTGACACACTCCTTCTCACTGAGGCCCTGTCCAAGAAGAAGACATTTCACTCATAGCAAACTCTTACGTAGATGGCTCCAGTGTCATTTTATGGCAGTGATTCCTTCGTTGCTATTTGAAGGAAAATGTTTGCCTTTCTTGACAGGACTTGGCATATTTTTCTGGAATGGCTTAAGCAGTCTCTCCACCCTTAATACTGCATGTCTTTCCGGAATGACGGGTCACTCAGAACCAATCACGCAACTGTTTTATCCCACACAGTATCACATTTGCTTTTCACTTGTTCTGTGCAGACTGAAGTCATATGTCTGTGGCACATTTATAACCAAATTTTAGATTTATAACTTATTATAGAGAGAAATTTATCTTCCATTTTTGTGATAAAATAATTCAACTACAGCAAAATTCAAATAAGACTTAAAAAAAAAAAGAAAACTTATGGAACGTTACATAAATAGTCGCTTCCCTATCATGATAACAACTGGGAACTTTGTACTGTTGTAAGTCTACATTTCTGCTTATTCAGTAATTGTACCCTTATGCTGTTTACCATTTCATTTGTATTATTTATATATCAACCAAAGGGTATGAACACTAGAATATAATTTCACCTCACCTATCTTCCATTTCTTCTTATTTTAAAAGCCCCGAAGATATAGTTCTCCTATAAATAATAATAAAAAGGCACTATATTAATATTTCAGCAAAGATTCCCATCTACTGGCACAGATGCACAAATACATATTCGCTAATATATACACGCACCCCTCCCTACAAATTAACCGTGCCTGAGGCTTGCAGGAAAATCAGGTCACGCTAAAGGAGAAATCAGGGAACAGGACCAAAATTAATTTACTACTCTGTACCACAGGCGAATACACACTTGCAGGGGGGAAATGGTTCATTTTCGGGACCATTCCTAGCCCTGAATCTGTAGAGAAATTTGAACTCTCAGACACGTACTGTTCATGTGACCTGGACAGAAATAAAAGTTCAGCCGTCTCAGCTTAGATTTTATTAGGTTTCCTTAAGACGGATAACAGATGGGTGGGTGTCTGCCTCGTCGCTTTGCTCTTGTGCCGCGACGTCTAAAAGCCCTCTTGGTAACTTTTTCTTTCTGGGAGACCTCTTTTTGGTGAAATTGTGAATAAAATCGTGATTGACCTCTCTGTCTTAGAAGGGTTTTATAGGCGACAATTGGCATCATCTGCAAACATCTAGAATGGTTTTTGAGTCAGGTATGGCTCCCACCTTGTGCCAGAGCAGCACCTAACATAAGTATGTCAATGTGGTAGGACGCACGCCTCTGTCACTGTGTTTATTTAGGCCAAAAACTGAATTGTTATTCACTCCCTTCTTTTTCTCACACCCATGTGAACCCATCAGCAAAGCATGTTAGCTGTGCCATGTACATGTATCCAGGTCCTGATCTTTGTCTCTCCAGTCCAAGTCCCAGCAATCTATGACCTGGATCATTGCAGCCCCCTTCTGATGGATCTGGCTGCTTCTGCCCCTGCCTGCCTCAGGTCTCTGCTCAGCACAGCAGCCAGTGTGACCTTGCTCAGCTGTGCACCAGACACGTCGCTCCTTTTGCAGAGCTTTCCACTCACAAAGGCCTCACAGCGGCTGTGTGGTCCCATCGCCCCCATCTCTCACTTCGTTCCAGGCTCAGTGACCTGCTTGCTATTTCTGAAATATTCCAAGAATGCTGCCAGCTCAGAGCTTGTGTTCCTGGAAGTCCTTGTGTTCACAATGTACTCCCCCCCCCCCCCACACACACACACAGATATCAGCAAAGCTCCTTCTCACTTCCTTCGGGTTCCCATTCAAATGTCATCTTAACTGGGGGCGTCTTTCCTGATGACCTTCTCTCGTGTAGCATCCACCTCTTAAGCCCAACCTGCCACTCCCTACCCCCTTTCCTTTTATCTATATTCCCCTATAGCCCATTTATACATGCAGACATATATGTACGTGCTTCCATCTGTGGGCCGATAAACATGTTTTGGTTGGTACTTTTTATTTGTTATTGTTATTATTTATTTGTTGGGTTTTTTCTCTCTCTCCTCACTGGAACATAAACTCAAAGAAAGGAAGATTTTGGTTTTTCACTTCATAACCCACCCACTAGAGCAGCTGACAGCATTAGGTCCTCAAAGAATGTATGTTGAATAAACAGCAGGAAGGAAGAAGAAAGAAAGAAGGGAAGGAGGATGAGAGAAAGGGAAGAGGAAGAGTTCAAGAATTTCTTTTCATAATGGCTAGTCTAGGAATTCTGATGGAAATTCCCGACCAGTCCTTTTATCTTCCACATCATCGCTTCTTTCAACTTCTCTCACGCTGGATAGAAACTAGTTTAGTTTAAGTACACATATGCCAACCCTTGGCTTAAACAAACAATGGGACCGGTTTCCTGGGATCATTAAAAAAAAATTGGTGGGAAGAGGGAGCCCACCATTCCAGTTTCTGCCTGGACATTGACCAGTCACTGCCCCCTCAACACACACCCCCACTTTGCTAAATAAACCAAGCAAAGGCACCCTTACCTCCCAGATGAGCACTAATTACTGTTTGCGCCATGCTTTGAGATCCACAGATGAAAGCAGTCATAAAAGCAAAAAGTGTTATTACGTCGCAAATGGTTATGGGCTCTCATTTAGCTCTGGAAACTGATCAAGCAGGCCTGTGGAATCATGAGACTGAGGTTGGCCAAATATTACACTTGTTATAATTAATTTGAGCTTAAGCTTCAACACAGTGACATGCTTCCTTTAAATAAGGTTAAGTCCTCTAAGAATGCATGGATCTGTGTGGGTCTCAGTTTCCAGCTGGGAACTAAAAATTTTCAGATATGGGAGAGGCAGGGAAATAATAGTGTCTCTGATTTCTGATGGGGCCAGGGGGCTCTCTAGGCAGATCGCTCACTGAAGAGACATCAGAATGATTCTCTGTCCCCTTTACCCCATGGGACAGTGACAAGAACACTCACAAAATTAGGAGATTTCTATCTGGAGCTGAATTTGCAGGACCTATAGTCCTATCTCTTACTGAAAGCCCAAACTGTCTCTATGGCCTTGCTGACTGGGGCCCTATCTCTGAGATGGGGAGCTTATTACCTACAAGGAGGTCAATTCTGATGTTACTCTTCAACTGTTGTTAGAAAGCTCTTGGCACATTTACCCATTTTGTCAAATATTTATTAAACAGTTTCTACGCCTCTGTTAGGTGCTCCAGGAGATGGAGAGATTAAAAACAGCACCTGTCGTACAAATTCAGCAGCCACCTAGAGCAGGGCCCTGGCCTTGAAGAGAGCCTGAAATGTAGTGATTATTCAATAAATACATGTCGGATAAATGAAAGAGGAGATAATCCTCTAGGAAGAATGATAAAGCACATGCCTAAGAAACCATAATAGTAGCTAGAACTTATATAAAGGAGAGACATAAATAAATGCAGTAGATTTCAAGCTGAATCTGCCTCCTTTAACTTTGATCATTCCTAGAACTGACATCTGAACTGATTCATAAAAATCCGTTTTTTCTTCCATGGGTCATGGCTCAATAATTTGAAGATTGCTACATCTTTCCTTACCTCTCTTCCAGGCTCAAGAGCTTCAGAGCCTGTAACCTACTAAATGATTTCTAATGCACCCATCAGTCTGAATTTCCTCCTCTGGGCAAATCCAGTTTCTCAACTAGGCTCTTAAGAGGATGTCAGCCTAGAATGGACTAGACCGACTGATCCAGATGTGATTACAGCAGCATAGAGTACAGCGGGATTCTTTTTCCTGTACTTCTCATACTTTGTCATTATTTGGTCATGGAACCCTTCTTTCCTGGGACATGTGTTGACATCCTGAGAAAACCTAGTGTTCCAAAGAACAAAGTGTGGAAGAGTGTTACTTATAGGTTGGGCTTTGGGAGGGGGGAGGAGGTACCTTTATACATCTTGCATGAGAACTGTAGCCCATTAATATGATTTGGTGTGAAACCATATTTTCTTCAAATTTAAATGTTGGTTTTTCTATTTGTCCTGCAACTTGAATATTAAAGAGTAGTGGAGTTTCTTGGAGAGAGCCTGGGACTCAGGTCATTAATTCATTGTGTGAGGTCATTAATTCATTGTGTGATCTGGGAAAAACTAATCTTTCTCTCTCTCTCTCTCTCTCTCTCCCCCCTCCCCCTCCCATAACTTTTTCATCATCAAAGTGAAATAGTTGGTGCAAATACTATCCAAGTTTTCTTCTAGAACTAGCATTTAATGGCCTTTAGCTACAGTTTTCTTTATCCAGACCATTCTGTGAATTTTACTAGTCTCAGAAAAAGAGCAATAGCCAGACAGAACCATAGCAAGAAGAGGAGCAGCCTCGAAGATTTACCAAAGAACTATATAAATTGTGACCCAACCATGAACTCTGACCCCCAATTGTCTTTGTACTTCTTCTGCATGATGTGGCAAATTTTCGTAAGAGAAGAGAAAGCCTGAGAATTGTTGCCTGTGTGAACTTCAGTCTCATCCCTTCCACCACGAGGGGGTCTGCTGGTTGCACACACAACCTGTTCGTCGTTCATGCCCCAAATTGCACGTCATGGCGTCAGCTGGCACACATGCTTCTCACGCAGCCCGAGGTCTTCCAGCATTTCAGCCCAGGCCGGCAGTGACCTCTTCCTTAGCAACTGTGATTATTTGAAAATAATGTCAAAACAAATCATTTCCTTTTTTCACCCTCTGACAATTATGTACTGGCTACGCCTCTTGCAGAGTCTCTGCCCTCGTCTCTTTTAATTTACCCCTCCCTCCTTTTTCTCTTTCTACCATCCACCACTGATTCTTTCACCTAATTCAAGATCCCCCAAGATGACGGGCAGATGTGTCTTAGGGTTGGAGGCGGGAAGAAACAAGCGTTTCCTAGCGCGTGGTGATGTTTCAGAACCACTGAGAGTGACACAGAGTGGAGATGGGGGCGACAGGGGGAAAGATCCATTTTACTGAGCCCTTGCCTGTGGTTCAGAGGCCCCAGTTGGAACCCCGCAGGTGGCAGAGATGACAAAACTCTACAAAGAAGCTTTGCAGTCAGAACAGTCCTGCCCAGAGTTGAGGGGCCAGGCCCCACGCCATCCCGTACAAAGAACAGATTGCATCTGGGCCCGCCTGGCGTTGACCTTCCCTCCCCGGGCTGACCTCTGGGGCGGGGGACAGGCTCTCGGGAGCATTGTTCTCACCCGGCCAACGCTGCAGCCATTGTGTGGGCGCAGGGGAGCTGCCGGTCTCCTTCCAGCCCCACACTGTAATTTTACCAACTCTGGCTCAGAGCAACCTATATTTATAATGCTAATGAGGAGGGCACACATTTAATTGGAGTGGAGGACTGTTTGTATCTCGCTGAGCCCGATAGCACGAGGCTCAGGCCAGGGCAGTCAGAAGCACAGCAGGCCGCTCTCCCTTCTCCAAGCATCCGAACCGGGGCCAAACAATTCCGCGGTCGGATTAAAAAAAGCCAGAGGCAGGGAGAGCGCCGAGCGCGCTGGATCGGAGGAAACTTCGCGTGTATCTCCTGCCTGCATAATATATTCCTCTGTGCACGGAGAAAACATGCCTCTTATGTTATCTAATTGTTTCCTGACACATTTAGCAACACTTCACACTCTTTAAAGTGACGCTGACAGCGGAGGTGCTTGCGTTTGCATTGTAGCCAGGCTGCTCTGCAGGTCCTGCAGCCAGCTTGTAGAAGGCGAGAAAGGCATTGCTGATGAAATGAGAGACCTGGCCAGCGGTCCCCGGTGGGGGGTGGGGGGACGGGGGCGTCTTCCTTTTGCTGACTCCAGTGGACGTGGGAGAATGCGTGCGCGTGTGCTCACGCATGCACGCAAGGCGGCTTCTCGTGCGCTGGGCTAAGAGACCGTCATCACTCGGAGGCCACTAGGCGACCTGGGTATCATGGAAACTCTTCCAAGCGTTCTCCTTCCACGTCTTTTCAACCACAACATCGCGCTGTGCGATTTCAGACACAAATCTGTCATTCTGCGCTGTCCTGAGGCTCAAGAGCCGGGTGGCTGGTGTACTTTGTCAGCATGACGGTCACGCCGTGGAGTGAATTCCCCTCCTCTTCCCCCTCAATGCTTCCTCTTGCCCCTCTCAGGCCGGTGACCTGCTTGGATGAACAGGGTTCCCGGAGGCTGGTCTCTGGGGGCCTTCAGAGGACGCTCCCCTATGCCCCTGCCTCTGCAGGGCCTGAGAGAGAACCTGCAATTCATTCTGATCTTCCTGAAAGATGTCAGCCAGGCTTGAGGGACTTGGGGCATGTACTCGTCCGGCTGTGAATTTCTGCAAGGATACAACCTCACCTGTAATCTTGACCCAGTTATTGATCGCCAGAGTTGGTACGTGAGCAGGATGATGCTTCGAAATTGTAGACTATTAGAGCTGAAGGAGAGCTCCCCACAGATTGTATCGTCACCCCCGCCCCGCTACCCCTTCTAATCAGCCTTCCTGGCTCATCCTAGCTGGAATGGGTCTCCTCTGTTTCCATCTCTAACATACCAATAATTGTATGTAGCCATATGGTCCTAAATCATAAAAATCGGAATTAGCATCTTGACCTTGCCCGTTACTGACTGTGTAACCCTAGTCAAGTCCCCTGATTGCTACAAGCCTCAGTTTCCTCACCTGTGAAATGGGGATGATACCAGTCACTTCCAGGTCGTATTGTTGGAAGGATCACGTAAATTACAAACCACAGCATGTGCTAAGCTTATGGCCTAGACCATGTTGAAGCTCGTGAGTATTAGCCTCTCCCACTGCATCTGGGTTCCACTGTGGCTGAGACCATGTCATTGCGTGTCCTTGAAGCACTAGGTGCTGTTCTGTTCTGTGCAGTGACATCGCATGCGTCATGTGAGGGAAAGCAGTATACTCTAAGTCACACAGCAGGCCAGCCTCTAGGCAGCCCCAGGAAGGAGCCTTGGTATCTATCTCCAGGACTCTTTCTGGCTGTACTGCAGGTGGGCATTCGTTAGGTGTAAAACAATGACCTTCAAATGGCTGTTCAGGGCAGAAATGAGCTCATGCATATGACGGTCATGGCTTCCCAATGAACGAGACCCAGTACTCCTCTAGTTCACATTTTATATTCTTGTCTCAACAGAATATTCTAGTTTCAACAGAAACTCCACTCGTCTTGAGTGGAGTTTTTCAGCCTTTCCATTGGTTGTTGGTGGTTAGATTCCCAAGATATCTAATTTTTAGCACCTTATTTAAAACAATATGGTGATGAACAGGCAGGTACTGTGAGTGTGGGCAGTAGGGCGATGAAGGAGTTCAGGCACCTGCCACCCAGAGCCCCTGTTCCGTCTTTGCTGTGCCTGAAGCACGGAGCAAAACACATTTACAATTGAGGAAGGTTTGCTACCCGCAGACAAGGATTTTGAAAGAGAAAGCTTCCAATAATGAGAATGAAAACAATTACTATTCATAGAGCACTGTATCCTTTGCAATGTACTTGAATTTGTTATTATTTAACTCACAAAACATCCTTTAAGGGCACCATCTCATACCCTTCTTATGCTTGACAATAAGACTTACCACTTACTCTAGAGCATTTATAGGAACACCTCACTGAATACTTACAAGTCTGTGAGGTGTGTTTATACACATTTTGTGTATCAAACAGTTGAGCATGAAGCAGGTAGGTGACTTGCCAAAAGCCACCCAGCGAATCAGTGGCAGAGCCAAGATTTGAACTTCAGTCTGGTTCCAATACCAATCATATCCCATCAGGGATGGGCTCTTTGTCAATATAAAGGTTGATTAAACTCCATTGTAATTCCCCGTGCAGTGCGGTATGAGCTCTAGAGCCAGAACGCCTGCGCTCAAATTCCTTCCCCAACCAACTTATTCCATCTCACTTCAGTCTTATCATCTTTGAAATGGGGATAGTATTACCTACCCCAAAGGGCTGCTATAAGATTAAGTAAACTAACACATGTAAAGGGATTGGAAATAATGCCTGCGACAACAGAAGAGGTGGACAAATCTTTATGATTGGCGATATTGTTACTTCTATGCCTCATAAACCCCAAAAAGTGAAGATAAAAGTAAGAAAGATAAGAGTCCTACGTATCATGGAAGATGGATTCCAAGGAAACCCATGGAAAATTCAGCTTTGGCATGGCCATACATTTCTTTAAATCTTTCTTTAGCTGTTTTGGCCCTTCTGCGTTCTTTTGAGCATGTGATGTAACTTCCAGGAGAACAGGAAGCAGCCCAATCTGTTTTCTCTGTGTCATTCAGCTCAGAGAGGCAGCTCCGTCGGGGGCTGGACTGCCCGCACCAGCTCACGTTCCCACCTTGTGTTCCTGGCCAGTGTTGGGTCACATCTCCTCAGCAGCTCCCTAGGGCTGGAAGCTCTCCTAGGTAGATTGGAAGCACATCGTACATGAGGGTTATGTTCTCAGGTCAGCAGCTCAGGCCAAAAAGGGGGTCACGCTGCCACCCTGGAGAGTCCTTAGAAACAGGCCCCCTCGGAAACAGAAAAAGTGTCTCTCAGTAAATCTAACCATTTGGTTTTTCCTCCAAGATTGTCACTGACTGCTGTGTTCTTTAGTTGAGCACCAGATCAAGTCGTCGGCAGCCGTCCGTCTCGAGAGACGATGGTGTAGCTTCTTAAGAGTCTGTCTGCACCGCCGAGAATGGCTGTGCAGTCCGACTCGGGAGTGACACGGTATCTGTCTCCTCCCGTGTTGAATCGACATCTTGCGATGACGCTGGAGTGTCCTCTCCAGTGAAGCTGAAGCTACAGAGCCTGGGCAGGGTGATATGGAGGGTCTGCTGTTGCCCATGCAGCAGACCCCCCCTCTCTTCGCAGCTGAAGGGTCCAAGGGAAAGACGGAGTCAATACAGCTTGGCTTCAGGTGCGCCGCAGGAGTTGCCGGTGTTGACTACAACGTCGAACCGCCTTAGGGACTCCGGCTCTGGATTTTCTGTCGGGGTTTACTCCCTTAGCCTTTCCCCTGAAGAGGTATGCCGCAAGGCAGCAGAGGTTTTTTGGAGTCAGAGTTTTCCTTCTCTGATGTGCCCTGACTGGAAGATCGAACCAGCGACACTTAGCTCGCAGGCCGACGCTCAATCCACTGAGCTAAACCAGCCAGGGCAAGTAGAAGCTTCATATTCCAGTCATTTGCTTAAAAGAAAAATAAACATTTAAAATCAGAATCACTTCTTCTCAGCAAGATACTTACCCACGGAGAGGTACCTAAAACCTGAGACCAGCAGCCACGGCACCCAGCAGTGAGGTTGATGCTGTGTGCATTTGATATATAGCTGATAAATGTTTGTGGGGTAAATGTTAGAATCCACCAATCATACTGCTGTTTATCGGGCACAGGCTCTGGCGGGGGGCTGGGATCCAAAGGTGTATAATCCACAGTCTCTACCTAGTCACTCACAATCTCACGAATGAGCCAGACGTTTAGACAAATAAATATCCTAGTATATTACCAGGACTTAGCTCGCAGGCCGACGCTCAATCCACTGAGCTAAACCAGGCCTGCGAGCTAAGTGTCGCTGGTTCGATCTTCCAGTCAGGGCACATCAGAGAAGGAAAACTCTTGACTCCAAAAAACCTCCGCTGCCTTGCGGCATACCTCTTCAGGGGAAAGGCTAAGGGAGTAAACCCCAACAGAAAATCCGGAGCCGGAGTCCCTAAGGCGGTTTGACGTTGTAGTCAACACCGGCAACTCCTGCGGCGCACCTGAAGCCAAGCTGTATTGACTCCGTCTTTCCCTTGGATCCTTCAGCTGCGAAGAGAGGGGGCGTCTGCTGCATGGGCAACAGCAGACCCTCCATATTACCCTGCCCAGGCTCTGTAGCTTCAGCGTCATCGCAAGATGTCGATTCAACACGGGAGGAGACAGATACCGTGTCACTCCCGAGTCGGACTGCACAACCATTCTCGGCGGTGCAGATAGACTCTTAAGAAGCTACACCATCGTCTCTCGAGACGGACGGCTGCCGACGACGACGGGATTACCAGGACTGTGAGTACCAGGGGCTGGGCCATCAGGAAAGAATTACAAAGAAGACAGTGCATGACCTGAGTCTTTAAGACGGTATTTAGGAAGAGGTGAGGCTCCCCGTGAGATAGGAATGCTTTCCATGCCCAGGAGGAATGTGAGGAGGGAAAGACAGATCTGTAGTAGCGAACTCGCTTTGACGGCTTAGAGTATAGGGAGCAAGGGGTGGCCTGGCAGAAGCTAATTGCCACGCAAGCGATTATGCTGTATTATGTAGACCGTGGGGAGTCTTGGAAGATTTGAGAGAAGAAGGAGACATGAGCAAATCTGTGTGTTCGGAAATCTATTTGCTCCTTTAAGGAGGAGGGAAAACACAAGAGTGTGCAGTATCAGTAACTAGGAAGCTAGAATCGTGGTCTAGGCTGTATTGCCCAATATGGGAGCCACGCGCCACCTGTAGCTACAGAAGCGTAAGTTAATGGAGAATTCAGTCCCTTGGTGGCAGTCGCCACATCGCCATGATAATAATGCCATCTCACCTTCAAGGAGCTGGGAGATGGGATTAAGGTATGAAGCCAAGCAGCTGGGAATTTCTATTCCGAGGGCATTTGAGGGCCCATCCCCTTTTGGTAAACTGTTGTGTGACTGACTGTAGGTGACGTGAAAGTGTGTTCTCAAAAACAGAGGCTGCAAAGGTCTCCTGCATTTTTCCTCATGACCACGAAAGGTCTGGCCCTAGACAAGTACAGAAATCATATTATTTCAGAAATAAGCTCTACCCTCCGTCACAGCCAGGTCTGTATTTGACACCTTCCAAAGTGCAGTGCTGCCGGGAAGAAGTGATATACAAACATGCACGTTGTTAGATCTCAGAAGGACACGCACACGCACAGTGTCCCAAACTGGGGATGGTTCGTGCTTGAGCTCCCGCAAGAGGCCCTTTAGCTGGGGCAAGGCCAACAGTCTGCCGTTCTTCCAATAAATTATGGATAACAGCTCGTGTGAAATTGGGATAGTTTTGCCAGGGCCATCTGAAAACGATTTGTTTTCAAGAAAATGCTTCACTGGGCTTTGGTGAGTTCAGTGGAGTGTGAGTGAAGAGGGCAATTAGGTCTTCTGCTGTGGAAATAGAAACTCAGGATGGCGTGATGTGGAAGGGAGCAAACCCGGTTGGGTTGGCAGAGCCTCACGGAGAAGACGTGAGAGACCGTGGTGACAAGTCCCCAGGGAAGGCTCCATCCCCTGCAACTGAGGCAGGGCGTTCTCCCCTGAATCTCTTGCCTCTATAAAGGCAGGCCAACTCTCTCTCGACAAACAGGTCTTTCCTGGCTCCAGAGAAAAGCACGCTGTACCTTCCCTCGTTGATGAATTCGAATGGTTTCAGGAGGTTTTCCTACGCTAAGTTCTCTGGTGGCGATTTAATCTCATCGGCTTGACGTTTTCTTGGGTCAGGGGACAGAGCTGATGGAATCAAATTTCTCTCTTCTAGTAGCAGCCCAGTTCTTAGCAATCGGGACAAAAAGAGTGACTTAAATCTTGACCATGCAACATTAAGGATGCTGATCTAAAACCATCATACATCCTGACCCAGTGCTTCTCAGCCTCTGCACAGTTGACATTGGGGCTGGAGAGTCTTCATTGTGGGAGGCTGTTCGGTGCATTGTAGGACGTTTAGCAGCGTCTCTGGTCTCTACACACCAGGGGCCAGTAGCATCCACTCCCCCCACACACAGACAAATGTGACAGCCAAGGCGTCTCCAGACATCGCCAATGAGCCCTCACAAGCGACATTGCCTCTTGTTAGGAATGACTGATCCAACCTAACATCGGCACTAAATATAAGCAGCTTGCTACAGGGAATACAGATATGTATATAATATGACGTCAGTATAAATTCTAAGTATATCTAACATAGGTCTGAATTTTAATTTAAGATGCTCTGTTCATTGAGATCATTTTGCATTGTACAATTATAGTTGAAACTACTGTCTTAATGCTTTTTCTTTTTTTAATTTAAGATGTAGATAAGAAATGGAGTCCCTCTCACCCTTCCCCAAGGTCAGTGTGGTACAGGTAAGGCCCAATGCCAGCCAGGAGGTGATCTGAGTCCCTCTCCAGGCAGAAGACCTGGAATCTATTTCCATTTTTTCTACTCAGTAACTATATGGCACTGGCCAAGTCATTTCTCACTTGAGCTTGGTGACCAGTTTTAGGCAGGGATGCTTTTGGTTCTAAGTGACAAAAACCCATTCAAGCTGGCTGAAAGAAAGGAAGAATGAGGATAGGGTGGAGGATAAATTGGTTCCTATATTAAAAAGTTGGTCCTTGTGAACCCACTGGAGCCTATAAGCTACAAACCCCATTAGCTCCCTCTGGGTCTCTTGTACCTCCTGTGTGTCACACACAGTACTGGGGACCGTGCATGTATGATTTCATCTTCACCACAGCAGTGAAGTCAGAGTTGTTATCATCAGAGAGGCCCAGCGAGGGGACGAGAGTTGCTCAGACCCACACAGGAAGTGGCAGAGCTCAGTCAGCTGACTCCAAAGCCTGTGGCCTGGTCACTCCCTACTGGGGCTTTGGAGAGCAGAGTCCATGGGGCGGGCCAGGAAGCTGGGAATGGATTGCACAGAACAGAGAAGTACTGCAGGCAGGAATGCGGACATAAACATTTACAAAAGACCATCCGATGATCACATCCATTGGAGTCCAGGGTTTTATTTGGGGCAGAGCAGCAGTTGAGACTGGGTTGCACTGGAGGAGGAAGCCGATGAATGCGTGAGTGTGAGAGCGAGGCAGGTCCAGGTTTAGAAATCGCCCGTCGCAGTTTGGGCAATACACAAGCCTGAGTCCAGCTTTCAGCTCTTGGCTCCGCCCCTTGGGTGTGCTACTAACATCCCAGAGTCCCTACACAGGGCTGTTGTGACCATGGTGGAAGGAACAAAGTCAAGTCCCTGAGCCTGACACTTAGCACAGAAAATAGGCCGAACCGACATGTAGTAGCTTCATCCAGGTTCTCTTCAGCTGAAAGCAGGGAGTTCCGCAGGGGTTGGCATCAGGGCACCTGTGTCTTCCGTGACAGCAGCCATGAGCCATGCCCAGTGCCTCCCGGGAACCTGTCATGCAACTTGATGAAGGATGCACCCCACCCCCCCAGCCCTCCACAGGCTCCGTGGGCACCACTGGAAAGAGCTTGAAAAATGTGATGCACTTTCCTGAAGAACGTTCTCATGGAGTGTGAGAGCAAGTAACTCCTATTCCTAAAAAATATTTATTGATTACAAACAAAAAGGGGGCAATTATCTGGGGTATTGAAATTATTTCTATTTCCTCACTTACTCACATACCACACTTTTTAACTCTTTCGAAAGGAATGACCTCACAAGCCCTCCAGCATGTGGCAGAACATGGATCACTTAGTCAGACACCTGAATAAACAGCGAGCATTGGAATAATCCTTTAGGAAGACTTTAAATCCTCTAACCAACCGTTTTGCCTATGTTAATAGAGTTCCTTTTCACAATACTGAATTTTAATACAAAAGCCATATTTTTATGAAGTCTCTGAACTTAGAAAGCCACAAAGGATTTCTGTTTTTGACTCAAGAATTGCTTTCTCTCTTTACAAATTACTTATTCCGTGGGAACAGCCACTGTGGCTATTTCCAGGAGGAGCCTTGCTTCTGGCCGTGGTTAATTACCTCCCCTGGGATGATCTCTGTGGCATGTTCCCGAAGAGGACCAAGGAGTTTGGGGTTCACCTCTCATTCATGTGTTAGCAGTCACTCTCATCCCATGCAGGAAATAGCAGAATGAACTCTTCAAGGCCTGGATTTTGAGGTCAGACTGCCTGGATTCAAACCCCAGCCAGTTCTGCTTGCAAGTAGCACAAAGTCTACCTGCACCTCAGTTTCCTCCCATCTAAATGGGGTCAGTAATAACATTTGATTCAAAGAAAAGCTGTGAACGTTAGAAGAAAAAAATACATGTACAATCTCAGCAGAGTTCTCAACACAAAGCAAGATCACTTATGTAAATGATAATGAGGTAACTGAACTTATTAGTTTGGATTTAATTATTCCTCGTACTGTTTTGTTGTTGTTTTAGTAACTTTGTTTTGTTTTGTTTTTTAACCAATTCTTGATCATATCTCTAAACCGTCATTAATCTTTGGAATGAAAACCAGTACTTTTAAGTGAATTCGGGGATGTGATTTGAAACATGGCCTCCTAGGCAGAGCAGCAATTTCATGGATAATATCTACTGCTCTGGGGGTGGAGAGGAGTTTGTAGCCCTTTCGTCTTGGGTGGAAGAAGTAAACCGAGATCCCCATCAGTTTAAGGAGAAAATGGTGCTGTAATCAAGACAATGGGGGTTAGGGCGCCGTGCCGTCAACCACAGATGGTGTAGGATAAATGCCCAGGGAGAGCGGCTGAGGAGCGGAGGCTGGCGGAGAAGCTGCGCGCGCCTGCCGCCTTTCACGCACTCCTGGCCCCTGACTGTCCTCACCGGGCACCTTCAGGATCGTTCTCAACCCAGGATTCCACACAGCCCCTACTGAGTCACCAGGTAGCACGGAACTGCTTCCTGTGGCTCTAGGTGTTTGAATCAGAAGATTTTCATGAGTTGAAACTGTCACAAAATCATACACATTTGGAAACAGATACACTAAGGGAAAACATTGAATTAGCCTTCATTTCTAAGGTCACAGGGAATCCAGTCATACAGATAATTAGACTGTGATTTACAAAGGGATCTTGGAAAACACACACACACACACATACACACAGCCACAAGACCATATGAGTTTAATGAATGACATATTGCTGCC
Source organism: Furipterus horrens (assembly GCF_987537825.1). Classification (NCBI taxonomy): domain Eukaryota; kingdom Metazoa; phylum Chordata; class Mammalia; order Chiroptera; family Furipteridae; genus Furipterus; species Furipterus horrens. Next base: position 94,891,684 of record NW_028327180.1, read on the forward strand.
TTTGCGTGCTTTCTCTGGCTTTGTGTATAGGTCAGTTAAGCTCTGTTTTCTATATATTTGCAAGGGACTCTATATCCATTTAAAATGGAGCTTCAAAAATAGTTGGGGGTCAGGGGGTAACTGTGGTGCATCAAGTAGGAGCCAGGTAAATACATAATCCGCGGTTACATGCTCGTCGCACACTAGGTATTTAAGTAAGGAATCACGGTCCTTAAAGTGAGCCTACGTTCCAACTTCCTCCCCTGCACTTTGGAACCTATTTGTATCTGTACAGATGGTCTCTGTCAGTTGGAATAGTCAGGAGGAAAAATGTAACCTAAGTGAACAAAATTAGCACATGACATAGCAAAGAGAGAACAGCATACACTTTGATTGGGGACAGATCTAGGGGCTGAGACATTTCCCAAGTAATGGTAGGGAACAGCAGGCAGAGTTTAAGGAGCTACCAACGTGTGAATTTAAAGTAACAGGACTCAGACAGGCCTGTGATATGTATTTCACTACACCCAAGCAACCCCAGTACTTTCATTGTGTTTTGACTGCTCTTCCACTATCTCTATTTGTATAAATTAAAAAGCGGTTCTGTCTGTAGTATATGAAATGAATTCATGCTCAACGAAATTTGAAAAAGTTCCCGTAAAGAATGATTTCATAGCAACTATCATATCAGGCTTCTGGCAAATTGCACTTGAACTTCAGTTCCACCTCAGTCACTCAAAGGAATTTAAAAATTGGCTTTCAGCCATCCTTGTTCTTCAACATGTGGTCTCCAACTGGCCTCAATACAAACTTTAACACCTATTGATTGTGAGTTAAAATCTGTTCCTACCAGAGCCTCGCCACTAAGTGGACCTTAGCACCAACTTCACAGCGTCCTGGTCAGGTCACAGCTGCGTTCAGGAGCCTTGATGGAGGGGACAGTAACATTGCTATGAAGGAGCCACTTTGAACTTCATAACAAAATTACGAAGAAGGCTTTGAACTCAGCCAGCTGACAGCCGCTATAAATGGCTTATTCAAAGAAATGTTTCTTCTCTGAAGTCCTGAAAGTGCCTTGGGATTGGGAGATGGAGACCGGGACCAGGATTTCCCATAAGTCACCCCTCTCCTTGTATGTCACCTTCCTTTCCTGTCACCATGCTCTTAAGGACAAACACTCCGCAGAGGGGTGAGAAAGTCCATTTGGGAACAGACAAAACAGCATTGGATTCCTGGCCCCTGTCTTACTAGCTCTGCAGGCTTACCTCTCTGTGCCTCAGTTTCCTCATCAATACAACGGGGATTATAATCACTCCAACCTCACAGGATTGCTTTGAGAATTCGATGAGACAGCCTATGGAAAGTGGCTAGCCCTGGGAGTGGCAGACAGTCTGTACAAAAACATTAGGAGTTAAAATAGTCATAATTATGGTAGTAGTGGGAAGCTTATGGGAGAATCTATTGATTAAATGTCGATACTGATGCTGATGAAACTCTGATGTCTTCAGTCTCCCTTGGCCAGAGCATCGGGCAAGAATAGCGTGCCTCACAAGGCTCCCAAACAATTATGAATAAATCAGTTTTCCCAATGAAACACCATTTATCCATCGATTCTTCTGCAGGCATGCCCCTAACATTTAGCTTTAGGAGCGTCTTATCTCCTTTCTGTCTCTTCCACTCCCACCTTCAAAGGGGTGATAGGCCGGTAGTTTGAGGCCTCTGCACTATTGGTCATTTCTTTCCTGTCACTGGAAGTCCCTTTTATCTTCTACTGAAGATATCTCAAGCCTCAGCGCGTCCAGGAATCCTTATTGGACTCTCCTCACCCTCCCCTACCTATACCTGGCCGGGCTGGACCAGCTGTCTCTTTTCCTGCCCCCACCCCACACCACCGTACCCTTACATCCTGCTCTTTACCATGTCCTGAAATGACACAGGGACCTGTCTGCCTCCCCCACTAGACTGGGAACTCTCCGGAGGCGGGGGTGGTACTTTTGTATCCTCAGTATCTCAGCACCTAAGGGGCGCTCATGCATTTCATTAAAATGCACGGATTTATCGATAACATTTAATGCCCTCGGGAATAGATCGGGAAATACAGTTACAAAGGCAGCGGCAAATGTGTTAGCATCCGTGTCAGGTGCCTGAAAATGTCCCCACGTACGGAGTACATCTAAAAAGCTGGAGAAACTATTCCTTCTGACTCAGACACCTGTCACCAAGTTGAAACTCAGACCTGATTCTTGAGTTTGCTATCTCAGCACCTGATCCTTCCCCCTGCACCCCCAGCTTTAGGGCATGTTCCATGGGCTGCTATTCCTGGCTCCATTGTTCTGAGCTTTTCCCAAAGGAACAAACCGGCAGGCGAGCACAAGAACCCCAAGATGTAAGGGTGACTCAGGTGAAAGTACACATGGCAATTATCCTCACTCAGCGTCTGGCTGCTGGGAGCTCCTTTCCAGGTGGCAAGAGGGGTTCTTGACCCCAGGGCAGCTCCAAGTCACTGCCCACTCCCTTGCTGGGCTGGCTGCTCCTCCTCATGGCCTGGAGTGGCTGTGCTTCTCTTTGTAGCAATTCCACATGCTGTCAAAAAAAATAAAAAATAAACCAACCTCGTGGTGGAGAGAGTGGGTCCTTGGCCAGTCCTTTGGGACTCACATGTGTTCCCCTTTCCACCTCTCCTCCACTTCTACCCCAGCCTAATTTATCTGGTTTCACTCTACCTTATTTATTTGTTCCTTCAAGAGGTGCCATCCATTGGGAAGACACTGCAAATGCAGGAGTACATAAAATACACAGGTCCACCTTCAAATAGTAGTAAGGGCTGTGAAGATATTTAAACAGGCTAATAGGCTGGGGCTGATAGTTGGGCAGTTTTCAAGAAGACAAACAGGGAAGGATTGTGAACAGGAGGAGGCGAGTCAGGAAAAATGTTCCCCATAGTGGGGGCAGGAGGTGTAAAGATAAAGACTGTGAGGATGGACTCGTGTGGCATGTCCAAGCGGCAGAAAGACAGCCACGTGGAGAGCGGGAAGGCCACTATTAGGGGTGAGTCAGAGGCAGCTAGTACTGGAGTAGGCAAGACACGGAGGTTGGCATCAAGGGCTTGGACTTCTCTCTACACGCAATGAGAAGCCACTGGAGAGCGCCAAGCAGGGAGCGATATGACCTGATTTCTATCTTTAAACTGTTCTGGCTTTTGTGGAGGTGGGATGAGGACCACGGGGAGTAGATCAGTGTGCGGCAGGAGTGGAAGCAGGCTGGCCAGCAAGGATGCAGGTCGGTAGAGGTGATGTGGTCTTAGGTCAGGACCGCAGCCAGGGAGATGGGAGAACTGGGTGTTTCGCAGACTGATTCCATGTCGGCTGTGTGGGTGGGTATTGCTGCTCACACCGGCTTCCTACAACATGCAACTATTTGTAGTATGGATTGTAGACATTTGAAGAAACAGTAAACCACTTGGGGAAAAAAAAAAATACACCTGGAGCACTTTTTTTCTTTTTTCTTTGTTTAGATATTTTTATGGTGATGTGGTTTCAATGTAACTTTCTCTGGACGCTCTCATGGCACTCATTGCTGACCTTTGACCCCTTGTCCTTTTTCCCAGGTCGTCCCATTCCACCTACATCTTCGTCTAGCCTCCTCCCATCTGCTCAGCTGCCTAGCTCCCATAATCCTCCACCCGTTAGCTGCCAGATGCCATTGCTAGACAGCAACACCTCCCATCAAATCATGGACACCAACCCTGATGAGGAATTCTCCCCCAATTCATACCTGCTCAGAGCGTGCTCAGGGCCCCAGCAAGCCTCCAGCAGTGGTAAGGAAACGGCGGGGGTCTGAATGTGCGGGCTTGTGTGTGTGACAGTGTTGCGTCTCCAAAAAAAATGGCAATTTTGAAACAAGGGCTGGGGAGACGGTGGTGTGGGAAGCACCGAGGTGAAATACATTTGTCATTTTGTGGCACTGCAGTTCCGGGGTGCATTTGTTGAAGTTCCGATCAGGCTTTGTGTATCTCAACAGGGTTTGGGCCTCCTTCGGTGAAAGGACTGTGCCCCCACTGCACGTAGGAGCAGGCAGGTCTCAAAGGGGACATGCAGAGAGGCGACGGAATGTCGGATTTTGTGTTACATGATTCTGATCCCAGCCAAGTGACCCTGGCCACCCTCGTGTGTGCCCAATTTGTGTGCATCTCAGATCTCTTGTTTTTGATGGTTAGCTTCTGACTTTTCTCTCTTGCTCGTTTAGGGAATTTTGCTACTAAAATGTGTTTTCTTGAGGTAAATACTGAATATGTTTTCAAGTCTGATGTGTTTGGGGGTGGAGGATGGCCTCTCCTATAACCCTGTACTGTGCCGTTTGACTTGAATTTAGCGAGCTGATCACGTGGTACCATGATAGACCCTGCTTCTGAATCCCTAGTTCTTACCGTGGTTTTCATATCACAGAGCAAAGGGACCGGTCCCAGGCTTCTGTCCCTCTTTTGATGATTTTGTGGCTACTGCCTCAGCTCCCAACCTCTAAATCTTAGGTGTAATTGCTCCCGGCCCAACAATAACGATGCCTTATTTTGATTCTGCTGGTGGCGATGTTGTTCACAAAACATAAACACAGGAGTGGGCAATATCTAGGGTTAAGTCCCCATGGTCCAAGGAAAGATATTTGCAGAAATTAATTGCTGCTGACTCAAAGGCTTTGGAGTTATCTTCTGAATTGGCCACTCGTGGCGTTCATTAATGTGTCCTGTCAAAAGCAGGACAGAGCTTTCCATGCCAAGAATGTTCATTGATGAAATTATGTTTTGGCTCCATCCCTGATTGTATGCTACGGCTGGCCTCAACCTCTACAATTAGAGAGGACCTCCTCAATGCATTTAAGATGATTCATTCTGGAGATGGAATGATGGACTGCTACTTCTGATGGCCCATGCCCTTCTGCAAAGCCAGGCCTGATATGTTTAGCAAACTCGTATTATTTTTCCCCAAAAATTACCTAATCAAATCTCTCATCAAATGCGCAATCCATTGTTGATATTATGAAGGCCTTTAATCTACCATAAATCTTTATTAGAACTTATCAGAGCTTCTAGTTTGAGAGAAATGTGATTATGGCACTCTTAAAATGACATTACATCATTGGGGTGATTGGTTTATCATTTGCAGAAGAGACATCAATCATAACTAGCATAACCACACAGTAAATGAATTCAACCTTTCTACCACAGAACAATGACACTGTAATTGCTCAAAATCAGGCTTAAAATGAAATCGGAAAATGCTCTTTCTTCAAATATGATGTTAACTTAATGGAATATATTATGAAAAATCATGTTCAAGGAAATTCTATGTAATTAAAAATATGCGGAAATATATTCCCTTTTTTCTTTCATCAGAAACTGATTTTAGCTACAGAACAATTTCTTTTTTTGCTGCAGAGATTATGTTGCATTTAATTGAACTATCCTCACTTATGTTTTGCTGCTTTTTATTTCATACTATGTGATCGTGATGAATATTGTATTATGAAGGACAAGAGGCTTTTGAAATGAGGTGCACCTGCTGATAGCTTTTTAAAAACAGACAATTATTAGGGAGAAAATGAGCTTTTAAAAACTATACACTTTTATGCATATATGCATACGCAAGCAAAGATGATTTCCGTGAGAGAGGTCAGTTTATATCTTAGAGCTGTCTAGAATGTTTTCTTAGTGATAATGCAGTGAGTGATTTCTTTTCTCTTGGATGTTGTACCAGAATGTGAGTTGTTGATGGGGTATTTTTGTTGGCTTCATGCCTAATCAAAAGCCTCATTTGGGTGAAAACAAGAAATCTGTGTGTTCAGAGTCAAGTTTATCATACATTTTTCATTACTCACACTCATTGGTTCAGCTCACTTAAGTTTGACAGTGATAAGGGAAAAGAAAATGTGAGTGTCCATCTGCACCCCAAACAAGGATTTCTTCCTAAGAGGTGAAGACCCAATTGTGCAATACTGTCATTTTCCATTGGAGACTTATCTGAGAACATGTTAACTCTCTAGCCAAGAGGCAGTCAGTCGGTCATTCAAAACTCCAGACTCTGGCTTTTAGCTAAAGCGAGTGCTGATCAAGTTAACTATGTGTGTGCTCACAATTCTGTGTGTGAGGGTGTGTGTGTGCACACGTGTGTGCATGTGTATGTCTTAATGGAATGGATTTGGGGTGCAGGGCAAATTGAGGATTCTAGCAAGATCTGAATGGTCTCCATGAATTTAAACTTGACATAAAGGATTGAAAACAGAGTTTGACACAGGCAATGCAAAGTGCAGAGCTGTGTCTGGTTGTTCCGCACGAGTTTGATGAAAGCAGCTGGATTTTTGGGTGGATGTCATGGCAAACAGCCATGCAGTTCCTTGCGTTATGTTTAGCTGGTTAATTACACAGAATTTTTTAAGTTGGTCTCTTGGCAATGACCTTGTGTTCTGAAGACCTGGTATCAGTTCGGTCTTTACCTCTTTCTTTGGTGACATAAAACTCCTTCCAACCCATTCAGCCCATACATGACGGTAAAGAATTATTTCCTGCTATCCTGTTATTGTTGCTGCTATTACTTGCCATTAGTGAAACCCATCAGTAGGGGAGTTGGTGCACACATTTCCTGCCCAAAGAGGCTTTGCTCTAAAGAGACAAGCCAGAGATAAACCACACAACTACATTGTTTTTGACAACATGAAAAGCTCCTCGAAGCAACAACAAAGCTTTACCTTTATGGCTTTACTGTCATTATTTTCTACGAGGGTAGCACATTCTTTAGTGGATAGCACTAAAACCTTGGCACCTCTGGAGCCAAATTGCTCCAACCTTCACTCTATGCCAATCGAGCAGATACCGAGGGACCCTAGTGAGAGGCTAAGAAGGGGGGTGTTTTCCTACCCCTCCAGCATTTTTTTTTTCCAGATAGCTGAGCTCTGGCAAGTAGCTCAGCCTGTGTGCCGCCTTCTGCCAGACCAGGTTAGCTCCCAAGATGTTTCTCGTGTACAGCAGCGTCATGTCAAACCCTATGAAATAACTCATCTGGAAAAAACATCATCTGAATCTGAGTGGCAACGTAATGAAGGCTCCCGCCGATGCAGGGATCATAAGACCACTTCTCAAACAGGAACAGGGTTTGCACTTTGCTATCAGTGTGCAAGGCAGAAAATATACAGGCAGCCACATTGTAATCAAAAGCATTGGCTTACCTCCCCACGCATAAAAGGTTGAGTTTTAGTTTTCTTAAAAGTCTAAATAAAGGGGTTTGGAACATTCATTAGAGACATCAAACATACTTATAACTAGGATATCTGTCAGTCAGGACCCTCTCAGTCACTCCTAGGCGGCTGGGGAGCTATCCCAGCTGGAGAGCCTCCGTCTGTCAGTGAGTGCATTAAAGGTGCCCTGGCCCTTTTTTTGAAAAGCAATATCTTGGTTAAATCTAAATGAAAACAGTATACCAAAACCAGCTCATTCTGGATTGCCTAGAGTGGCCCAAGAATTTAGTGATGGTCTTATTCATCTGGTATCATAAAGCAAAAGAGCTTAATTTATTCATTCATTCATCCATACAACCACCCATCTATCCATTCACCCATCTATCCGTCCGTTCATCCATCTGTCCATTCATCCATCTATCCATCCATTTATCTATCCATCCATCCATGCATCCATCTGTCCCTTTTCTTACATCTCCTCCAGAATTTGTGAACACCTATGACAGCTTTTTTAATTGGAAAATATAATTAGATGACACAATTAGGGTAAAGGAAAAGCCCAGAATGGGAAGCATGCCTATGAGCTCATGTATGTAAAGTCCTGGTTCCTTATTTAAGACCAACAAATATACTTGATTCTAAGCTTCCTAGAAGCCAAAGCAAAAAGGGAAACAGAGAAAAAACAAAATGCACATCATCTATGAGATAAAAACAAATCGACTGCTTCAGGGAAATGCTGTAAGTCCTCATAGTGAGGCCAGAGAGAAATTTCTCTAAAAGGAGGTAATGCAGGCATTCTAGGCACCCAAGTTCCCCATAACATGCTGAAGTGCACGGGCTAAAGAAATTCCTGTCAACGTCCTTACAACCTTTCTCTGCATGAGCCCTAGAAAGCATTACAGTTTTTAGATAATTCCGCAAATATCCAAAAATTGCACAGCCCAAGAACAAAAGTTGATCCAATAAACCTTACTCTATAAAGGACCATGTAAACTGCATGTCCCTTGGATAATAGGCCTTAAATATCATTGCTCGTAACTACATTTTTATGGGAATTGGCCAACTTTGAGGCTATAGTCACCACCCAGAACCTGAAAAAGCAGATGTTCTATATTACACACTTGCTTTGACAGCCATGCAGAAGTTAGAGTTGATATCCTATCATGGGGACTGAAGCATGTCTCCTGAACAGCCCCACCCAGTGGGCTCCACCCCAGCCCCCGCCACCGCCACCCTCCATGGTCTGTATGTGAATGAGAAAGAGGGTCCACACAATTGTTTTGCTAATGAAACTTCCTCCCCTTACATTTTTGAGGTTTGGGGAAAAATTGGGAATTGATGGTTCTCAGGACTCAGACCTTTTCTTCTTTTCATTTATACCTTTTTGAATCCCCGCCCTCCCTGACATACACACAAGTGGTTTGGGGTCTAGCAATTTCCAGCCCTGGGGGTGGGGTGGGGTGAGGGGCACTGCTCCTCCATACCACAGAGCATGTGAGCACACAGGCAAGACGGACAGGTAATTCCTTTGGAGATGCACAGCATGGGAATGACATGCAGCACAGAACCGCTCCTGCTCAGCAAACATCTTGCTGTTGACAAAATCCCCAAGGTCGATAAGCATTGTGTACATTCCGGCTCTCCATCTCTGTCCTTGGCTTCTTGGTACATACAGAAAGATGCCAAGATGTCCCGGAAGCCATGTGGGACATCTTAACAGTTTCCTGCCCTAACAACTTTTACCCAGAACTTGAGCTTTTCCAGAATTCCTTTAAAGACTATAATTAATTCAGCTAAATGCTGCATAATATTCAATAGCTATTGCCTTATTAGAGACATCTCAATTCTCTGCCAAATGAAAAGATAGATTTATTTTACCGGTGGTTAGTTTCAACAAATGTTATAGACTCAGTCCTGGTAAACCTCTTAGATCCCTCCCCAAAATAATAATTATATATAATTATGTTCTTAAAAGTGTGGACTGTAAAGTCCGTACTACTTGAATTTGAATGGCAGCTCAGTCACTTTCTAACACTATGATTTTGAACAAGTTAATCTGTGTCTCAGTTTTCTTATCCGTAAAACAAGACTGATCTTCTATAAGTCCTCAAGTAGTTGGGAATATTAAGTGGCCTTCTGATGCATCTAACAATCTTGAAAGGAGATTTAGATAGTAGGAACAGAAATCAGGTTTGATATTATTTACTTTTTTAATTTAACACTTAACATGGCAAAATATAGGTAAAGAGAAATTTATCATTTTTAGTATATTTAAGTGTTTTATAAGTCTTATGGCATTACATACAATATATTTATATTGTTGTGCAACCGTGACCACCGTCGGTTCCAGAACATTTTCATCTTCCAACAGAAACTCTGTATACATTAAAAACTAACTCCCTGTCCCCATTCTCTCCGTCCCTGGAAGCTATCATTTTCTGTTCCTATGCATTTGACTATTCTATGCACCTCCTGTAAGTGGGATCATGCAATCTGTGTTCTTTTGTGACCGTCAATTCACTTAGTATAATGTCTTCAAGATTTGTCCATGTAATCGTGTATGTCAGAAGTCCCATTCTTTTAAGACTGAACAATATTCTTTTGTGTCTTACGCCATTTTTGGTGTTGTCTTTGTTTGCTTATTCATTCATCAGTGGACACCTGGGTTGTTCCCACCTTCTGGCTATTGTGACTAATGCTGCTATAAACAGTGGTATTCAAATATCTGCTCAAGTGCCTGCTTCAACTTCTTTTGGGTATAACCTAGAGGTGGAATCACTGAATCACATAGAAATTTTATGTTTAAATTTTGAGAGATTTGCCATATCGTTTCTCACAGCAGTTGCATCATTTTACATTCCTACCAGCAACACACCGGGATTCCAATTTCTCTACATCCTTTCTAACGTGTTTTTTCTTTTGATTTTTTAAATATATAGTAGCCATCCTATAGCATATAAAGTAGTATCTCACTACAGTTTTGATTTGTGTTTCCCAAATGATTAGCGATGTTGAGCATCTTTTCATGAATTTATTGGTCATTTGTACATCTTCTTTATAGAATTGTCTATTTAGGTCCTTTGACCACTTTTCAATTAGGTTGGCTGGTGTTGAGTTGTAGGAGTTCTTATACCTGCTTTCTGTCAATGATGTATTAGAAATATCATTTGCAAGTACTTTCTTCCAATCTGGCAATTGCCTTTTGACTCTGTGAGTGTCCTTTAATGGGCAAAAGCTTTAATTTTGATATTGTCCAACCTATTTCTATTTTTGTTTCATATGCTCTCAATGTCATAGGCAAACATTTTCATGGGCTTGTTCGATGGAGGCCATTGTTCTAATGGTTTTTACATATGGTAACTTGTTTAACCCTGAACGCTAGGAAAGACAAAAGCAGCCCTCGAGGCTGGGAACTGGCCTGACCCTGACCTCTTGGCGCAGGCGCTGCTAGAAGCTGGCCTGGCATTCGCAGATAGGCAATGCTGTTCTGCTCTTGAACAGAAACAGTTTTGCAGAACGCCAACGCTCTGCAGGGCCACTCCGTGACTAGGGGAGGTGACATGAAAACGAAACCGTTTCATCGTCTTGCCTAAACACAGACGGAAGCAAGTTCACTGTCCCAAACACAAAAATACAGAACATCCCCCGTCTCCAGGCTAAAATGTATAACTAGTCTTTCCTTACCAACCGCAGAGTAAGCCCTTCCTAGAGAGACAGCATACTGAAGCATCCAATTGCAGTATTAGCTCCGCGCTCTGACCTTGAGGCCTCCCTAAAGACGTCTGACACAGCCCCTTCTAATACCTCCCCCTGAAGCCCCCGTGGCTCTCCACTTTGTGTCTTCTCCCTCCTTTCCGTGAGCTAATACACCCGACTCCGTTGGACCACAGTGTGCCGTTGGCACTGGGGGACATTGACAGCATTGCACTGTACGTTGGGATTAGTATCATCCCTGCTTCACAAATGGGAACACGGTGGCACAGAGAGGGAAAGTAGGTTGCCCAAGGATATATAGTGATTGACAGAATAACAGGAAGTCGACCCAAAGAAATCAGTCTCCAGAGTGATAAGTAGATAGACATTTAAGTAAAATTTGAAAGACAATTCTATACATATATATACATATATATACACATATATATTCAAGAAATAAAATACAATCATCATGTACTACATTGTTCAGCCCTGAATGGCATTTCCATTTCCATAATAATATATAAACCTGGAATAATGGTCTAATAAGCACTATATTAGGAGGGTGGGAAAGTGGGACAGGTACAAACATGGACCTGGCGGGTACATGAAAAAGCCTAGGTGTGCATCTTCTATAAGTGAGAAGTTCCTGGATAATGCCTAAAATTGAAAATGCAAGAAATAGCAGCAAAGCATATTATTTATAGACCTAGAAATAAAAACCAAGATAATCAGCTAAAAAAATAAAGGTAAACGTGCTTGCTTGCCTCTGGGAAGGAAGAAATTGGTGGTGTTAGAAAAGGGTTGCTATTTTTGAACTGAACATTATATAGCTATTTAATTCTTTAAACTATGCATGTTTTTCTTTTGATGAAAGGAATCAGCAAAAATAAAAGAGATCGGGCCTAGAGAACACTTGATACAATGTTAGAACCCCAAAATAGTAGATGTGTAATATTCTCAGACATGGTTCTTTCAACAAATACGTAGTGATTAGGGACTGTGTTTGAGATGACACCAGGTGCTATGAACTTGAATGGTTAGAGCATTTTCATTGAACCTGTAGATTGGTCTCTATCTGCTTTTGTTGCTTTAGGAGCCCTGTGGAACTGTTAGGGCTTTAGCTCTTGTTCCCAACCCAGCCACCAGCCTTGCTGAAAAGTCCGGGGCTTAGGAGGGCACATGATGGAGAAGATACTGTCACTCCCGTTCCTCCTCATTACTAACCCAGTATCCACCTAAACACAGGTCCCATCTTCTCCTCAAAGCGTTCCCAGCAACTCCGCCCAAACAGAAGCAGAGCCAGAAGGGCACAACCATCTTAACTCCTTCCTTATTCAATTTAGCACGTCATGACATTCTGAATTGTAATATTCTCTTGGTATTTCACTCATATAACTCACTTTTGTCAACATTAAATTGTCACCACTTGAAGACAAAGGTCATTTCTCTGATCTTTTTGTATCATTTAGCACTTGGTGCAGGTTGAAATGTGTTCAAGACATTTTTATTGATCTAGCCTTTGAAAGGGCAGTAAGGGACCGGGGAAACAAACAGGTGGATGGATTCCGGCTTGGCCATGTCATGGTCATGTTCTCAGATCTCAGGTCATCTATGATGGGGGAGCTGTGAGCTTGGTCGCTGTTAGAACAGGAAAGACACCAAAGGGAGTGATACGAAAAGATGCGAGTTTATCTAATCTATTGTCTTCCTTGGATCTAAGGACTATATTTCTCTTCCTTTCTTTTAGGAGCTGCTCTTCTAAGTTGGTGGTACCTTTGAGATATTTCCTCTGATGATAAGTTTTTGGTGGTGCAGCCATAATCGAGGGGACCAGCCTAGGGAATGCATGCCTTAGCTTCCATATTTGTTCCCTGGGGCTCCCACTACAAGGCATCACAAACTGGGTGGCTTAAAATAACAGAAACCTGTTATCGATCAGTTTTAGAAGCTAGAAGTCAAAAATTAAGCTGAATTTAGTAAATATGTCTCATCACATCTCACACTTCCCTTTTTCATGGCTCCTTGCTCCTTAAAATGACCTTTTCTTTGGCATCTGGGCTTCTGCTTTCTTCTCCTTCTCATTCCTGTGTTTCTGGCCCCTTCTGCCCTCCTGTGGATGCCTCCTTCTGTTTATCCTTTAAATGCCAGGGTGTCTGTAAGTTAAAACCCAGCCCCCTTTCCCTTACTTTTTTACACATTTTCCCATGGGCAATCACCTATACTCATACAAAAATTACAGCTGATGAGTTGATGACCTCAATGTCTGTTTCTACAGGTCAAATATTTTACCCAGTGCTCACTGCATATTTCAACTAGGATGTCCTAGTAGACAATTCAAAAACCACAGTTCTGAAATGAAACTGAATACAATCTAGTTATGGTTACCCGCCATCATTAGCTAAAAATGCCAAGTCATCATTACACAAAAACGCCATGTCGTGGTTAGGTAAAATACTGAGTCTCGCTTACCTAAGAATGCCCAGTCATGATTAGGTAAAAATGGTGAGTCATGCTTAACTAAAAACACAGAGTCATCGTTATGTAAAAATGCAAAGTCATACTTAGCGAAAGATGCCGCATCATGCTTGCGTAAAATGTGAGTCACGATTTGGTAAAAATGCTGAGCTGTTACAAATAAATGGTGAGTCACCGTTACATAAAATGCTGAGTCCTTTTTAGTGAATTGCTGAGTCATGACTTGGTAGACATGTTAAAACTGCTGAGTCATCATTACATAAACCAGAGTTGTGATTTGTGAAAATGCTGAGTTGTTGTTAAAAATGCCAAGTCATGATTTTTTGTAAATCATGACTCGATGTTTTTTTGTAAATCCTGACTTGGCATTTTACATAATGATGCCTCAGCATGTTTACATGAAGACAACTCAGCACTTTCAGCATATCATGGCTTGGGGCTTTTTGGTGAATCGTGACTCAGCATTTTCACAAATCATGACTCAGCGTTTTTAGCAGACCGTGATTCAGCATTTTATGTAACAACGAGTTGGCATTTTAGGAAATCGTGGCTCAGTGTGTTCGGCAAACTATGACTCAGCATTTATAGCAAACCATGACTCAACGTTTATAGCAAGCCAACACTCGGGCGTTTTTAGCAAATCATGACTCAGCATTTTTGCATAGTGGTTTACCGTTTTTACCAAATCATCTACTCAGAATTGTTACAAATTACAACTGGGAGTTTTTACATGGAGATGACTCCGTATTTTGCACAGCAATGACTCAGCATTTTTACAGAATGATGACTCGTTGTTTCACACAGCAATGGCTCGATGTTTTTAACAAAATCATGGCCCCACATTTTTACCATGTCACAACTCAGCATTTTTAGGTAGCAGTGACTAGGCATTATTCGGCAAGCATGACTCAGCGTTTTACCAAATCATGGCTTGGCATTTTAGGTAAGTGCAACTCAGCATTTTTGGCTAAGCATGCTTCAGCATTTTACATAACAGTGACAATGTTTTACCAAATCATGGCTTGGCATTTTAGGGAAGAATGACTCAGCATCTATGGCTAAGCATGTCCCAGCATTTTTACATAACAGCGACTCAGCATTTTTAGGTGAACATGACTTATCATTTTACCTAATCATGATATGACATTTTTACATAGCAATGACTCTACATTTTTAACTATTAGTGACTGGGCATCTTACCTAACCATGAGAGGTTAAGTGTATTCAGTTTCATTTCAGAACTGTGGTTTTTTAATTGTCTAATAGGCATCCTAGTTGAAATATGCAGCAATTAGGAAACTTTTGTGATCTCCCTATCCTGGGTTATTTTTCCTTCCACAACTCCCATGTGTCCTCTCTTATTGAACTCACCATTGGACTGAATTCAACATTAGGTTTAAGAAATTTGGAAACAATAACAATTTCTCCCTCCTATCCCGTTTTACTCTATGCATTTAGCTAGCATGGTGCCTGGCACAGAGCAGATGCTAAATATTAGGCAAATGAACAAATAAAGAGTAGATGAAGCCAAACGAGGGAGGGAAGATGTGCAGAAGGCATTTTTAATGTCTAAAGAATGGTCCAAGAACGTAGCAGAGCAGACCCTGGTTCACAAGCTGTTATTTCTCATTCTGTAATAGAAGAGGTAATAAATGTGCAAAGTATAGAAAACTCTTTTGTGTGACACTTGAAAGTTCTAGTACAGTAGGTCCCCTTTATCCACGATCTCGTTTCAGTTTCCCATGGTCAACCATGGTCCAAATAGATTAAATGGAAAATTCCAGAAATAAACAATTCCTAAGTCTTAAATCGTGTGCTGTTCTGAGCAGCATGATGAAACTTTGTGCCTTCCTGCCTCAGGAGGTGAATCATCCCTTTGTCCATTGTATTCACACTGTGTATGCTCCTGCCCTTAGTCGCTTGTAGACATTTCTGTTCCCAGATGGACTGTCACAGTATCACAGCGCTTGTGTCCAAGGGCCCCTTAGGTAGAGCCTCACGTGATGTGACCATTCCTGCGTCAGTCACTGCCCTCCATCTCAGCATGTGGGCATTTTATCATCTCACATGATCACAAAAGGACAAGTACAGTACAAGGTATTCTGAGAGACAGCTCATGCACATAACCGTTATTGCAGTATATTGTTATAATTGTTCTCTTTTATTATAGTTATTGTTCATCTCTTACTGTGCCCAATTGACAAATTAAACTTTATGATAGGTATGTGTAAGAAAAAATGTAGTATACATAGGGTTTGATACTATCTGAGGTTTCAGGCATCCATGGGGGTCTTGGAGCATATTTGTCCCTGATATGAGGGGACAACTATACCAGCCTTTCCCCCTCAAGCTAATCCCAGCCTTCTCTTTTGTCACTTTCTGTCAAATCTTGTACGGTTTCTGTCCTCTTATTATCCTTATTCCTTTCTGGTGCTTGTAAATTGAAAGATGAGGGAGCACACACATTCTTGATACTGAAGCATTTAGGCAATTATCTCTTAAATTAATGTTTTCTGCAAGAGCTGTATTTTAGTGGAAAACAATAATTGTTTCTAAGACAGCATCTTGGAGTTGAACCAATTCTATCAGTGAACACTCAGCCATGGAAAGCTAGCAATAAAAGCAATGATCAATCGTTCTTTTTCTTTTTCTCCCTCTTCTTCCACTCCAAGTCAGACTTTGCCTCCCTTTGCTTTAAAAAGCACGAAGCTGATGGTGTAGCACCTTTTTAACACCTCGGCAGCACCGTCAGTGGCCCTGTGCAGAAAGACCCCTGGTTTATGCTTACCTTCCCCGCTCCCAGCCCTCACTTAGGATTTACAAAGATGTACTTATGTCAGTGACGACCTTACAAATCCCTGCTTTTGAATTGTGTTGATGTCCAACCGTGGACTCAGGGGTGGGGACAGGACTCACATTCCCTCATGCCAGCTCCCCCCATAGTTCCAGTGCATGCGGTGGCATTCACACCCGACTGGAGTCGCATTCAATCTGTTCCATCTGATTGGCTACTGTGCTTTCTTCCCGTCTGTGGTAATGAAGGCCTCTTTCCAAGTTCCCAAGGTTAGTTTCATCTCAGTGACCTTTTCCATCTCCCTGGGGCACCTCACCATTACTCACCCCTCTTTCACTCTCCTGCATAAGAAATTGCCTTCCATGTTATTCTTTCTGCAGTAACTGTTATCTCTGATACGTTTCTATCAGCAATTCCGTGGCTGCCATAAAGAAGCGGTGATCTTTACCAGCTTATGACCCCGCCCTATTTCCACTGGCTGTTTCTCGAGTTCTTCTCACTCAGGTCAAGCAATTTGCTTTTAACAATAGGAAGAGAAAAGAATAGATACCACCTATTTAAATATTAGGATGCTGGTTTTATGATTTC
The DNA here is from genome assembly GCF_987537825.1 of Furipterus horrens. NCBI lineage: Eukaryota > Metazoa > Chordata > Mammalia > Chiroptera > Furipteridae > Furipterus > Furipterus horrens. The sequence goes on from NW_028327180.1 coordinate 94,908,440, forward strand.
TTTTGCTAACCTATGCACCTCCTTCTCTTGAAGACAGAAAACTGGTTGGAATATAAGACACTGAGGATTGGTTATGAAAATAATTCGCAGAGTGGGAAAAAGTCACATTACTCTGGGCAGACGTGGCCTTTTCTGCCTCTCTTTATTGATCTCAAATTGCTGAAAGGGTTCACGAGATAAAAAGAATCTGTGAAGCCAAGAAAGGAAGAGCCCTGGAGAGAGTAGGGGCCAGAGAATCAGACTCTGAGCCCTAATTCTACTGGGAGCTCGCTCTGTTACCTGGGTGCCAGTTCTCCGCCTGGACTCTCCAATTTTCTCTTCTATAGCGTGGAGAGAATTTGGGCCAGATGTTTAGAAAGATCTCTTCCAACTTTCAAACGTCAAAACTCCAGGAAAAGACCATGCATCAGGCATAACACATTATTCCACTCCAAGAAAGTCGTGGGTCTGCCACCTCTTTTTAGAAGCATAGAAACAACTTTTTCCATCTGAAAATAAGAAACTAAGATGGTTGCCCCCTCTTGGATTGGTGGTGGTGGTGACGGCGTAATGATGATATTATCGCTTATTTTTGCATAACATTTTTTTCTTTCAAGGAACAAGCTCATGTACAGTATCTCAGAGGTTGCAACATCTGGCCCTTGGTTGGACAAGTGAGTTTGCTAGCCTGTTGGATATGTTCCTGCTTATATTTCTAAAATGTCTTCATTTAAGTGACAACATTTTAAAAATCAGATTTTTACCTAAACATTCATTATTGCGTCTTTCTTGAAATAGCAAACCTAGCATTACCTGCCTATATTGCATCATGGCAAGCAGAGGCTGCCCATTTTACATGGGGCAGGTCTTTTCCATCCTTACCCTTTTCTGAGAGTTTCCTGGACTCCGGAGGTAATTGAACTTACTGTCCCAGTCATGTAGCTTATATGGCATCACTGATGACCGTGATGATGGTCATAGCCTCCATTGTCATTAATAATAATTTCCCTGTTGAAATACCATCTTTGCCTTCAGAAAAAAACTATAATGTGCTTTCTTTATTTAAAACTCCTGTTACTACCATGTGGTGAGGAGAATGTAAAGAGTATTATTGCCCCCACTTAACAGGTAAGACATTTGAGGGTGGGAAAACTCAAGTGACTTATCCATGGGAAGTATTTACGTTCTAACGGTCTCAACATTTCCACCACCAAGGTCTCCCTTTATCATTTTCTCCCATGTGCCCAACATGCTGTAGGACTTTGTCTATGAGTTCCCATGTACTGAGTCATTGGGTTTTTTTTTTTTTTTTTTTTTTCATTTTATGTTACATAAAAATACATTTACGTGTTTCAAACCCTTGCTTTATTTTAACATACTGAATTAATAGAATTCTTACCCCTTAGGATTACACTACCCCAAAATATGCTTTTACCTTCTTGACTGATTTCCTTTGATTTCCCTAAGCTTCCAATTGCTTTTTCAATGACATTTCAATTATTATCTAACCCCTACTCTTAGTGATGACTTACATTTTTTTACCGAGTAAGATTAGAACTGCTAATGGACAAATTCTTCGGTTCCTTGGCACAATTACTCTGGATTGCCATGCTTTTCTCGGTGAATTTGTCAACAAGTCTATATAGTTAAGAGGAAGGAGAGCTTGTATGGGTCATGAAAAGGTCTAATGAGTGTTCAGGAGCCTGGACCAAACATCCTTATAACATCCTGGTCTCCTAAGATCCATTCCAAGGAGAAGAATTCAAACTCAAGTACTTTGTTGTTGCTCTTCAGTACGGGAGCATACAGCATGGATGATCGCCTCAGGTCTGCTTCTGATATCAGTACTCAGAAGGCATGTGCTGTTGGCACATTCTGACTCAGTGCCCACCCTGCATCCATCATGTCACGGGTGCTGGGCATTGCCTGGGTTTAAAGGGCCATTGTCCCACCAGATCGCCTCCCTTGGCTTCCTGTCGGCATTCTGCCAAGGTGAGTTCTGCCCCTCAGAGACTCTGTTGGCCCTCGCGGGTCCTCGTAACGGCGCAAGATCAGCATGAGATTCCCTTTTCAAAACAACCCACAGGCTTTTAGTGTTTGATTTCACTCCAGCCTACTTTGGAAAAGATTCAAACTTTGACAAAGTCAAACATCCTACGCTGAGTAAATTCTGTTTACATTTCATTCCATCTTGCCGTGAGCTGTCTCGCGTCCCTTCTGATGGGAATATAGGTGACTTTGATGTATTGACTGTAAAATGATGTTGATAGTAAGCACACTGTGGACATAATTACAACAGTTCACAGGAGAAAAAAAGGAATGCTATATTCAATATGTTCATTAATCATAAAGCCCTAATTTCAGAAACATTAAATGTCAAAAACTATTTCCCAAAATAGGGGGGACACAGCACACACCTTATGGGCCCCACTCACATCCATGCCCAGAGTTCACGGTTTCAATAACCTGGATCGAATTAGGTTAATCTCCTAAGAAACATTCCCATGCTTGCAATGCAATCAAGCGTTGAAGGGGGGCCTCTATGCATCCTTGGGTCTTGCGTCCTGCGGTGAAGCGTGGTGTGTTGTCAGGGGCAGAGCCGGAGCAGAGATCATAGGCAGAGCACTCACAGGGGACAGACAACCTGTGAGATCCGGCCCCCACTGTGCCGATACTTGGGGAAGGGGGGCGTTTCCATTTTCACAGCCTGTTATGCGTCAGAGGTCAAGCTTAGAAAAAGAGCTTGGAAAATATTTCCGCAGCAGGAGGAAAGGGGCCCCTGCCCTTGTTTCTTTCGCCTCTCTCTCGCAGTTGTGAAAAAACCCTCCCTTAAGAGCTCCAAAGTCCCTTTTCCATTTGGACTATTGTTTCCTTGGGCAAGTTCTTTAATTAACTTCCCTGTGTTTTAGTTTCGCCATTTATAACACAGGGATAATTATACTTCACGAGAATGTGTGTGAAGGAGGGGGAATACCTCTCCTCTGCACAGTCGGAAGTGGGCATGCAAGTTACCACTGTTTGTTTATTGGTAGTAATGATGCTCCAAGTGGCACGGGCACTGAGCACTTCCCCCACCCCCACCCCTACAGAACTCAGAATCTTCATCCCGGTTCCCTCATTGAACAGAGCAGTAACTCAGACATTTCCGAGATTTCGCTCCAGGCTCTGCAGAAGTAGAGCACTACCTCTTACCTGCGTTACATCTCCTGCTGCCTTTTTACTCTTCATCATCACCTACCGTAAACAGTTAGGGTTAGGCTACTCAGAACTCTCTCTGGCTTTGATAAACACAAGAGAAATTCATCATGGGACCTTTAACTCAGTAGCTATGCAGGCCAAAGAGTTGGCAGGTTGTAAAAACCGTTTAAATACCTCGGGTTCAGGGTTGGTACCTGGATTTCCGTCACCCCACTGTCTCCAAAATTGCTCCTGCCAGTTCAAGGTTAGATGACAGATGTGGGAAAAGCAATTGCAGAGAAGCGGAACACGCCCTTGAACTTCCCACACTGGAGGAGAAAATTCCGCTCATCAAACAACCAGGCGCACTGATCAAGACCCCTGCCGGGTCCAATTAGGCTTCTTTAAAAAGGAACGAGCTCTTTAACTTGGGAGGTTTCTGGGGGCTGTTTATCTTCTCCTTTTGGCTGATCACAACTCTTAAATTACCTTGGCATATGCTTCGCTGCTAGTATTTTACTCCCTTTCCTTTGCCACAGGAAACAGAACAAGTTTTTTTTATAAGAAGCTTTTCAAGAAAGCATTAGAGGAGAAAAAACATTGGTTAATGAAATGACAAAACATAATTTCCAAGGGCTTTTAAAACTATGTAGGAGAATGATCATTCAAGGACAGGACCAAACCCTGAGCAACATGAGGAACTGAGTTTGATTTGTCAGCTTTGAATTCTTATTACTCTAGTTTCTGTGCTCCGCACAAATTCAGGATCCAAACCAGTACACTTGACACGCTTCTAAGTCTGGTAAAATAATACGTTTTATGTAAGTAATCCAAGTTCTCAAGTATTTCTTTTCATCCAAAGATTCAGTCCCAAAATGCACCCTGACTGCCTGAGAACTCTGACAAGGTAGCTCAAGAACACCAGCCTATCATTTATACTTCTACCAGGTTTCTTGTGCACTACAAGTACTTTATTATATGATAAACTTCTGGAAAGTAGAAGCTTTGTTTTATTGATCTTTCTATCTTTGTTACCTGTTACGTACAGCGCCTGGCATGTCAGAGCTGACTATTGGATGGATGGATGGATGGATGGATGGATTGATGGATGGATGGATGGATGAAGGATGGATGAAGGATAGATGAGTGAGTGAATGGGTGGATGAATAGGTGGAGAATAAACACTTGGTTTTCTTGATCTTCAAAGTTTTTGTGTTCACCAATGAAGATATGAAATACAAGGCAAGATTCTCATGCCTAAACATCAGGCCAAAGCGACATGTTCAGTAAAATAAATTTTCACTGTACTTAGACTAAAATCCAGAGCATTTATTGTGGCTAACATGGTGTGGTTTGGCCCGGACCTAACACTCATAATTTTATCTTTCATTCCCATTTCCTCTCCTCACTCTGCAGCAACTCTAGACATTTTTTTTTTTTTGCATTCTTCAGAAACACCAAGCTCTCTTCATTGACAGTCTTGCTCCTTCTATTGCAGTGGTTCTCAACCTTCCTAATGCCGCGACCCTTTAATACAGTTCCTCATGCTGTGGTGACCCCCAACCATAAAATTATTTTTGTTGCTACTTCATAACTGTAATTTTGCTACTGTTATGAATCGTAATATAACTATCTGATATGCAGGATGTATTTTCATTGTTACAAATTGAACTTAATTAAAGCATAGTGACTGATCACAAAAACAATATGTAATTATATATGTGTTTTCTGATGGTCTTAGGCGACCCCTGTGAAAGGGTCATTCGACCCCCAAAGGGGTCACGACCCACAGGTTGAGAACCGCTGCTCTATTGTATCTTCCCCGCTCTTTCCCCAGTATCATTCACTTGGCCAAATATCATTTCCTCAGGCAGGCCTCCCCAATTTTGATTCTCTTTTTTTCTTTCCATATCCTCAGTGCCTAAGAGATCATTTAATATTTAGTAGGTGCTCAAAATAGCTGTTGGGTGATTACCAAATAGTTATTCATATTTTCCAAATATTCATTGTTACTATAAGAAAATTATTTTTTTAAAGATTTTATTTATTTTTAGAGAGGGGGGAAGGGAGAGAGAAAGAGAAAGAAACATAAGTGTGTGGTTGCCTCTTACACGCCCCCAACTAGGGACCTGGCCCACAACCCAGGCATGTGTCCTGACTGGGAATCAAACCAGCGACCCTTTGGTTCACAGGCTGGCACTCAGTCTGCTGAGCCACACCAGCCAGGGTTATAAGAAAATTCTTGAGGTCATTCTGCTTCCCAAACCCCAATTAAAAGAAAAATCTAAACTTCGAATCTAAGATGAAAGATGTTCATTTGGTTTCCCACCTAAATAACCAAAAGCTGAGAGGTTGCCTCCTTTTCCTACTTCCCTACCCCAACCCCAGAAGGAAGGGAGAGTGGGAGGAAGAAGGAAGGGAGGAAGAAGGAAGGGAGGAAGGGAGGAAGGAAGGGAACCTTGGAAAAGACTGGATCTAGCAAAATTTGGAATGAAAAGTTGTTAGCCTTAGCAGAGCTTTTAATACGCTTAAGTGAATGGATCTTCTCCAAGGGAAGAATAGATGCTTTCTCAAAGTGATTGACCAGGCAGTGTTGTTCCTTTTCCTCATCATCCTCTCTCTCCTGAATATTTCTGGGACTAATAATCTTCATTGGCATACATTTGAGGAAACCAACATCTGCTGAGCACTTCCTGTGCCCCAGGCACTGTACTAAGTATTTTAAGTTTGTCACTTGCTTTGGTCCCTCTGTCTTTTATTGGTGAAAATAATGAGCCTCGTAGCATTTAGGTCACTTGACCAAATCCACATGCCCATCAATTCTAGTGTAGCAGTTAGGATTTGAGCCTTTGCTACTTGAATCTGGTGTCTTGGATCCTCCCACTGCTAGGTACTGCTTCCCAAAATATTGCTTTTAATTACTCAAAGCAGAGGTTCTTGGAAGGGAGCACTAGAATCACCTCAAGAGCTTGTAAGATACAGATTTGGGGGCCCTAAATCAGAATTTTTGATTCAGTAGATCTAGAATGAGAGCTGAAAATTTGCATTTCTACCATCTTCCCTGGCTCTGTCTGATACTGCTGGTGTGGGGCCCACATTTTGAGAGCACTGGCTTAAAGCTTGACTATCACTGTTTAATATTTTTGATAATAATGTTATTAGAGGCTTGAGAAGCTGAAGACTTGGGCTGTGTTTACTGCCTTCAAATGATACAGCTCATTCCTCTCATTTACATGTGTATTTATTGGGCATCTACTGAAACGTAGCATAGACAGAGAGTCAGAGGTGACTGAGACCAGGAACATGGCCTTAGGGAGACCCTAATCTATTCCACGGCAGCACAGGGTGGGGAGAGACCTTAAGGAGAACAGCGTAAGCAGGCAGCTGCGAGACAGCAGGCCGGATGCTCCGACAGATGTGGACACGGTGCTGGAATGGCGTAACCAGGCCCTCCCCACCTGGGCTCTTCCAACAAAGATGGCCCCTCCCCGATATCTTAAATCAGGACTAGTCATAGCAGGTGGGGAGTCAGGACGAGCCCACAGCCAAGTGCAAAGGCATGGAGATGGCAAGGAACACGATGCTTGGGAGAAAGCTTGAAATGCTGATACAGTGACAAGTGTGCAGATGTGGTTGGATCAGGCGCGGCGGGGAGGTGACTGGGCGTGAGCGTGGGATCAGGTTGTGAGGGCCTTGTCGGCACCTCTTGGATTATGAGGCAAGTCCAGGAATGAAGAGAGCTCACGGTTGAGGTACGTGGCTCCAATCAAAACACATGCTCTCTGCCATTGGGTGAGACATGCGTTCTTGTCCAGTAAATATTTTTGAGCCTGTGCTAGGCAACGGGGACCTGGCAAAAAAGAGTCAACTCTGGCTCTGTCCTCTAGGAAAAGCACAAGAACACTTACAATCTAAAACCCAACCCTGGGGTGACAATGGGCCCTGCTTCAAAGGCAGCAAGACTTAGAATGAAGGTTCTGGAGGCCGCTCCCCAGGAGAATCCCACCCAGACGCCGCACTGTTGAGAACTCTCGTAGGGGAGTCAGAGCTGCCAGGCAGAGTGGGTCCCCATTATCAACCTCTCAAGGCATTTAGGGATATTTCTATAGCTGCTTCTCTGGTTCACCTCAAAGAGCGTCGCAAGACACACTGACGTGCCCCTACCCCAAAGGCTGTGGGGTGAGACTTGTCTTTAGAACCATGCCTGCTTCTTCCTCCTTGCTGAACACCAGCGAAGAGCCAGCGTGTGCATGTCCTCAGCCTGATGGAAGGGCGCATGTGCAGGCCTCTAAATAATTGCTGTGCGAATCTTTCTAACTACACGAAATGAGCTTAACTCAGTTGGTCTGCGGCGGCAGAAAGGCTTCTAATGTTCGGCTCATCATTCTATCACGCTTCAAAGAATGGGAGGCAGAGGCGCCGCTTCGTTCTTCCCTGGCTTCCTGATTAATCCACACTTAGAATACAAGGAAGGACTGACTGATGAGCTGGTCGCGTTTAGCTTTGTGGGATTTTTTTCCCCCAATTTAGCAAGCAATGAGGACCCGCGCTATTTCTGCCTTTTCCTTTGGCTCGGAAGTCTCATTTGTGCCATTAGCTGAACTGCTACAGCTTGTAGTTCTTCTTCTTCTCCTTTTTTTTTCCTATTCAGAATTCAGAGACTTCCTTCGCCTATAATTATAAAAGGGCTCACAGTCAAGACAGCGCTGGTAAACTTTGTTCTTCGGCACAAGAACAATATTAGCTAAAGAACCGGTTGTAATACCGATGCTTAGAAAACTAGGGGGAAAAAAACCAGGTCTTAAAAATTTTATAAACCCCATTCCACATTATGTTCATCATTTTCCTGCCTTATGATAAACTCTCAAGAATTCAGATAGGAATGCTGTTTACGCTGATTCCTGTCAGGGGTGTTGAATACAGATTTATCTTCCTGCCAGGTCAGAATTGCCTTTAAAGCCTAAATGAAATGAAAAAGGAGAAACCGCATTCTTCCCGGTAATGAGATATAGCCTTGTTGGCATCCATGTGTTTTGCTGCATTTGTGAGAGCTGCCTAGGGCTGGTCCATGGGTCCTTACTTTAGAAGATAGACAGACAGATCAATACTGATAGGTGAGCAGGGAGAGAGCTATAGGTAGAATGATAAGAAGAGAGAGAAAAAGAGATAGAACGTGAACTCAGGAGTCTGAGAAATTCCTTAGGAATTTGAATTAGAAAATCACACAGGAGCAAGCCATAGTGAGTTTTGTGTTTTGTTTGTTCGTTTGTTTGTTTCATATGCCAGTCACCTGGCAATACCGTAAGCGTTGGAAGGTTGGCAATAAGGTCAGGATAGGAATTTGGGTCCCGTCCCAGTGGGCACAGAGGTTGGAGAGACAGGAGTATAAACAAAAGACATGGCTTCCCCACCTCCAGCTAATCTGAGTCATCTTCCACGAGCCCTTTGTGGTAGCTTCCCCTCACTCCTTAGTGCACCCAGCCTTGAGTAAGTGTGGACTTTCTCGCGAAGAACCCACTTTCAGGTGCCTCCCATAAAGAGAATGATTGAGTGCTGTGGTTCTCAAAGTTTGGTACCCCCTTCCCCAACCAGCAGAACCAGCAGCTCCTGGGGACCTGCTAGCCATGCAAGTCCTCAATGGCCCTTCCCCACGTCCCCAAAGCTACAGAATCAGAAACTCCAGGGGTGCAGTCCAGAGGTCTGTGGTTTGCCAAGCTCTCTAGGGATCCTGTGAGAAACATTCACAATAAAAACCAGGACACAGGACTTCAGCAGCAAAGTGAGGCATTTATTCACGAGTCTGCAGAGTCAGGAGCACAGCCAGCCAGGAGCATGCACGCCCGAAGTAGACAAAGAAAACTGGTTTTATACTAATGCGATTATCTCCCCTTCCCTAACTCGAGTAGCTCCCTCTCCCTTCTCCTTCTCCCCCATTTCTCCATTACTGGTTAATCCAGGTTCACAATCTAACTGATTAACTGCTTAACTCAGGGTGTGATTAAATAAGGGTAATCTAGTTATAGATCTAATCGTATCAGCAGCTGTCCGTCTCGAGAGATGATGGTGTAGCTTCTTAAGAGTCTACCTACACCGCCGAGAATGGCTGTGCAGTCCGACTCAGGAGTGACACGATATCTGTCTCCTCCCGTGTTGAATCGACATCTTATGATGATGCTGGAGTGTCCTCTCCAGTGAAGCTGAAGCTACAGAGCCTGGGCAGGGTGATATGGAGGGTCTGCTGTTGCCCATGCAGCAGACCCCCCCTCTCTTCACAGCTGAAGGGTCCAAGGGAAAGACGGAGTCAATACAGCTTGGCTTCAGGTGCGCCGCAGGAGTTGGCCGGTGTTGACTACAACGTCAAACCGCCTTAGGGACTCCGGCTCCGGATTTTCTGTCGGGGTTTACTCCCTTAGCCTTTCCCCTGAAGAGGTATGCCGCAAGGCAGTGGAGGTTTTTTGGAATCAGAGTTTTCCTTCTCTGATGTGCCCTGACTGGAAGATCGAACCAGCGACACTTAGCTCGCAGGCCGACGCTTAATCCACTGAGCCAAACCAGCCAGAGTTATAGATCTATCTCCAACTTATTTGCAAAGTTATCTAGTTACATCTCCCATTTCTCTGTGTTTGATGACAACAATCTTCCTCCTTTTGATCCCAGAGATATGTGTGAGGAGCTGCGGAATGTCATTTCCTCGACCCCTTTCCATGATTGATCTGATTATCTCCTACGGGTTTGAGAGTCACTGGCTTCTTTGTCCCTTACAATCCTGACATGCTAACATTTGAGAATCACCGATCTAGTAGCTTGGTCTTGCTCAGCCACCTCCTTAGGTTGTAGCTGGCAGCCTGGGTCACACATGATGGGACTCACCTTGGGAGTTTGTAACATTGTGGATGCCCGGCACCAACTCAGAGCTTCTGATGTAATAGGACCAGGGAGCAGCCTGAGCAGCAGGATGTTTGAAAGCTCCCAGACACTCTCGAGGAAGGTTCACATGGAAGCAGGTTTAAGACAAGCTGACGGGGAGAGACCAGAGATGGGCAGAGTGTTAACTGCTTATTGTAAGACATAGACCAGGTTTTCAGAAGGAAGGAGAGCCTTGCCTTAGGCTGTGCCATGGGGGAATGGGAGGTGCTACAGAGTTCGTCAAGAAAGAGGTGACAGAACCTGCATATTGGGTGAATGTGGAGGAATAAAAGAAAGGGGAAAATCAAAAGTAGCTCTGTGATCTTGAGCATGACTAGAAAAATCTTGAGGCCCTTTTTAGGACAACAAAGATTGGGATTTGGAAGAAAAAAGAGATCTTTGTTGGGAGGTAGAAAGTCAATTTGACTCTTAAGTTGTGAATTGGCCAGATGACAATGCCCAGCACACAGCTGGGCATTTGAGTGTAGAGTTCAGGGAGGAGACACAGGCTGGAAGGGAAGACTGGGAAGGAGGAGAAGAGAGGAATGAAGGGGAGAGAAGCAATGAGAACTAGAGATCCTGGGCCACTGAGAAAGAGGAACTTTGCAGTTCCCAGCACAGAGATGATGTCTGAAGCCAGTGGGGAAAAATGTCATTACTGAGATAGAGGCTGCGCTGATAGAAAAAGGCCTGAGCACAGAGCCTCCAGCAATTCCTGCATGCAAAGAGAAAGAGGTAGAAGAAAGGAGGAGGAAGAGGAGGAAGAGAAAGTAGAGGAAGTAGAAAAAGAAGAAGACAATAAGGAGGAAGTGGAAGAGGAGGAAAGAAGGAAGGGAGGGAGGAAAGAGAGAGAGAAAAAGAAAGGAAAAAAAGCACGCAAAGAAAGGAAAGGAGAGGAGAGGAAAGAAGGAGGCAAGAGTTGGGACAAGTCATGGTACTGTAGCATCACCAAAGCTCCAGAAAGAGAGGGGCGGGGGCGGGGCAGGAAATTATTATTGCCAACGGGATCAGATGATAGAGACAGGCATGGAGGATGAAGTATCTCGGGTACGAAGTCATAAAGACCATAACAACAGCTAGTGTTTAAACCCCATCATCGTGAGCCAGGCTCTCGGCCAAGGGCTTTATGTGAACGTGAAGCACAGTCCTTGAAGTAGCAGGTATCCGTATTTTGCAGCTGGAGGAACTGAGGCACAGCTGTTAAGTACCTTGCAAAGGTCACATAGAGAAAACGTGGGGGCCTGTATGGGAAGCCCAGGCAGTCTGAACCCCAGACACCTGGCCTCTCTGTGGAAACCAGCATGACCCACGTAGAGGGCAGTCCCTCATGCTGGTGGGAAAGCCAGCAGGGGCCAAAAATCCCCGTCCAGGTAGATGATCAGAGGTCCCAGGTTGCTCCAGACAGAGTCCTTCCTCCAAGGAAAGCGGATTGTCTCTACTGAGAGAATGTCACCAGGCAAAAGTACAAGTCGTTGTCAGGATGGACAGAAGAGCCCTGCCCTCAGTTCTGACCAAAAGTTGACATTTGGACAAAGGGAATTAAATACAAGGGAGTGTGTTAAATCGATGGGAAAGGTCTTGTTTCAATCCCCTCCCGCAAAGGCGTCCTCAGGCCGGGCCTGTCCCCCGCCCTTGGCCGGTCTGTCTGGGTTTAGTTAGCGCTGCAGCTCCGGGCACGTGCGGCTGGTGCCAAGGAAAGTGCATTTCACACCTGACACGGTTTGACCTCACACGTGTCTTGCAGTATCTTTCGGTCTGTTCTCTCAACCCACTAAAAAAGGAAGGGGGGAAGAAAAGGAATGGTGTCTTCCTGTGGGAGCTTCCCTCGGAGGCTTCCCTTTGGTGCTTTGGGAAACCATCAGAGGTGAGGAGCCAGAGAGCGTCGGTACTTCCTTTGCCGTTTTTACAAAATCATCAAAACGCTTCACACACACGAAAGCAGCGATGCTGACACAGGCGAGGACTTACTATCTGTTGTGTCAGGAAAGTGGAAGCCGAGGGACTGAGAGGGTAAGCGGTGTCCCCAGCAGGTGGGAGAAGAAGTGTCCCCAGGCCAACACGAGGACCTCAGTATTTGTCTTTGTTTTCTAACGAGGGCGGCTCCGAGCATCCAAAGTCATATCTGGGAATCAGGGTGATGATTCATAAACACGAGGTTTTTAAAAATTATCCCGCATGTTAGGAAGGGCGGTGCGGCTGGACGAATTAATTGAAAATGAGCCCAGGTAGCAGAGGCTGACACGGATTCATGTTGGAAGTGAGAGGATTGGACTAGTGGCCCTGTTTTCTAAGGGTTGAATTTCTTGTCCATCGCAGCATTGTTACTAACTACCTGGTTGTGAGACAGCCTGAGCAGGCCGTGCCTGTCACCAGCCTGGCATGTCCTGTCTCGATGGAAAGGAAGCACAAATACTGGAGCCCTGGGAAGGGGAGGTGACGTAGAATTGGTAGCACCTACCAGGGAGGGGAGGACAACTTTCCTGTTGGAGACTATCCAGGACATACTCACAGGGACGGGAGGGTCAGAACAGCCTGAGATGTCTCTTTTGAAATGTGTGTGCCTTTTCATTCCTTGAAATTGTTTTCATTATTGAGATGAATTTAAGGTGCTCTGTTTTCTATGTTCTATGAACATAGGAGAACCATTGGAATGAATAGACAAGATTTAGGAAGAGAGTAAAAACAGCTCAGAATTGCACAGCCAGAGTTAATCTTTTGATATATAGCTTTCTTCTCTCCCCCTCTCTCTTTCTATCTCTCTCTCTCTCACCACCCCCATCTCTCTATCCACGTATAAGAAACACTGAAATATAAAATCCATAATAGCAGGGACTTGATCTTAATTGTTTATAACTTAATTGCTCACACCTGGAACTCTCACAGGGCCCACAGTAGTAGATGCTCAATAAATATTTGAAGCCGGGATGGGAAGACAAATATATATATTCTATATAATTATACATTATACACATAATACTATGGAAGTGCATATTTATATAATTCTCCAATACCACTCTGAGATACTACTCTACACACACCCTATCTCACATGGCAGTATGCAGTACGATGAACCAGCACACAAGAATGCTATGGTTTGGAATTCGGGTTCTGCAGTCAGACCACCTGAGTTGGAATCTGCAGTCCAAAACCTGCTAACAGTGTGACCTTAGGTGGTTACTGAATCTCTCTCAGCCTCAGTTTCTTCATCTGAAGAGAGGGGCTGTAAAGTGCCCATTTCATGGCACCCCCGTGAGAGCAGATACATTAGTACCACTCACAACGTGCCTAGCACCATGACTGGCATGCTCACGATTGCTTGTAAATACTAGTTGTTTATATTATTGTATGCTATTAATTAGTTCTCCAGAACACCATATTAATATTACTTCATCATGTTGATGTATCACAACTTATTTAAACCTGCTCCCTTTTTCAGGCATTATTGCTCTTTCGAGTTTTTCTTAAAAAACTATCACTGCAAATATCATCCTTATGGAGTAGAAATTGCTTTGCCTAGCTACGCTTATTTACTTAGAATAAAATTATAGAAGTATAAATACAAGATCATAGGCAATGGATCTTTTTAGAACTTTACGTAATATGTTGCCCAGAAGATGTTGTAACCACGTAGACACCAGCAACAGTGTGAGTCTGCTTCCTTTTCTGCAGGTGTGTTTTGAAGACACATCCCCTTTTGTCTCTTCCGGTCACCTGGAATTAGGCCAAGGAGTGGCTCTGCCAACCAGCAGGAGGTCTTTAGGAGCAGGTTCTGGGTGTTGGTGCGTGTCGGGAGCAGTGGCAAGTGGGTGGGGATGCGTGGGTGTGGACTCCACGGCCCAAGAAGCTGTGTGAGCATCAGGGACAAACCAGATCGTCGCCTTCAATAAACCTAAGTGTTCCAAGTCAAGTGTAGAGAGTGCTCTGCGCAGGGTGCGGCCTGGGTCTGAGATCTTTACAGCTGGAGGGGAGAACGCTGCTTCTGTCTCTGGGGCCCTCGGTTGCCTTGTTATTTTCATCACCTTGCCCTTCTCAAGACATCAGATTCAAGGCCACTTCAGCCTCCCCCGCCACACAGGCTTCTGCCTCTGGGACACAGATAACATAACTCACTTCCTGGGCGGCCACAGCCTAAAAGGATTAATCCCTCCTGTGGAGGTACCTCCTCAGGAGGAAAACGGATAAGATGGTTGTAGAGCTCCTCGGAGAAATGGAATGAGTTGTATAAATAAAGTGTTGTGGCAGCCGACTCATCGTCGATGAGACCTGGTGTCACTTAAATGTTTAAAGCTCTCTGTATCTTATGAAGGGGAACCTGTTTTCATATTGCAGCGCTTCCACTCCGCCTGGAAAGCGATCGCGTGTGACAGTTTGCTTTTGTACTCTCCCAGTTTATATGAAAGGAGCGAGGCACTGAGGTTCGCTGCATTTGTTCCAAACAGGAAAACAAATCTGGCGTTTTTACATATTACTCTGCACTCCTGGGAAAAAGCGCTCTGGCAGCCTCAGGGAAGTGCGGTCCAAACGGCAGAGATTCCCACGGATGTTTCAACGTGAAGTAAACGCCCGTTTAATGGGTGCACACCTACCCCAAGCTACTCCTTTTCTAAATACTATGGGCCTCAAGGTACCCAAGAGGGAGGTGTCCCCTGACTTCATGAAGCTCATATTCTAAAGGGAATTGGAACTCTTACGATAATAAAAATAGAATGACTACCGATGTGGGGGCTATGAGAGAAACCTACCAGATGCTGAGACAGAAAAGAATACATCAAGACACATACTTCAGTAAAACACATAAAGAAGGCTCTTGAGGAAGTGACGTTTTAGCCAAAACCTGAAAAGTAAAGTTGAGGTCATCGTCCAACAAGGTTTGAGGGGCCGGCGCTGGAGCGGCGGGAGGCCTTTTGCCAGGTAAAGGGCACAGCAAGGAAAAGGCTTCAGGAAAGGGAAGTTCTTTCCCTGGTTGGTGTGGCTCAGTGGATTGAGCACCAGCCTGCGAACCAAAGGGTCACCGGTTCGATTCCCAGTCAGAGCACATGCCTGGGTTGCAGGCCGGGTCCCCAGTTGGGGGCGTGCAGGAAGCAACCATATGCTGATGATTCTCTCCCTCTCCTTCTGCCTCCCTTACCCTCTCTAAAAATAAATAAATAAAATCTTTAATAAAAGATCTGGTTTATGTTGAGGAACTAGAAGAAAGTGCACGTGGCTAGAATGTAACCAGCCCACGGGAAAGACACCTGAGATGAGACAGAGAAGGAGGTGGAGGTCAGACCAGCAGCCTCTGGGAGCTTATGAAAAATGCAGAATCCAGGTCGCAGCCCAGAACAGGTATTTCACTAGACTAGATCCTTAGGAGTTTGGGGGATCTGCTTGTTTAAGGGTGAGAAGCACTGAGATGGGCAACGGGAAGAGGTTCAGGTTTTGTTTTAACTGCATTGGAGAGTGATGGGTAGATTTCAAGCTGGGTGGGGCAGCCTCTGAGGAAATCTTTAAAGATGCCTCTGGATGAATGGAGGATTGAAAGGTGGCAAGAAGACAAGCAGGGGGATTAGTTAGGAGGCCACCGTCATAGTACCTCATCTGAGAGGTGAACGTAACCAAGACTTGAGCACAGAGCAATTCCAAGCATTGCTATAAAGGTGGGAAGCTTTTATGCTGTTCCATGAGTATGGGCAAGCAGAGAAAAGCATGTCCATCTATGTCCCCCAGACAAGAAAATAGTACATATTATTTCCTTTAAATCGGATGCTTTGTCTTAGGATTATTGGCAAGTCAACACCACCAAGGGGTGGGCTAAACTACAGTGGTCCTTCTTTCCAAAGGGTCCCCCTGGAGTATGGACTGTGGAATTATCAGCCCTGTGTCCCCATCTGCCTCCCCTATACCTACCTGGGCAACACCCTACCGGGACCACATCACCTACTCTCTCTGTCTCGGTTTCCTCATCAGTAGAGAAGGGATAAAAGCAGTGCGACACTTTCCTTAGTACGTTGGTGTGTGTATGAACTGAGAAAATGCATTTAAGTTACTTAGCAAAGTAATTTAATGAGGGCTATGTAATCATGGGCTATTAATATTAGTAATGATAGAAATATGTTTTGAAATATATTTTGCGCACTCACCACAGCTGGATACAGAGCAAAGCACTGGAGCCTAAGTGGGGGAAATGCTCAGCCCCACCCCTACGCAGAGATCTCAGGCTAATTGGGAAAATAGATAAAGGTGATTAAATCCATGTTGGGGGCCATTTTTATTTACTTTTCCCCATTTTCCATTTGTATTTCTTTCTCCTATGCTGAAAACTCAGAACTTACAGGGAGCCCAGTGTAGAAAGCATCTCACCTGGGTGTTTGCCAGTTCACAGACAAGTTAATTTTATTTGTAAGTAGAGTGAACAACTGTCCCAGTTTGCAAGGGACTGTCCTGGTGTTAGCAGCGGTGTCCCAAAAGCCCCTCGGCTCTAGAAAACCGGGCAGTTGGTCACCCTCGTGGGTAGCAATGGCGGGTAAGACTCAGGAGAGCTTTTCTCAGTTGGATACTCACGAGTAGATAGACGGTCTTAAGCAACATTTTAAGCTTTCGTTTCTTTACCTGGGAAACTGGGTATCAACGTGTGGCCTGTACTTCTCGGGACACAGTTGTAAGGAGGAAATCGGACGTCATTTCATACCGTATACAGTCAAGCACACTGCGTCCAGAATGATCTTCTGGTCACAAGCATGAGAGTAGGGTGGCCGTCTATAAGACTCGTAGAGATAACAGACAAAAAAACAAACTCCCAAATCCGAACATAATTGGTTTCTAGGCACCCTCTGTCGGTTTCTCTTGCTCTTGGCCAGTTAGAAACACATGGGTAAAGAATTCAGCCTTCCAACCTCCTGGTTTTGTGGTGGGTCAGGGGGAAGAGGCGCCGCTTAACACATATGGGACACAGCAAGGTACCGCCAGCAAGTCTTCGTTGGGATGAGAGGTTAGACCTGTTGAATGAATGAAAGTGAGCCATCATAAGTGATGATTACAAGGAGCTAAATTCACACCGGCTTGTCGCGGTGGTGTGCTGTCTGACTGGGCCAAGGCTGAGATTTTTCAATGAGAGCGAGCATCTGGCTCAAAAACTCCGCAGGCAGGAGGTGCGGGTGGAGGAAGAAAACTCAAGGAATCCCTGGGAGACCTTTTTAAATTTAGCACTCAAGGTACTAACGTAAGAAAACACCAGTGTGCGGATGGGAAAACGAGGTAGTCTTTCCAAACAGAAGAATTCAGGATATCCGTGTTTTGAGGAATTCTTTTGGACAAAAGGGGAGAAAATGACATTATCTGTAATTAGAAATAATAACGTGTCATTGGTTCATTTGCCGTATTTCTACAGTTCTGATTTAGTTGAACAATGTGATCATTATGCCACCAGATTTCAATAGAGGTATCACAATGAAAAATAATTGCAATATTCCACAATATTAACTGCACCCTAATTGCAAAAGTTTTGAAATATAATTACCATGAAAGCTAATGTGACAGGGAACATTAAGCATAATTAGTGTGTTTTGTGTGTGTGTGTGTTTTTTAAGGAAAAACTGTTAGGAGCTTGTTATTGTCTAGTAAGTGAGCTTCACATTAGCCGGCTATGGAGCACTTTCATCCAGCTTTTCTATAATTTTCATTATTAGCACCAACCGTAATAAATTTATTTGACAGAGCTCACACCTGCCAACCCTGCAGGAGATAACTTATAATGTGTGCCAGCCTCAAGATGTCCCACGGAACCTGTCAGCGCTTCATACAAGGAGGCAGCCAGGAGTGAGGTTAATAAATAAAGAAAAGAACACCCCTCAATGGCACGTGACACCGTTCCGATTTACCACTTAAGCTGTGTTTTAAGTAATTTCTGCTGAAAGCCCAGGCTCTAGGAAGACAATGAAGAGCCCCTTGCCGGTGGTACTTCACAATCAAAAGCCGTGGACATTTTAAGGAGGGCGCAGGCCCCCTCTCCGGCGACACGCAGCCTTGGCCAGGGAGCCGACGATGAGCTGCTGCACCTGTTTGCCCAGGCGCGGCGCCTGGTTTTCTGAGAAGGGCACTGCTGCCCACCAACCCAGAGCTCAGGTTGTGAGCCCCAACCAACCCCCCGCGTTGTCTCCGTTGACAGAGCTGCTCAAGGTCAGCACGCTGAGGTCGTCAGCTGTACCTCCCGCACACTCTGGCCTCAGTGTGTTGCAATGGGGCTGCAGAGGCAAGACCTTGACTCCACGCAGACCATCTGCTCCAGCCAAGAGTACACCCAGCAGGTGGGGCACACGGCGTCGGGGAGCGCCAGCCACATCATTTCCTATGGAAAGTTGTGCGTTGGGGGGTAAGCAGTGTGAGTGATGCCCCCTGTTGCTTCTGCGTTCTCTTCTTAGGCTCTCTGCTGCTTGGCTACATTGCGCTTCTTTAATTAAGAAAGAGAGAACAGGAAGCCAGATCAAGGAAGGAGAGAGATTGGGAGTCCATGTTTTTGCGAGCGGACTTAGAATGCACTTAAATGGGCCCTTCTCTCTTCCATGGCCCAGCAGATGAGATAAAAAACAAAGGAGCCTTATCAACGTAAGAGAGCAGAAATCTGGGCTTTTATACTCCCTCTCCTTGTATCTTTATTTTAAGTGCTCACAGACCCTTGTTTGCCAAATACTGCATCAAAAGTTGAACATCGTCGCTTCAGATGGTGTCGCTAATGACACTAACTCAGTTATAAAAAGGGGTGTAAATGAAATAAAAGTAGGTGAAAAAATTTCTTCCTGGTCAAGGTGGGCCTGCAACCTTTGGTTTGTTTAAATCACCATGGAAATGGAAATATTTGGTTTTGTAAATTGCTGTAGCCTATGTATAGGCCTGACAATTCAGGAAGAGGTGTTCTTCCATGTCTTCTTCCTTACAGCCCTGCCCTGGGGGAACAAAAGCATCACAATGTTGTATTAATATCCATATGACTAATTTTTAAGTATGATGAAGCCCTAACCTAAATAAATCTGATAGACCTTAATGATACTGAAGTTCTTGGGAAACCATGACGTTCTCTGTTGCATACAGACACCATGTTCACCTGAAAGACCACAAGACAGCAGCCATGTATCTATATGCCTCGGTTTCCTTATTTGTAAAAGGAGAACATCCAACTCGATGATCCCCTAGGATTCCTTCTAGAGCTGAAATTCTCTTTCTCTAAGTGAACGTAAGGTTTAAGTTGGGAGCATTTCCTCTCGTTGCGTGGTTCATATTTCCAGTCAATTCTTGGTTTTCAGAATCGTTCTGTTCTAGGCTTTCTGTTGTTCAAACCACACAGTCTGGTAGCAACCGATGAGCGTAAAAGTGTTGTCTAGAGACTACTGGTAGGGCCTCAGCAGGCCGTAAATCCTTAGAGAGCAAGTTTGTCTTCACTCTCCTCCTCTTCCTCCTCCTCCTCTTCCTCTTCTTCTCTTTTTCTCCCTCCTTTTTTCTCCCTCCCTCTCTCTCCAACACAGTCCTCAGTATATAGGTCCTCAGCAAATATCCCCTGACAAAAGGGAAAAGAACAATCTTGGCAGGCCTGCAGGCCGACTGTATTGCTTGCTTGGAAAGAAAGCTACAGTGGGTCTGGGTTCGTCTCTGGGTCTGCAGAGCAGGGCCATCTCAGGAGCTTCCCTTAGTTCAGCATTTGAGGCCCATAATCTGCTGAATGCAGTGCCTTTCAATGTATGGAAAGGGGTCATACACTTCAGTGGTTATGCGTGGCTTAAATAATGTGTAATGCTTATTATGAGTCCTCAGTGTGACATTTCTGCTGAGTTTTAAGTTTTTGTCTTCTTTTCTCTTTTCTTGAAGCAAAAATTGAGTCAGTTTTATTCTCTTCCAAGGGAGAGAGTTCCCTTTTCTAAAGGGAGAAGAGAAAATAAACGAGAAACCCATAGCATAATTTTTCAAATCTGTGATGCCACACAGAACGTTTTCCTTTTTCCTTTATCCTGTGTCAGAGTTCACAGGGAGGCTTTTGAAAGAATGTCTGACCATTGCCTTATATTCAAAATATTATCTACATTGCCTTTGTCCTACTGCATAATGTGATCACCGGTGTTTAATCTCTCTGCTTTAGAGAATGAAGGATTATCAAAAGTATTGTTGCAATGTCGCCATAAAACTCCTCTTAAAGAGATCTACTTTGTCAATACTCAGCTATCCCCCTTCATTTAAAACTGTGTGGTCATTAATTCTTACCTGTGCTCTTGGGGATAAAAGTTCTCTTAGAGCCTGAAGGATTAACCTTCATTTAACAATCAACCATCAAATATGTGTGTGCAAAGATATATTTTTCTTCATATAAATAGTTGGGATTTGAACACAAAGATTAGGGTGTTGCATTATTACCCAAATGTCTAGCGTTTATCGTGCAAGTTAGAAACAGAATTTTGAACAATTTCTTTTTTCTGTTACAGTTGCCCCACTTTTTTCCCTATTGCTCCCCTGCACCCTGCCCACCCCTTCTCCCCACAGTCAGTCCCCACCCCATTGTTCATGTTCTTGGGTCATTTATACATGGAACAAAAATTTTATAGAGAAAAATAAGCTTAGGATAGTGCTAACATCATGGGTGAAACAAAACACAAACTTGAACTCAGGATGTTAGGAAAAGTTAGGCCTTCTGAAGTTTGCACCTGGCCTTGTCATTATTAGCCCTTTCTTCTAGCATTAACTACATTTGTACAAAATGTACAGAATTATGTCAGTATGCGAGGTCTGTCCAGAAGGTATCCAGCCTTGTAATAAGAAAATCAGAGACATTTATTGAAGGAGATACAAGGTACAAGAAACCCTGTACACAGGACAGTGATGCCTCAGCCCCCTTCAAAGTAGGCCCCTGGGACCTCCCATGGTTCTCCCAATCACCATCAGCTGCCCCGTTGTATTTTTCTGAATCTCATCAACAGTCTGAAATCTCTTCCCTTTCAAAGGTAAATTTTGTTTTGGGAAAAGCCGGAAGTCTCAAGTCACCAAATCTGGGCTGTACGGGGGCTGAGTCACCTGGGTGATTCGATGTTTCGCCAAAAAACTCTGCACGAGATGTGATACATGAGTGGGCATGTTGTTGTGATGAAGCTGCCGATCACCAGCTGCCCACAGCTGCGGCCTCTGAATCATCCAAATGGTTTCCTCAGAGGAAAGTTCAAGCTTAACACAGAATCTGATGCAGATTCATTGCTCTACGCGCTCAGTCATTTTGAATGCAATGGCCACACAGCACACATGCTCCCTCAATGGCATCTACTACCCCCACTGACTGGTACAGTGAAGCTGTCATTGTTCACGCATGTGCATTCCATCCACTCTCCTTGGCTGCCAGGTTATAATAATGTCATACAAACCATTCTCACTATATTAACAATGGCTGGACTTTTTCTGGACAGGCCTCGTTTTATATATATTTTTTTAATTTTGAAAAATAACTTGGGCTCATAACTATACAATTACTGACCACGGATATACTCTAGGACTTCCACAGGACTCAATTTTGACTTTTATAAGAGTCTGGCTCATTAATACATAGCTTCATTTATCTGTATGAAATACCAACACTACGTAAATTTTCTCTTCTAGTTTTGAAATTATATCCATCTTGGCAGTACCATTTCTCATTCTTGTACCCAAGGCAGACATCACGAATCGATCACAGCCCTCTTTCCTGCTGGGAACAGATGCAGCCTGCCAATACTTCTCAACAGTTCTCTTAAGCAGCCACTACTAATCAATCAGATTGGCATGCATGATAAAATGCACTTGACATTCAGGGAAAAAATCACATAAAATAGCAATCTCACAGATGTGACTCTCTGGGGTAGATGGGATGCCAAAACCTATTATAACTGCCTCTTCAAAATGTATATTTAATATTCTTTTTCCCCCATTACAAATAAGAGTAAAGGCACACTGAGTAGGTTTTGTTTGGGAGAAAAACTTATAACATCTTTGCATTTCTTGTGGCTTCAAGATCCAAACTGTTCTTGCACACACACACACACACACACACACAAAATCATTGAAATCCACTAACTTATAGCTCCATTAATATTCACTTCCTCCAAAACAGGAAAAAGCAATCTTTATAGCACAATTTTACTATTTTTAAATCACTCTTCTGTGGGCAGATAGTTCTGAATGCTGTATCTTTTGTATTGAATACTGATACTAAATCGTGTCCTTCCACAGAACAAAATATTCTGAATCTTGAAGGAGTTATATTTATGGTGGAATAATTTATCCTAAGTTACATTAGAATAAGTAAATCCATGGCAGCACAGTTAAATTCGTAAGAGCAAGAACCTATCATTACTCTCAGAATCTCTTTGGATCTCTGCTAAATTGAAGACTATGCAATCTATGAATACATATTATTTTTTGTTAAACAAGCCCCAGGAAAAAAGCATGTTTATGCATCAAAAACCTGTTATTAAGAGCTAGGAAATATAAACTTCTTATTAGAAGATTTGAATTTTTTCCCAACTGCAACAATCTCTAGAATTAAGAGTAACATTGTATCTCCTTTTCTGATAACGGACCATCGTACCATGTTTTCTTGATGAATATAACTGCCTGTGGTTTTCATCGTTGCTGGAGGATGGACTTGGTTCACAGAAAGGGCGACGTGTGCTAGAAAGTGGGTCATGAGGGGAGGAACCCTAACAAGATCAAGAAATGTCTGTTGATCGCCTCCTCTGGGTGAGGCATCAGGACTGCAGCAGAGGTGGCCGTGGCCCGTCCTGGGAGCTGTAACAGGATGAGGCATGGTGGGATGCAGGAAGCAGAGTATAGCTGACTCCAACACCCATCCGTGCAGTGAATAGTTATTAATGTTTTCTTTGTGCCAGGTAGTTTCCCTACCCTCCAGGGGCACCATCAGATTATTGAAATATGTACAACCAGGGATGGTGGCTTACAACCCATGAACGATTCATTTTAAGTTTCTCCTGGACAAAGTTCTTTGGGGGCACCGATCATGCCTGTCCAGTGCATTGTTGGGTCCCCAGCAACGAGCATAGTGCTGGCACATAGTAGGAACTGAGTAATCACGCATTGACTGAATAAATTATACAAAAGGAGGGGAAGAGGCAGTGAAGGAGTAAGTGCGATTTTGTACTCCTTTTGCTGACAGTGAGCTCCCGAAGGGCACGCACACACACACAAAAATGATGTAGAATGATTTCAGAGGTATCCAAGAAATGACATAGGTGTTGAGATGTGAAGCAAAGGGAAGGACTAGAGCATAAGATCATTTTAGACCACTTTGAGTTTAAAAATAGGAGTCCAAGATACCTTTTCCTTCTCCCAAGAGCAAGTTTAGAGTGAAGGTGGTCTGCTCGGTGTACACGTTCTGTTCATCTTCCTTGTACCAGCTGCTGGTACTCCTTGGGCAAAGGCAGGGAGAGGAGAGGGCAGGCCCAGGTGAAACAGAACTGGTCAAGAAGCACAGACTGTTCAGGCAGGCATGAAGTGATGGATGAGGGGAAAGAGGTGTCTCTTAGAAGGCCCAGAGGCGTTCATTCCTTAGCATTCTTAGATTCCAGCAAAAGCATGCGGCAACCTCAGCAGGATGGAGCGGCCTGGCCATGATGAGCTCGCTGGCTGGCTGGCCGTTCAGCCAGCCGAGTACTTTAACTCTGCCTCCTCCTGTCTCATTTCTTTGCACCACCTGGAGCCTCGGCTGTGTTCTTGTGGTGGAAACCATCCTCTTTGCCTGGGACTTCAGTGTGTTGACTCCGTGCCAAAGATCGGGGGCTTTGATAAACTTTCATAAAGCAGTGGAAGCAGCAATCGCTTACTATCACCCACTGAATTTTCAGAGCAAGCAGGAAGAATAAGTGTAGGTGGTGTTACGAAGCATACGTGTTTATGCAGATGCCCGTTGATCCTTTTCTCGACAGGATATTGGCACCACTGTGAAATAAGGAAAGAAAGCAACATGTCCCCTTATTGCCAGCGTTGAATTGAGACCAACTTGAAGATGTTGAGTATTTTCAGCGTTGATCTATTGCTAGTCTGTGGTGGAGAGATGACAATAAAAGAGGTCTGAAAGTGAGACAGATAGCAAATTGCAACGTGCATGTCCTCTCTGGATGTATTCACAGGCAGAACAGAGAGGGGTTACGTCCTCTTCTCCATCTTGGTCTGGCCATTCCATCTCCAGGAGGCCCGTTCACTCCAGGAAATTCTGATGCCCACCAGCTGCCACTTCTGTCCATTGCAATCAAGGCTCCACCACCGATCAGCTATGGAACTTAGGTCAAGGTCATCATTTCTATTGCCTCTATTTCTTCATCAGTAAAATAGAAATATGAGCAGAACCTAACGCCTAAGGTTGTTGCAAGAATGAAAAGAGATCATGTGTGCTAAGTGCTCAGGCTGGTGCCTTGCATCTGGTGAGCAATCAACAAATGTTAGAAGCTATTATTTCTCTTATTGTTACGTCTACATAGAAGAAACCATCATCATTGTGCCTTAAATTGAAGGGCCAGAAGGTGGGAAGGGAAAGAAGGGGAGCTCAACCAAAATAGAATTAATCCCTTTTCCTCCTATGTTGAACCTGGTCTGGGGGACACTGATTCTCTGTGTTTCATTTGTGCGGGTTCAGTGTTACCCTCTGTATTAGTTTTTCTATGGCAGCTGTAATAAATGACCACCATTCAGTGGCTTAACACAACACAAATGTATTGTATTATAACTCTGTAAGTCAGAAGTCCAAAACAGATTGATTTAGGCTGAAATCAAGGTGTCAGTGGAGCTACCTCCGTTTTGGAAGTTCTAGGGGAGAATCTCTTTCTTTGCTATTTCCAGCTTCTAGAGGCTGCTTGTATTATTTGGCTCATGGCCCCTTCCTCTGTCTTCAAAATCAGCAACATGGGACTGAGTCTTTTTCAGTTTTGCCTGCTCTCTGGTTCTCTCTCCCCCGTGTCTCTCTTCTACTTACAGGGACCCTTATAATCACATCAAGCCCACCTGGATAATCCAGGGTAATCTCCTCATTTCAAAGTCACTTCATTAGCAACCTTATTTTCATCTACAGCCTTCATTCCTCCTTGCCATCTGTAGTATCTTGGCCTTTGATCGGCCATGACAACATACCACAAACTATGTGGCTTAAAACAACAGAAATGTATTGTTTCATAGTTCAGGAGGCTAGAAGTTCAAGAGCAAGAGGTTGGTAGGACCCTGCTCTCTTTCTGAAACCTGTAGCGGGTTCTTTCCTTGACCCTTCCTAGCTTCTGGTGATTTGTCGTCAATCTTCAGAGCTCCTTGGTTTGCAACTGCATGCCTCCTACTCCTGACTTCATTGTCACATGCCGTTCTCCCTCCGTGTCTCTGTGTGTCTTCACATGGCTGTTTTCCTTTAATGACACCAGTCATTGGATTAGGAACCCACCCTGCTCCAGTACGACATCATCTTAACTAGTTGCATGTGCAGTGACCCTATTATTCCAACATCATCACATCTGAGATGCTGGGGGTGAGGAATGTAACATATTTTTTTGAGGGAGAGCCCAATTCAAGCCATAACGCCGTGTAAATGAGCACAGTCACAGATTCTGGGGATGAGAATGTGGACATCTTGCGGGGGCTATTATTCCGCTTGATACCCCTGCCCTTCAAGTCACTCTTATTCCTGATTGGGATAAGAAGATAACAACACAGAGTGAAGGAAAAGAGAAACTGGTGTTTACCTGGCCTCAAGGTGCTGCCTTCTTGATGTCCTCTCATGCATGCCGAGGCAGACCCCCAAATTACACCTGAAGGACAGCCAGACACAGTGTGGTCAAGAGGGGTTTCAGTCCACAGCAGTAGAGAAGGGAGTCCGAGAGACAGGACTTAGAGGAAATTATGTCTCTGTCAACATATGGTCAAATCTCATCACAACAGAGCTTTCATTTCAAGTGTCTGTATCCATTCTTGGAAGTGGCTTTTCCCCTTCTGTTCGGTGACATCTGCCCCACGTCGAATTCCTTTTCTCCCCGCCACCGCACTCGCCACCAGGGCTCTCCTGCTGGCATGGCCTCGGCCGCTCACGGATAAGAGGAGTGCAAGGCCAGGTTGAGCTTTCCCAGCAAACTCTTTCATTTCCCCGGATCGATTCGCCAATTATCCAGCTAATCCCCATTCTCCAGCCCCTCCCCTTACAGCAGCAACAACAGAAATTAAAGGCATAAACCAAAAGAACAGAACCCCTTCTGCTCTCCAGGCACCCCTGGGAGAGGCAACCCAGGCACTTAACAAGAAAGACTAGCTGTTCTGTATTCCTTTCTCCATAGCGAAACCCACTCAGGACCTTGTTGTATGAAAAGATGGTGTTTCTTTGATTTGGCAGCCATTCATTGTTCCAAAGTGGATTTCCCTGTTAACTCTTCTGATCCTGGATGGGAGTCATTCTGTACATATGTGAGAAAGGCGGGCTCCGATTCTGATAGACGTGTGTCTCTCTGTGCTGTCATTTTATCTGACTGACCTTCGGTCTCCTTTTTTTATCTGTCAAATGAGGATTCAAAAGTGCCCGATTTACTGGCTTGTGATGAGGATTCAGGAAGCAAGTAACATACATGAAGCCCTTGCTGTGGGCCAGGCACTGCACTCGGCACCCTGCACGGACTGCCACGCGATGCGTGTCACCTGAGCGTCTGACGGGTAACCACGCAGCTGCCTTTGTCCCTACGTGGCTCTTCCCATCTGCCACAGAAAGCAGAACATCCTGCTCTTTTCTGTCCGGCCCTGGAGCCCGCTCAGAATCCCGTGAAAGAGTTCCTCTCGGGGTTTGCCGCAGACTTTATTACCCGACATTGCTGTTCAGTGAGTCAAGGCCAGAGGACCCGGCTGGTGAAAAATTGAAAGCAGATCCGTGCGACTCGGCAGCCGCAGTATCCCCCACCGACGGGCTCCGCACCTTTGCCACGGGGTCGGGGGAAGCGGCGGTCCCGGGGAGCCGCTACAAAGCTGTTTCCAGAGCCAATTTCCTGCTGAACTCCGTGTGTTATACTCTTAGCAACATTCCTAAAATTATACTCACTTCAAAGGCGCCTTTGATCTGGACCCCTTGCCTCCCTTCTCCCCCAGCCGCTGCCGGAAGCCCGGCTCCAGGAGCAGAGGGTTCACCTTGAAAGGCTGAGATGCCGGCGTGCAGAGCTGGCGCTTCCTGGGAGAGAAGGAGGCCTGGAACCTCAAAGAGAGAAAGAAAAGAGAGGCAAAATCAGTGGGAGGCCTCCCTTGCGCGCGGCGGTCCGTGGCCTTGCCTCGCAGCTCAGCTCCGTCTCAGGGCGCGCAGAGCGCACGGCCAAGCATCCCCGGCCCCAGCGCAGCGAGGCTGTGGCTCTGATGTCAGCGCCGGGGGCCTCGCCTGCCGCTGTGACCTCAGGGCCCCTCCAGGGAGGTGCCTAGGGAAGCAGTGAAGGGGTGTGGGGAGGAAAGGCTTTTCCTAAGAGGCGAGGATTGCGCGGGGGCCGTTCACACCCAAGCAGGCCTGTCTTCAGTGCCGCTGGCATCAGACACCCCTGACAGTTCTTAGAAAGGACGCGTTCTCTCGAAGGAGATTTCTTTTCCTCTCGCTTCCCTCAATCCTAAATTATAACGTGGAAACTGAGAACGACGGAGACACATGCCTGTGGAACGAGTCGCCTCTGGGACCCGGGATGACTTGCAAATCCCAGCTACAGCCCAGGACAGCCTTCCCTGAGAAGCCAAGCAGAGGGAAAGGAACGAACTTCTCGCACGGATGAGGTTTTGGAGTCTCTCAGGTTCGTGGGATCTAATGCTGTAGCATTGCGGTCGTTTGTCCATTGGGAAGGTCAGGGTGTCCCGAGGAAGGGAGTTTTCTCATAATTGTCACCGTGTTTGATGAGTTCATGGGGAACGGGATGAGTCCTGTGGCTCTGCCTCACTGACTGCGGGGCAGAGCCCTGCCCCCTGCTTGCTGGTGACCTTAAAGACTCACCTCACCTGTCTGAATAGGTGCCTCACCTGTACAGTGGGGAATTGGTGGTGAGGATGAATGGTAAAAATCCAGGTAAAGTGCTTCGACCAGCGCCTGACACACTGGGCACTCCCAAGTTCATCGCCCAGGAGGGTGGCAGGGACCAAGAGGCGCTTCCCTGCCTAGCGGCTCACGTTTGTCTGTCTCCCTGCACCTCGTACATTGCCTTGCATTTCATGGAGACTCGATATGTATTGATTACATTGAGTTGACTTTAAACATAAACAATATTTTTCAACATGTTGTGGAAACTACATATAAGGGAAACGCTGTGACAGAGTATTTTGTAAAGTGAAGAAATCTTTGTAACCACCCCAATGCTATTCTAATTGTTATAACCACTGTGATTAATGTTATTAGTGTTATTGGCTGTAGAAGACAGCAATGACAGCTACTGTCTACTGATCTATAACATTTAGTACGGTATCTCTCACAAAGGTAGCACTCTATGAAGTTTAAATAATAGTTTCAAAATGTTGGTTTCCATATGCATTTTTGGCATTGTACCCATGAGATAAAGAAGGCTTTGTTGCTATTTATTTCTTTTTTGATTAAAACATAATCGTTAGATTGAGGGAATAAAGCAATCACCACGAGTCCTTACAAGGAAGTGCCGGGATGTGTGTTGAACAGGCTCAGAACATTTCCAAGATGTGACTGATTCCTCGGTCCCCACTGCACCATGCTGGCCATTCTGGTAATTAATGACCACCCTGACACCGGCAGCCCATCAGGAGTGAGCTGCCGCCCTCGTCTGGGAGGACGGTGGGGCCCATTCCCACCTGCACACCTCCCCATAAGCTCCGTCTGCCACGTTAGCACACTGCAGCAATTATGAGACAGAGCCACAGCTGAGCCCGCAGTTTGATTTTTGTCACCATAAAGGCAAGACGCGAAATGACACTAGAGTAATTAGGAATGAATTCTCAGATCTTGACTTATCCAGCATGCTTGCCAGAGAGGAAGAGGGGAGCTGGGTGGCAGTGTTTTGGAAGCCGAGATGGTGGCCTTGCAGCTTGACCTCACTCTTAATCTTTCTATCAAAGAGACCAGTGAGCATTTGGCCAGAACCCACTGTGAGACAGACAACCAGAGCAATTTTTTTTTTCTTTTTTTCGTCTTTTTTTTTTTTTTTTGGCGTGTGTGTAGCCTGTAGGCACTTAGAAGAAAAAGGAGCAGAAGAATAAAGCCAATGTGAGAAGTTACCACAGGGACAAAACGTTCTTCCAAGCAGCTTGAAATGAGCATAATTTTGGAGGATGTTTGCCATCGCAGGTTAATTCATAATTGAGTTTGCTGAGCGATCAGCAATGCGCTGCTTGTATTTTCATATGCTGGGAGCATATGACTCCGTGTGCACGCGTGTTATAACGCTCCAGCTCTCTGGTACTTCACTAATGCGCAATCTCTATTTCCTGCTTTTGTCTGGGGGCCTCTCATATTACATTTAGATTGTACCCTTTATCATCCCAAATTGACATTTATGCTTTTACTTCTATTGTTTCCCTGGCTTCTCCCTGGTATGGATCAACAATTTGTTTTAATCTGTGTCACTTCCCAGATCTCCCTCGACACAGGGGAGCAGTCATTTCGCACCCCCATCCGCCTACAGAGGTTGTGTTGTCAAGAGTATGGTGAGGTCCCTCACCCTCACCCCACTTTCTAAAGTGCTGGCGAATGTTAATTGCTTTTCCAGTTACTTTGTAAGAATGCAGAAACCGATGAGTGCCGCTGACTGGTTTTGATGAAAGTAATGAAATGCTAGTGCCTATGAATAAATAAATCTGATTTACCTAGAGGACTATTGTGGTGGTGGATAGGAAGCCGCCGAATGCAAGCAAATTATAGTTTAAGGACACGTTATTCCTGGGCTTGTCTTCTAAGAGAGGAACAAGAGCTCCAGTTTCCCTGAATTCCCGGAGCAGGAGGTGGCAGGTGATCCCTTGGTCTGGGAGGAGAAGGCTTTCTGAGAGCAGCCTTGGCCTGAAACTTAGGGAGACGCATTTGGTTTAGAAAGAAGCCGTTATTTTCTGTCTGACCTTCTGAAATCCCCTCGCAGAAAGCACACAGAAAAGCAAGCGGCGATGAGCTTGGGAGAAGTAAACTGGAAATGTCGGGGTGCCTGTCGGAGGGCCTTGGCAATGGGTCCAGCCGAGGCTCTCAGGCAGATGCAGCCTGACAACCGTTTCTATTTTGAGTTTATTTGCATTTCCAAAATTCCTCCAAGATCATGGCAACCCAAAATGGAACGAATGAAGGCGTTCTTTTTGTCCGAAGGGACGAGGCAAAGAGGATGTAGTGCTCTCCCGCCCGCACACGGGGCTCGGCTTACTGTTGCGTTGAAAGGAGGGGGCACTTTCTCCGTCTGCAGTGTGGTGGGAGTACGAAGAATAACGTCGGGACATCTGCATCTCAGAGGGTCCAAGGGTTGTCCTGTGATGGGTCCATCTGTCGGGAAAGGGGCTGGGACGAGGGTATTAGCAACGCAGGTTCTCACCTAGACTAAACAAAAGACAAAAATGCTGTTTTCAGAGAGACCCTATTGGTGGCTCCCAATAAATGAATAAGGATTAGCCACCAAAATTCAATCATTCAGAAATATTATTCTTGGAGCTGAGGGGACAGTAGTGAATAAAGCAAAGTAACAGGATTTAGGGCATGTGTATTCTCACCCCCTGCTCTTGGCACATTCTAACCTCTGAGGAAGGTAAATAGCTGAGGGGAATCTTGAAAATCGGAAATCAGGCTTTAAGTAAATAACATTCCCAGAAAGGGGACAGTTGTCTTTGCATTTAGCACTGTTGACGTGACTGCATCCATGATGCCTAAGAAACACCCCAAAGGAGCCCAACTTGCAAGTTAGGAGTTAAATAAAAATAGTCAGCAGTATAAGGGAACACACCACATGACTTAGTTTGCACATTCCAGGGTCCTCTGTCTATAAATATATTTGAAATTAGGTTATTATCCATTGTCACCCATGCTTATCTTCCCAGTCCTTCTTAATCATTTCTAAGGTGCTGATGATATATCGACAGGCTATAGATTAAATATGAAATTAGTACAAATCTCAAGCATCCAAAGATTTATGAACCAGGGCTTGGGTCTTGTATCAAATCAACCATCTAGGAAAATATATGATTTTGCCATAACATTAAAAATTACTGACAGCGTCTTCATCTTATCTGTTGGGTGTTATCCGGACGATAAGCCATAGTAAGTAGAGAGGGAAATTGTATGATAAATTATGGCACATACATTGAGAACTATATTTATTATATTTGGATGTGCAAGGATTTTGCTCTCTGTGCACAGAATAAAGAATTTATTTTTTGATGCCCACTTCCGTTTCATCTATTTTAGAGTCTCAGAAGACTAGGTGATCTTGAGCTGGCCCCATTCACAGGAGTAAAACGCATAGATGGGGCAACAAAGGGTGTGAATACAATGAAACTCTTTGCTCAGAAAGGTGTTTTCTGGACATGCATGAAAAGACCAAGATTCGTTACAATCTGCATTTCCTTCTCCCCTCCAGAACTGTCTAGAGAGTCTAGATCCTTGCTCCTGAAAGTGTTTTCTGTGGACCAGCACATTGGCAGCCGCTGGGAGCTTATGACAAATACAGCCTCTCGGGCCACTCCCCGTACTCCCTAAATTAGACGTGATTTCCGGTGGGTCCTCTATGTGTTACAGAGTGAGAAGGACACGTCTAGAGCCAGATCTTGCTCTCATAGACAGGAAGCCTGAGAGGAGGAGGGAAGCTCTTAATGCATCTCAGAAAGTGTGCTGAATAACCGTAAGACGTGAACAAAATAATAATAATAAATCATAAGGAAAAATAGCAAAATACTAAAAACAGTAGTTAACTTTAATCAAAGATATTATGAACAAGACATCATGCAAAGGCTGTAGCACACTTGGCCCCATATAATCTTCAGGAAGACAACCACGTGAGAAAAGTAGTCATGTCCCTACTTTACAAGTTAGGAAATGAAGACTGAGAGCATCAGTGAACTGCCCCCTGACCCCCATGCTCGTGAGTCCCAGTGCCCGGATGGATACCCACATCGGTCCGACTTTGCAATACTACAGAAAAGTCCCGGTAGCTGGAATTGCTAGTAGACAGGCCGCCGTGTTGGAGGGAGAGATTGGAATATTGCGAAGGAAGAAAGTCAGACTGAGGACTGTCTTTACAGGGACGGAGAAAAGGAAGATCAGCAAATGGTCTTTTAGCTTTTATTAAAATATGCAGCTAGAGACCCGCCACCAACCTTGATTCTTCTTTTCCCTGAGGACGCATGCCCAGCTGACCTCCCATTTCTGGCATTTCCCTTCCTCAGTATCTCCTAACTGCTCCTCTGGCTCTTGAAATCCACTCTGCTGTCCTGGTTCAGACCTCATCATTTGTAACAGGTCTAGATGAACACTCTCCAAGTTTGCCCCCCCGACTCCAGCCTCCCCTTCTCCAGTCCATCTACCCTATGTTGTTAGTCACTGCTATGGTCCCCACATCAGCCCAACCATAGTCCTCTGCCTGGCTCAATGCCCGATGCTGAAACACATGGACAAAGTAAACATCTGTTCTGCCCTCAAGAGAGTGACAAGTCTTACCCATGCAGAAGTGCGCGCCCTTCACGTCATTCAGAGCAGCGAGCAGGCCGCTTACTTGTGTGTGGCCCCTTCCAGATCGGGCTTTGTTTTCCCGCCACGTCCCTGGAACAAATGAAGAACAAGGATGCAATCGAATGTCTCACAAGTCCAAAAAACTGGAGATTAAAACATGTTGTTGGGTTTGAGACATTTTAGGTGTATTCCCCCCAATGGCCGCTCTGACACGCTAACCAAAACTGTGTGGAGAGGGTGGGGAATGTTTTCCAGCTTTTTAATCCCTGCTGTGAGGACACTGCCTGGCGCACCAGCCAGGGTCCTCCCAACAGCCTTGTTTGCATCTGAATAGAAATCAGATTAATTGATGCATAAAGAATTTAAATTACCTGCATAATCTCCAAACCCCTGCCAGTGAGGTAGAAAGACAGTTTGGGTGAATTCGAACCAGAATTATGTCCCCACAGAGTCTGTTGTTAAGAGTCAGTCTACTTTTGAGTCCTAGTCATGTTTCAGGCTGCATAATAAATAACTTCCACTGGTATTAGCTTGTTTATATCTCTGGAAGTCGTATAAAATTAGTGTTAGCACTTCCACTTTACAAATAAGGAAGTCGGGGCCCTGGATGTGGTAAATATTTTCCCACATGGCTGCCACCTACGGCTTGTAAGTGGGAGATGTGGAGTTAGCTCTCAGGCGGGAAACCCCGTGTTTCCTCCTGTACCCCATGGTCTCACGCACAGCTCTCTCTTTGCTGGTCATTATCTTTCTAGGAGACGTTCTCAGGGTATATGCGCACATCGGGAGCCATGAGGGGTGGCTGAGAAAGTCTATCTGAAAGCTCTGTGTCCGTGCCTATTGTGTGAAGATACCCGTGTTTGCACACACGACCGATTGAGTGTGCTCACAGCTCGTCCAAGTCCTTGGTCTCCGTCTTTCTGTTTCCCAGTCCCCTGCACGCCCCCCACAGAGGAAGGGCTGCTTCATTTTAGCTCAGCGGCCTGAAGGCAGCGTCTCTCCACATCAAAGCTTCAGTCACATATTTGTCTTGATACGTATTCTTTACAGGAGAGCAGAATCAGGTGCAGTTCTTGGCTCGTAGGCCCAGCCCGCGGAACACAGATGACAGGTGAGGTGCTCTTGCTGACCCCCCTGCCGGTGTCGCGGGGACCAGCTCTGATCCATTTCTGTCCGTGGGCACGTGCCAGGAACCATGCAGACGAGTCAGGAGGGTGCCCATTGATGGGCCAAACATTGTTTTTCTCGACAGCAGCACACAGAGGAGGTGAGACTGTCCAGCTGGCTGGTCTCACCTGTCAGCCAGTTTTTCTCTCTCCTGGCAGGAGCATGAAAATGGTAAAATATTTTTTGTTCGTGACATAGGTTAACACTTCTGTCAACAGAAGGTAGCCAAAGCACAGATCCAGTGTTCGTTAAAACCTAAAAGGGGTGGCACTGAGTGCCTACGTCAGAGACAGCGGGAACCGATTCCGAGCACCATTTGTCAAAGTGAAGTTGGGGGGCCACCCGCCTTAGAAGCCCCTGGGGAGCTTGAGGTTGCCTGTCTAATCTGATGTTGCCAGCTAGATGCTAAACCTGGCGTTTTCACTGAGTGGGCCTAGAAGTCTAATGCACGCACTGGATCCCAAATGTCTCTCCAGGCCCTCTTTCTGCCTTGTCTTTCTTCAGGGAGAAAGGAATAAAATCTAGGTATCATTTTATACCCACCAGAATGGGTAACATTTAAAAGACTCACAGCACCGAACTGGCATGATGTAGAGTACCTCATATACAATGGGGCAGAGGCAGGGAATTGGCATAATCCCTTTGGGAAGCAGTTTGGCATTTTCTTCTATAGTTAAAAATACACCCAGAGTTCCCAATCCCAAGTGTTAACCCAAAAGAAAGAAAGATGGATGTCCAAAGGTAGGCTTGTGCGTGCATGTTAGTAGCAGCCTTGGTTCTCAGTGAGGACCAACTGGAAACAAAGCAGACGTCCACCCACTAGGGAACGGAAGAGCAAACGCTGAAGGCATCACACGCAGAACAACACAGCGTCGAGGAGTCTCAAAAATATCATGCAGCGTAAAGGAAGTCAGATACAAGACAGTGCGTCCTCATCACTCCTTTTACATAAGTTCTAAACAGGTAAAATTGATCGATGGTGAGGGAAATCATAAGTATGACAACAGGGGTGGGGGAGTGCCTGGAAAAGGGCATGAGGGAACTTTCTGGGGTGATGGATAGTCTCTGTCCGCAGAAAGCTTCTGGTTACTTGGGTGGAGATATTTTTCAGAACGTTCCATGTTGTAGGATGAAGAGTTGTGTGTGTCAAGTTCACCTTGGTTTTTAAAAAGGAGGTTGGGAGGGTGTGGCTGTAAAACAACCTGAAAGACGCTCCTGGGGGTGGAAATGTTCTGTATCTTGACCACGTCGGGGTCAGGCTCTCACCTGTGACGCTGGGCTAATTGTCTTACAAGACGTGAGTTCCCACTGGGGGACCCTAGGTGAAGGATACCTGGCACCTGTCTGCACCATTCTCACAACTGCACGCAAATCTGCAACGATCTTAAACTTAAACATTTCAGTGAAAACCACGAACATTTGGAAGTAAACGCTTGGGGTTTGAATTCTGTCTTCTTGGTAGTAACCCTTCGTGTCTGTGCATATATGTCTGTGAGCATGATTCATGGGCAAGAGCTAGAGAAAAGGGGGTTTTAAGTGTTTAGAAATGTATTTGGATCTCTTCTCTTTTGTTTTTGTTTTGTGTGCTCATCATTTAACATCCACTTCTTCAATGGGGCTGACTTCATCGGTCGAAGGACAACAGTCTCCACGTCACTTCCTACTTCTCCCCAGTGCCTTGTAATTCCACAGTTGCCACGCAATACAGGGAGCCCATTTCTTGAACCTTCCATTGCTCCAGTGACATTGCAGAACAAACCGTGCCTGTGGGTATCTACGCTGCTGAGTGGGGGGAGATGTTAGCCGCATGTGATTTTGCACATCTCCCGGGTGATGCCGTGATGCTAATGCAGTCTCCTGGTTGCAGGGACACCAGCTGGGTTTATGTCACTCCCTGGGGGAGCCTGAAGTACATGAATCGATTCTTTCTTTTTTTTTTTCCCTACCCATACAGAGGACTTCCTCATGTGTGCTGCAATAGGGAGGACAGAGTGCCTCCTTAGGAAATAAATGTAAGGTTCCTACTTCGCGGGGGAGTGGAGGGGTCTGGAACGTAATACCCGCGATAAGTGAGGGGATACTGTAGTTTGCATTTGAGAAAAGCAAGTGATGCATGCAGCATCAGGACCTAGTTTTCGAGTGCGCAATTTCTTTATCTAAATCCCCTGGGAAGGCTGCTCTGGCTTGGACAGAATGAGCGTGCTGTTGAGGGTCTTGGCTTGCCTGGACTGCAGGACACCCTATTGACTCCATGCTGCTGACCCGTCTCCTGGCGCCTACCCATACCTAGCCTCCTGGATTCTGCCTTAGCCAACTCTCTGCTGCAGTAATGCTGATGTTCTCAATTACAAATGCCAGGGATTATCAAGGCGTACTTTAGGAAAGCTAACTGCTTCTTTTGGCAAGGGTATCAGCGACATTCTCCCAACACATCCAGCGATGTCCAGGAGGTGGGCTGATTTGGTTTATTCAATTTCGAAGAAAGGAAAGTCAATTAATCACAACTAAACAACCTCCTCCTCCTCCTTCTCCTCCTCCTCTTTCTTTTTCTCTATCCTCTTCTTCCTCTTTTTCTTTTTCATCCTTCTCACCTTCTTGCCTTCCCCTTCCTCCACCTGTCCCTCCTCCTCCTCTTCCTAGGGGAAGAGGCACAGTAAGAATCTAAGACAAGTATGGAAAATTATCTTTGTCTTTTATTGTGTGTTCTCTGAGCACTTCCTTACTTTCTGTAACATCCCCCTGCCCCCCAGATGCCCGTGGCTTCCATCTCATTCTGCCCCCAGCATCAGAAGTCACCAGTTCTATTTGTCAGCCCTCAGGACCCTGAGCCTTTATAAGACACTGGGTGATAACCAGATTAATGAGATAACGGGGAGCTTTAACCTGTTATGAAGGCATTTATCTCCTCTAAGTCCATAAAACAGATTCCTAATGTGATCCCAGGAACCACAGCAGAGTTCGGGGAGAGATTTTTAGACAGATAGCTAGAGCTTCATGAAATTTAATCGTGGGAAGAGCAGCCTGTATAATTATGCGGTGATCCCTGAAGATGGGGGCGATCTGCCTGTGTCTTCCCAGGGCACAGAAGAGACGCCAATGTCTGTTGGAGGAATATGTGAAGAAGAGCATGGTAATGCCTGGACTCTTCTAAGAGCATTTGAGAAATGCCGCCAAGAGGATGTTCGAGCCTGCCTTCATTGCTCATGAAATTGCTCTACTCTAGAAAATTCTGAGTCCATGCAAAAGCTTATACATTTGTATCCTGGGATCACATCTTCAGAACAGACTGCACATTTTCCTTCAAACCGCTTCTCCGGGTCTATTCAAGGGTCTGTCCCACCAACTGGGCCACAGGTAGAGACTTAAGTCTTAGATATCACTGTGTTCTTAGCGTCAAGCTCAGGCCCGGGTACAAATAGCTGATCAGTAAATGCCTGTTGAACTTCTGCAGCATGACTTCTGGTTCATTGTCAGGAAAGATTGTCCATAGAATGGGGTGTCACGGAAACTGGGGTCTGGGCCTGTAGGGGTCTGAGGGACGTTCTTTCGTGATCTTATTTCAGATCCCTTAGAATCCTTACACGGGAGAGTGGATTCCAGTCAAGGTCAGCCTTGGGCCACCAGCTAGAAGAGAGACTGACCAAACTGGCGTGGCGGGGGGGAGATTTATGAAACTTTGCTCTGTGGCTCAGGGCTCTGCTTTCCTGCAAGATAAGAGTGTTGTCCCTTAGACAGGCTCACCCGTGAGCAGTTCGGCTCTGGCTCTCTGCCTTCCGTCATCTTCATGCACCAGTTCTCAAGACAACACTGTTCTCGTGCCAGAAAATACAGCCCACAGCATTTCAGATGTCTGGGACAAGCGGAACCCATATTAATGGTTATTGCTTAAAGAAGAGATGTGCTCAGCTCTCTTTACTGTGCTCTGGGGAGATAACAATTTTTACTTTCTTCCAGAGCAGACCAGAGACATAAAAAGATCAATTGGGCTTGGCCTATCTCGGATAAAGGGGGCTTTTTCAGAGGTAACTAAATGACAGGACTGCCAGGATCTGAGACCCACAAATACAGATTTCTTAACAATTAATTTTCATCAGGACGCTGATAAATGTTTAAACACTCAATTTTCTATTTGTTGGAGGAATGAATACATTAGTGACACTATCTAAAGAATTAATGAGAAGACTGTTTGTTTTTAAAGAAAATTTTTTTGTTTTTTTGGCACAGACTCTAGGCTTGCTCCAAAAATCCTAATTTTTGATATTTGTTGACAATTGATTTATGGTTTAATTTGAATTATTTTAGCTTTCTTTTCTTTAGAAAAAAAAAAAGCTTAGTTTTTGACCATGAGTAGGTCATTCCTAGGGCACAAAAAATTCTTTTGGAAAGAAAATATGGATTCTTTTTAAGGTGCCATTAATTGGACGAATTGGAAATTCATTAAATGACATTTAGAATGGACAGAAAAAGAAAAGTTACACTTTTCTCTGGTAGAAAACGGTAAGTTTAAAACATACTGAGAAATATGGGCATCCTATCTCTTCTTTCCATAACACATACAACTTGGCCAAAGCTGGGAGGCATTAGTCCCCTTTGTTTTCCACAAAAAGCAAAAGATCCCAAAGTCATACAACACCGTTCTGACGATGCCTTACACTACCTGCTCTGGAAATAAAATAGCCCCTTTTGTCTCTTGAAAATCATTGGCATCAGTAATAAGCCCAGGTCCCCTGCTAACCAGACCATCTCAGGTGAAACTTTTAAATCACCTGCCTTTGATGAAAATGAACATGTTCTCCATGAAGCCTCTCTAAGAAAGTAAAGTCCGGCCTAATTCCTACTATGCAGATGGGTATGTACAGTATCTCCCTGAATCAGCTTTTCCCCATCTGCAATGGAGCTACTGTAGTTTATGATGGTGTGAGAGACTGAACGTGGGCCAGAACGCACTTCTGATCATTAAGATCGTATCAGCTTTGGAAAGCTTAATTCCTACCAGGAGATGAAAGTTTCCCAATGGTGTAGATGCAGAATGCTTATGACTTGGGCCACCTGATGGTCATAGAAGTGCAGGGATGAGTTGGAAATTACTTCCTGCAGAAATGTGCCCATAATACCAGAAGGGAGAGCACCCCAATCCCATAAAAAATCCCATTTAGAAAAAAATAAAACAAAGCACGAAGCATCTTTTGGAACAGGCAGGCGGTGGATCATATGTTCCTGGGGTGGAGAATGAGCTTCTTGCTTTTAAAAGTAATTGATTTTATAGTGAATCGTGTCAAGAGCCCTAATTCTCGAAATGATTCCATTTGTGAGTTTAGGAAATAATACATACTGCTAATTGCTTCAGAAATAGCTGGATTATTTAACTCGGGGTTCGACTGTGGTTGGAAGGAATCTCGTGGGCCTTTCTGCCTTTTCCCCATCACAGATGAAGAACTGTTTGAGGACAGAATCTATTGTTCCAGAGATGAAATCTGCAGCCCCTCCCTTTTTGTCTAGGGCATCAGCTATAGTGTTTTTTTTCTGTT
Source organism: Furipterus horrens (assembly GCF_987537825.1). Lineage (NCBI taxonomy): Eukaryota > Metazoa > Chordata > Mammalia > Chiroptera > Furipteridae > Furipterus > Furipterus horrens. The sequence continues at coordinate 94,947,833 of NW_028327180.1, forward strand.
CCAACTCAAGGAGTGTTCTAAAATAGCAGCATGACATTTCTGTTTCAATGAAGCCAAACTAGTAGGTGAGATATAAAACACCCAAGAAGAAAAATGTTTGCTGATTTTACCGTCAGTCTGTGCTGAGCCGCCCAAAGTGAACAGTTACAGGTAAGGACGGCTGATTGCAGGTGGGCAGAGGAAAGGGAGCGTTAACTTCTGTGAGGTGTAATTTCTTGGAGGATTCACAGAGCGTCCCTTGCTCTAATTTCATATTTGAAGATCTCAGTCGCATGCAGATTGATTGGACGTAATGTAGAACTTGAGAAAGGAAATTTGATTGTTTCTTTGCTTTATTTATTTATTTTTTTTCTCTCAGTTATTTCTCTAAGGTGCTGATGTGAATGTGTCTCATTTGGAGAGCCCGTGTTTGCTTGAGGTATCAGCTCAGTGGAATGAACCAGAACTATAGTCTGTGATCATAACTTATTGAACTTACCAATTATGTTGGCTTATTTCATCATTCATTCACTCAAACAAAAAGCATATACACACAATAAACAAATACACTTATGCATGTAAGTCAGAAGTAGACCCTAATGAGTTGAAAATGAGGCAGCTCATGTACTTCTTTCTCCAGGAAGCCTTCCATCATCCACTCAGCCAGAAGTTAGCAAATTTTTTCTGTAAAGGTCCAGATAGTAATTATTTCTGGCTTTACTTTGTGGGCCATGTATGGTCTCTATTACCTATTCTATTTTTGCTTTTATGACCCTTCAAAATGTGCAAAACGTTCTTAGCTCAGAGGCTGAATATGGTTTGTGGGCCATAGTTCGCCAATGTCAAGTCCAAGGCACATGGCCGTCATTTCCTCACCCATAGCAGCCTCCACATTGTACTGAAAAGAGCTAAACTGTGAATTCTTGGAGAGGAGGTTCTTACCTTTGCAGGCCTGGCCTAAGCACCGGAGAGGGTACATTTTCCAAATATACAGCACTCTCCACCCTCCAGTGTTATATTCCAGCTAGGAAAACAAGATCCCGCATGGAAACCTGTTAAGTAACAATTCAGAACACAATGCATGTTCTTGACAGACACCTGGCCGCTTTGGCTTTCTGGACTAGAATGCCAAGTCGAGAAATCAGTGTTTACAAAGCCTTCTTAAATTCTCCAACAGCTTTAAGGAAGACCTTGCTCTGTAGTTTAGTGGCCCTTTATCTGAGGTTTTATCTGGTCTTCCTTAACGTTCAAATTTTAATAAAGAGAATAACTTTTTAAAACTCAGAACTTAAGAGATGGACAGCCACAAAGAAATGGGGGTGTCATGGTGCAGAGCAGAAGTGTCCCCAAGATTGACACCTGACAGCCTGACCTCAGGGAGGGGGACGGTAAATGAACAGGAGATGCCAGCTATATGATGGCAGAATACAGTTATGTTTGCTCTTAATAGGTTTCCAGTCATCAATTAAGTGTTGAATTATGCTCATTATGCTCTCTTTAAAAATGCAGCCAAATTTAACTTCCAATTGCAAATTATTAGATCCACACATCATGGTTAAAATTAAAATATCCAAGCACTTGCAGACAGTAAGTTTTTGCTTATCTGGAAAGTTCACTCATTGGGGCCTCCTCCTGCATGAATAATGTTGGATGAGAGATGCCTTTGTGACCCACCTAGCATGAGGAGCAGGGGCTGGAGCCGCAGCTGGCCTGGGCTGGTTCTCCACTTCCAGCTGTGTGAGCCAAGGCAAGTCATTTAACATCTCTAGACCTCAGTGTCCCGATCTGCACAATGGGCCCCTTCCCTTAGGGTCATTGGGACGGCTAAGCTTATCTTACTCAGATAGTCATATTCTTCTGTGTTAAGTAAGTAAACCTCTTAGGGTTACATATCATTCTGTGTTAATGACTGCTCAAATAAGTTAGGTCCTGGTGTTATAATTCTTCCTAGTATTGCTGATGATTAAGTATGAAAATGAATTCAGCACACACTGAGCACTAGAGGATAAGACATGCAGTATAAATATGGTGAACACACCTGAGCCCACACTTCATAGAGGGTGCTACTGGACCTGGGATTATCAAACCAGTTCTAGAAACCAGGCTAAATTGGGGCGTATTACCCCTGGACTACTTTCTTTGGTTCGATTGGCAAAGGCTGTTTTCTAGTAAAAATCTGCCCACGTATTATTACATTAGAATGCACTATAAACTCCCAGATGCTTTGCATTTCCATTGTGCTATCCCATGGTTTATTCTTAAGCAGTGGGAGGGAGGGAGCTTGGGAGCGGAGGACAACCACCATGTTTTACTGAGCTCAGGAAACCAGATGCCCTCCTTGAGGAAGGAGAAAGATCCCAATTTTCTCTCCCGAAATCTTCTTTCAAACTGCTCGGCTTCCAGCAACACTCCATTTTCTTACCAAAAATGTAAACTGGGGAGGTTGCAGACAGGCCGCATTGGTTGTGACTTTAAAAGCAAGGACAGAGCTGCTTCCTTGTGAAAAACAAGTCTTGCCACTGATGAAACATAGAGAAATGCCTCCTTTAGAGGGAGACGTTGGGACGAGGGAATTTGGCTGGAGTGAGGAGAAATGCTGAGAGCCTTTGGGGACTCAGCAGACTGGCAGCGCGATCCCTTTGAGGGAAGACAGGGACGGCTGCCGCCCGTCTGACTCCGGTCTCGCCCACCTTGCTGCCCCGTCCCGCGTCTCCCACAAGGCTGTCCTGTTTCAGGACGCAGAACCCATCACGGCTCTGGCCTGTGCAACAGAGGGTCCCCAGGGCCCAATATTTGTGTTCTTAGCTCTAGAGTCAGCTGTTGCACGAGCTGACCTTGGAGCCTTAGCTTACGCCGCGCTCAACCGCACGCCTGTGCAGACAGCACCGCCCTTGAATCATCCAGAATCCAGGCAGGCAGAAGGATGGCTTTTTATTGGCTTTCCCTGAGACTAGACGCAAAGAGAAGGGGTGGAAAATATCAAAGCAGTAGATGGCATTTTGGCAGGGTCCTCACGAGTGATGGCGGGGAAGGTCAGAGCACCTCAGGGACAGAGACAGAGTCAGGGACAGAGGGCGCCCAGAAAGGGAAGGGGAAATAAGACGCGTACGGCTCTATGCACTGAGGGGGCCGCCGAGGAGCCAGGAGGAGCAGCGGGCGCAATGGGACGCCCTGAGTCACCCGTCCGTGCCCGCCGTCCCCTGGCAGACTCCTCACTCCCACACGTCGCCCTCCACACTTCCTGGGGCCCGCCCTTGTCCGCCAGAACCGGTGTTGCGAGCCCAGAGAGTGTTCCTTTCCTGTACCTCCCTCTTGTTTCTGCTTGTTCCCAGCCCCCTCAATTGGGAGCCTACTGGGCTCTGAAGGACAGGACTGGGGAGGGTCCCAGGTGCCAGGGCAGCACAGACAGCCCTGCTCATGTTGCCACCCCTGTTTCCCCCAGGTTAGGCCGTTGCTGTTGGCACTCTTGATATTCCTTTTCATTCATCCGCTTACCAGCAAGCAGTTATTGCTGCTGCCCCGACTCTTCCTGTAGCAGACCCTGGACCTGGGGCTCAGTCCTTCATGCCAGGAGACAAGGGCAGGAAGGAGCAGTGAACGGGAAAATAACATGTCTGTGGTCCCTGGAAGTTGTGCAGGAGAGAAAAGTCAGTGCCACCTGCAAGGGGCGGAGGGGGGCCCAGGCAGGTGTTTCAGGAGGATGTGAGTGAGGTGTGAACGCTGAGAAGGCAAAAACCATCGTCAATAAATAAATAATAAACGGGAGTTTCCCTAATCTAAAAAAAAAAAAAATTTTTTTAAACATAAACGATGAGAAGGTGTTCGCTCGTTGCTGGCATTCACAGCACGGGGACCCGAAAAAGCCAAGTCATTTTGGACGGGCCCCATAAATTGTCAGGCCCCTACTCAGCACTGCTGGCCTTCCCTACCCGCCTCGAAGTGCTTTTTCAGTAAACCCACGGCCTCTCGTGCAGAGCTGCGCTGTCCCATTACACAAAGCAGGGCGATTTCCTCCATTTCTCCAGCTCGTGGCCTCTCTCTCCCCCTGACGGGCCGAACCGTGAGCGCCCGTCCCCGTTCTCTCGAAACCCTCTTTAAGCTTTGTTTCTCCTCGCACGACATCGCACGTGTGTCCCCCTCCCCAAAGCGACCCCTTCTGCCGTTGGAAACCTCACGAGACCAACAGAAGTTTCTCTTCCCGGGTAGCAATTTCCATT